>NC_141990.1:11934021-12234021 GCF_049901715.1 Pseudonaja textilis
ATAGTCCTTTATTGAAAAAGTGATGGTGGAGGTGATTATTCCTCTAATCTTAATCATCTGCAGTTTTACTTTAAAAAAAAAAAAACTTTTGAAAACCTGAAACAGGGGTAAAATCTTTCTCCCTCTTTGGCCATTATTTAAAAATAAACATGCTCAGAGAAATTATGCCAAACATGAGAAAAATCCTCAGGTAAATTATGCTGAATGTGAGAAAATGTAGATGCCAAGCAACAGCATTTAAAGGATCAACCCAACCTCCAAACGGATAAACATGGCAATTTAAAAAACTGAAAAAAAGGGAGGAAGGGCATTGCAGTTGATGTTTTATACCAAATCAATTCAAAAATGTGAACCATGGTGCTCGAAAGTCTTCTTTCTTTGCCCTTTTAATAAAACGGCAACAAGAATTGATTCAGACACCGACAAATCAACCACCCATTGCTACAAATGAAGGGTTTATGATTATACGTTATTAAAGCTGTATGCTGGAGAGAAGGGACACCGATTGACTGGAACGGTTCCTTACACAATGGGAGAATTAATCTGTTGAATTTACTGCCATCGGATATAATGAAGACCATCCACTGAGTTGTTTTTTTTTTTAAAGAGGATGGGACAAATTCAGGAGAAGACTGAGGCTCTGTCAGTGATGACTAATCTTGATGGCTGTTGGCCATCTGTGGAATCATAGCTAGGTGAACAATTGCAGAAAAAAGGCTCTTCCCTTTTTGGTCATCTTGATGAGATCTTTGAATGCATGTGGTTGACCACTGTGCAGCCAAGAAGGGCTAGGCTTAATGGGTTATTGGCTTACTCCACCAGGATTTTTAAATTTCTCCTGTTCTTATCACTCGAGTGTCTTGTAATCCCATTCAACCACTGAGTTGGCTTTGAAAGGGAATTCACACCAAAGCACTTGGAGTTTCTACATCTTTTTCATTCAATGAAACAAAACATGGACTACAGGTGCTCCTTGATTTAAGATCACAATTGGGATTAGAATTTATGTTGTTAAGCAAGGTGGTTGTTAAGTGAGTTGTGCCCAGTTTTATGACCATTTTTCCATAGTTGTTAAGCCAATCACTTCTGTTGTTAAGCAAATCATTTAGTTGTTAAGTAAATCTGCCTTCCCTTGTAGACTTTGCTTATCAGAAGCTGGCTGGGAAGGACACCAATAGCCATAGCAATAACACTTAGACATATACCATTTCACAGTGCTTTACAGCCCTCTCTAAGTGGTTTGCAGAGTCACCATATTGCCCCAACAATCTGGGTCTTCATTTTAATGACCTTGGAAGATGGAAGGCTGAATCAGGATCGAACTCTTAACAGTGGGCAGAGTTAGCCTGCAATACTGCATTCCAACCACTGCACCGCCATGGTTCATATGGTGATCACAACCCCAGGATGCTGCAAACATTGTAAATACATGCTGGCTGCCAAGCACCTGAATTTTGATCACATGTCCCCAGAGATGCCATGACAGTTGTAAGTGCGAGGATTGGTTGTAAGTCATACTTTTTAGCATCATAACTTCAAACTCACTAAATGGTTGTAAGTTGAGGACTTCCTGTATCAGTTTGGGGTGTTTACGCCCTTTGAGGGATGCCAAGACTGTGTAAAAATAGAGCACAGCTTATACATTGATCAACTGATTATATGCCATTAAGTTTGTGTCACCTTTTAGCACAGATGGATTTTCTCCAGGACAATCTGTCCCCAACCTGGTCCATCAGACTTTCCAATGGTGCACCTATCACCAGTGAAACCAGTGTAACCAGTGTAACCACTTGCCTCCAGAAGTTGTGGGTGCCTCCATCATTGGAGGTTTGTAAGAAGAGATTGGACATCCATTTGTCTGCAACGGTATAGGTTCTACTGCTTGAGCAAGGGGTTGGACTAGAAGACCTTAAAGGTCCCTTCCAACTGTTATGTTATCTGAAACTAATCATCATCATCATCATCATCATCTAGCCATTGTCTCTCTACTACAGAATGAAGGCCTCTTCCGCTTGTTTCCAAGCAATATCGTCCCGAGCTTCCTTTTGCCAATTGGGCCTGCTGATATCTTGCTTTTGATCTTTGGTCCATCTTGTTTTAGGTCACTTTCGTGGACAATTTTATCAAGTGGGATCCATTCTATGACTGCCTTGGCCCATCTGCCATCAGTTCTTCTTGCTATGTGACCAGCCCATTTCCATTTCAGTTCTTTTGCACTCTTGAGAATATTGTATACTTTCGTTTGTTCTCTGATCCACACCCAGGTCTTTCTGTCTTATCTTGTAATGCCGAGCATGTATCTTTCCATGGCTCTTCGTGCCACTTGTAGCTTTTGTATCGATTGTGAGATTAGTGTCCAGGGAAGACATACAGAAGGGAAAATGTCTGTTGTCCTATTCTGTGCCCTCATCTCTGAATGTGAGAGAATACCTCCCCTCCTTCTGAAAGTCTGTTGTCCTATTCTGTGCCCTCCTTATACCCGTTTTGCAACTTCTCCCTTGTGTGCGATTTATCTTTCCTTCATGATTTCAGTCTGATTCAGACCACGAGAAACCTGGGTGCAACTCCTTGGCAATTCCTGGCATAGCCATCACTAGATTTGTTCGAGCATGCATGGTGTCCTTTAGGTGGAGAGTGAGAAAGATATGAGCAAACACTGCCGAGTCAATAGATAAGAGCAGATGGAGGAACCGGGGACAAGGCGTGTGTGTCTGCGTGTGTGTGTGTGTGCTGTGAGGGGGGGGAGAGGAACAGGGGGGAGAGAAGGATCTCTTTTGCAATCCTGTCACCATAGAAACCCAGCTCTATATAGCTCACTCTCAGCTACTCCGGTGTCTAGAAATTACCTGCAAATGGAGTTTACCTGCAGCCTTCATAGTAGGTATGATGAGCTCCATTGAAGTTCTGGTGAAAGGCCTCCTCTGCTATTATGGGTAATTGTAATGGGGCAGAGCCTTGATTCAGTGTGAACTCTCAAGAATTAGAAATCCCTCCTCCCTCCAGATTTTTTCAAAAAGTGAAGAAGTTTCGTTGGTGTAACGTTTTCAAAGTTTGTGCTCTCTTCTCTTCTCTTCTCTTCTCTTCTCTTCTCTTCTCTTCTCTTCTCTTCTCTTCTCTTCTCTTCCCTTCCCTTCCCTTCCCTTTCCAATATATAAGTATCTAAGCTAAACTAAGTTAAACTAAGATAAATGTCTTTTTATTACAGGAAACAGGAGGCACTGAACAGCACAGATGCAACGACTCCAGAGAGACCTTTATCTCCACCCTTTACAGCCCCACCAAGCATGAAGGTAAGGATCTACAGATTGTACATATTATGAGGTGCGGTGGTATGTCTTCTTCTGGCTGTTTTATCTTCCACCTTAGGGAGGTAGGGGTGGGGACTACATTTCTGTTGGACCCATTTTCAAAAGAAAGGGAAATGTTCCCATCTTCTATTTGTGTCTACACCTTCATCAAGTACTTGCTTATTTAGCTCAAAGAGGATCTCTTGCTACGTATGGCTCAGAAGTCCCAACCTCACACGGAAGATGATGGCAGGGAAATAGGAGAAGAAGCTGGCAAATAAATAATATTACATGGGGAAACTTACGGGCCCCGTTGCAGTGCATGCTGCTGCATTCTGGATCCATTGGAGTTTTCAGGTAGTCTTCAAGGGCAGCTCTTTGTAAACTGCATTGCATAATGCAAGACATGACTGTCAGCAATTGCCTCCTGGTCCAGGAAAGGGTGCAATTGGGGGCACTAGGCCAGGGATCTCCAAAATTGGCAACCTTGTGGGCCTCCTGGGTGAGACCAAAGCCAACCTTGACTCCTCCTCCAATGACTTCGCAAATTGGAAGAGAGGGTCACCCAAATTCTAGGTTTTCCAACAATGTGGACTATCCACCCAGAATGCCTTATTGCTCTCATCCTAAGAAGCAGCGAGTCCTTGATGCAGAACTTTCAGTGGGTTTTAATGAACAGACAAGCTGGTGGGGGAGCAGATGGCTTTGCTTTGGATCTAGACCAAGTTAGGCTTTTAACATAAGGGGCAGCTGAGGAAGAGTTGACAGCACCCAGCTTTTATGTCCTGGGATAGCTGCCTTACTCTGTCTACTGGTAGGGCCAGGCTGGCTGATACCAAGCACATTGCAATAATCCACCTCCTTTTTAATAGTTATTATTACTGAAAAACAACTGGGACAGGAAATGTCTCTCCAACATCATCGTGGTTCCAACTCCCATTAACGCTGGCCATCGTGCTCAGTAAGCAGGGATGAAAAGTACATGCAGATCTCTGGAAAACAGTCCAAATTCATGGTTTAATCACCCTGCTCAGATGGGTTGCCTTACTCTGTGCATCTTGGAATTAATAGAAGTCTACCATATAAACACAAACCTATTACTTTCCATTCTTAACAGTGACCTATCTGGTGTTTAGGGTAGGTTTCTACTTCAATCAGGATAAAAATATTCAGTTTATTTGTCTCCTGGATCTGGATGTCAGAAGTTATTCCCTCTAGGTATGGCAGTTCCCTACATTCCTTTCATAATGGCAAACATCCTTGTTTCTAGAAAATGCTCTAATCTCTTTTTAAAATCATCCATGTTAGCAAACCTAGTGTATTATGGCAATGAATAATTGAGTCTGTTCTAAAATTTGAACCTTAAAAATAAAGTTGGTTATAAACATATAAATATATGCAATTATTGTCTGTAATATAGAGTTCTGGCCCTAGAAACATTTTTTTTTCTATTTAGTTTCCTTCCTGATAATTTTCAGGAATCATCAAGGTATTTAAATAATTTAAAGGAGGAAAGTAGATTATATAGTGAATTTCAAGTTAAACTTTCTCTGCCTCAGAGGAGAATGCTGGTAGTGAGAGACCTAGAATAAATATAGAGTTCAAGAGTGTTGGTGTGCCTCCTGGTTGTTATTATTAATTTTCATTTTTTACACATTTGGTTTGGGTAAGAAATCATATAGATAGATAGATAGATAGATAGATAGATAGATAGATAGATAGATAGATAGATAGATAGATAGATAGATAGATAGATAGATATGGAGAGATAGAATTAGATGGATAGATAGATAGATAGATAGATAGATAGATAGATAGATAGATAGGAAGAATTAGATGGATAGATAGATATAATTAGATGGATGGATACATAGATAGATAGACAGACAGACAGTAAAATGATAGATAGATAAATAGTAGAAATACTATTTACAATGGTATCTTGGTTCTCATAATTAATTGGTTCTGGGAGGTATGATGAGTACCAAAAATGATGAATACCAATCAATTTTTCCCCATAAGAAATAATGTAGTGAGTCACAAGGCAGCAGACACCGACAAATTCTAACTTGTGCGTTGAGCAGCAAACAAATGATGAGTATCAGGACAGAATTTTCACATCAAAATGCATTAAGTACCAAATTCGATGAGTTTGATGGAAATAAATGTTAAAAAAAAATCTATTAGCATATACCATGTTAATAAACATAGAATCTCAAACTTCGTTTAGACTGTTGAGGCCTTTCTTTTAAGCAGCAGGTATGGAATTAGAGTAGCAACTATACACAGAAACATACTGGGGGAGGGAGGGGAGGAGAGGGAGAAGGAGAAGGGGAGGGAGGGAGGGAGGGAGAGAGAGAGAAAAGAAAGAAAGAAAGAAAGAGAAAGAAAGAAAGAAAGAAAGAAAGAAAGAAAGAAAAAGAAAGAAAGAAAGAAAGAAAGAAAGAAAAACCCCTACTTTTGTATGAGGTATTATGTTCCATCATGTTGGTGTCTATGCTTAGCAACTAAATAGAGAGACCTTCAGTAGAATGGAGTGTTCCCAACCTGCTTCTTCAGATCTTATACACACAAACACACAAAGAGAGAGAATGGGGAGGGAGGGAGAGAGAGAAAGAGAGAAAACTTACTTTTGTAGGATGCATTATGTTCCATTGTGTGGTGTCAACCCTTAGCAACTAAACAGATAGACCTTTACTAAAGATCTATCACTACTGAATGGAGTGTTCCCAATCTGATTTTTCAGATCTTCTAATGGTGCATCCATCGTCACCCTAATCAAATTCATCTACTTTACTGCTGACTGTCTTCCCCTTCTCTTCCCTTTTCTGGTTATCATGAACTTCTCAAGAGAGCTCGGTCTTCTTATCATTTGTCCAGAATAGGAATCTTTTGAGCTGGGTCCCTAGTACCTTGGGTGCAACAAAGCATATTCAGATAAGGAGTGGAGTTAGCAGAAATTACTTTAATGATAGGACTGCATTTTGGAGAGCATTTGAGCATAAAGACATTGGGCTCATCTACTTTTGAGGTAGTCAGATAACAGATAATCAGAGTTGGAAGGGACCTTGTAGGTCATCTAGCCCAACCCCCTGCCCAAGCAGGAGACCCTACACCATTCCTGACAGATGAGAGTCCAATCTCTTTTTCGAAGTCTCAAGTGATGATGCTCCCACAACTTCCGAGGGCAACTTCTGTTCCATTGGTTGATAGTTCTCACTGTCAGAAAGTTTCTCCTTATTTCTAGGTTGAATCTCTTTGTTCACTTTCCATCCATTATTCCTTGTCTGGCCTTTGGCTGCTTTAGAAAATAGCTTGATCCCTTCCTCTCTGTGGCAGCCCCTCAAATATCGGAACACTGCTATCATGTCTCCCTTGGTCCTTCTCTTCACTAGACTAGCCATGCCCAGTTCCTGTAACCGTTCTTCATATGTTTTAGTCTCCAGTCCCCTAATCAATCTGGTTGCTCGTCTCTGTACTTTTTCTAGTCTTTCAACACCATTTTTATAACGTAGTGACCAAAACTGGATGCAGTACTCTAAGTGTGGTCTTACTAAGGCTTTATAGAGTGGTATTAGTACTTCCTTGATTTTGATTGTATTACTTTGTTAATGCAATTTAGGATTGCATTGGCTTTTTTGGTTGCTGCTGCACAATGCTGGCTCATGTTTAGCTGGTTGTCCTCTAAGACTCCAAGATCCCTCTCACAGTTACTGCTATTGAGCCTGGTTTCACCCGGTCTATATGTGTACTTTTGGTTTTTCTTGCCTAAGTGTCCTTTCCTTTTGATTTTGTTTGAATGGTAGCCGATAATATTGTTTAGTGTGGAAGAGCCTCCAAAAAAGCAACTAAGTGTATGTGGGTAGTCCTCAACTTATGACCACAATTGAACCCCAATTTTTTGTTGCTAAGTGAGACAGTGAAGTGTATTTCTTGCCACAATAGTTAAGTGAATTGCTGCAGCTGTGAAGTTTAGTAACACTGTTGTATAGGGAATCTGGCTTCCCCATTGGCTTTGCTTGTCAGAAGGTCGCAAAAGGGGATCATGTGACTCTGGGACACTGTAACGGTCATAAATATGAGCCGGTTGCCAAGTGTCTGAATTTTGATCATGTGACCCATCACAGGGATACTGTAATGGACCCAAGTCCCTTTTTTTCATTTTAACTTTGGAAGGTCACTAAATGAGCTGTTGTAATTCGGGTCCCAAATGTTCTTTTTCAAGAGGCAAATGGACTTTCATTGTTTTTCCTCAAAGACGTTTCATTTCTCATCCAAGAAGCTTCTTCGGCTTTGACTGGGTGGTGGGGAATGGAAGGATTTATACTCCTTGCAGACAGCTGGTCATTTGCCTCTTTTTACTGGGTCGTTAAGGTCACCTGGAGGTTTATCTGTGTCCTCAGGGTCACCTGAGTGCTGCAAATAGGTGTGGAGCCTTCTTGGAACTGTTGAAAGGACTGTGTTCTAGATTGGAGATAGATGATATTGTATCCTCCTCCCTCTGTTGAGATAGTCTATTCAGTTATCTCAACTATGTCAAGATGGCCTCTTTGACCCCCTCCTTCAAACCAGCAGTCTTCTATGTCCAAAAAGTGGACCTTGCTATCTTTAAACAAGAAACCAGAAAGTCCAGTTGCCTCTTGAAAAAGCACCTTTGGGCCAACCATGACCTGGATGACTGAGAATCTCCATAAACATTGTAACTCCAGGACCAGCCGTAATATTGAAAGTGGGTATACCAAGCCGCCGCACTCTTCAAAATACCTCTTCTCCTCCAGTGGTGGGATTCAAAATCCTTTACTACAGGTTCTGTGGGCGTGGCATGGCTTGGTGGGCATGGCAGGGGAAGGATACTGCAAAATCCCCATTCCCTCCCCACTCCTGGGGGGAAGGTTATTGCAAAATCCCCATTCCCTCCCCACCCCACTAACCTGCTTTCCAGCTCCGTTCTCCTGTGCAGGGCAACCAAAGAAGACCCAGCCAATCAGCTGTGAGAGGTCAGAGGTGGCATTTGCCGGTTCTCCGACTACTCAAAATTCCCACTACTGGTTCTCCAGAACTAGTCAGAACCTGCTGAATACCAGCCCTGTTCTCCTCCTTTCTGATGCAAGTTGATCAGGCCTCTGGTAGAACTGACAGGCTGATTTTGAGAGGGGGTGGGGGAATAGTTGTAGACAATGAGGTCTGAAACATTTCCAGCTACATCCCCCCTCTCCACCCAGACATTAGAAACAATCACGAGATGGTATTTGTCCTTCCAAAACTACATAGAACATTTCATGTTGGTTCTGGGGAAGAAGAGATACTGCAGTTCCCTAGCAACTGGAAATACCCCACGCTGTCACCCAGCCCCGATTGAAAATAGGGTTACCATCTGGCTGTTTTTTTTCTCCGCTCCATATGGGAGCTGAAGCTGAGTGCGTGGTGTCTGCATCCAGATGTTTAGACTAGCTTCCCACTTATTTATTTATTTGCTTGGCCTGTTTTTCTGTGCCCCGATGCCATTCGCAAAGCCAAATCCAAGGAAACCATCCCAGGGATAATCCTTAATCCACATTTTTTTTTTTTTAACTTGGCTTGACACATTTCCAGCAAAGAGACTCTGCCTAGCCTCCTTCGTATACCAGACAGTTGAGAGACAGTAACCATAAATACTGTACGATGACATTAACTCAATTATAGCTCATTTGAAAGGCTGTATCAACATCGGAACAAGCATAAAAGAAACCAGCCCTGTTGGTTAACAATATCCAGTGCCAGTCAAGTTATAGTCCCTTAATGTATTTTTATTTCAAATTTCATTTCAAGAGTTTTCTGAGCCAGACCAAATATGCAAGGGAAGAAAAATGAAGAATAACCACGAGGCGTCATCATCAGTCTTCTTTGAGAAGATAACTGGATATTTATTATACTGCTTGTTTTTTCTTCTTCCAACTTTTCTATTCCTCTTTGCTGCAGAGAAAGAGTTTTATTTCACTTTTTTTTTTTGAAAGGCTGACAGGATTGCAGAGTCATTTTCATGAATGAGGTGCGGTGATGTCAGATTCTTTCTCTATCAACTGCAGTCTTCTTCTACCCCAGTGTTTTTTTAACCTTAGCAACTTGAAAGTTTCACTAAGAATAGAGCTGGAAGGGCCCTTGGAGGTCTTCTAGTCCAACCCCCTACTCAAGCAGCATACCCTGTAACATTTATTATTTGTTTTATCCTACACCATTTATTATTTTTAAATAAATTTATTATATATTATTATATTATACTCTGTACCTATTGTTTCTTTTTATCTATCTTGCCCCATTTCTGGAGTTCCTTGACTCAAGTATGTTGTTTCCTTATATGCAAATATTGATGGAGGACGATGTTGACTGAAAAAAAGGGAAATTGCATGGCCCATTATGAAAGAGATTGGAAAATGTAGCTTAGTCAGAGGTAGAGGGTCACATTGGTTCTTCACTTTACAAAATAATGTAGTAATGTCAGTTTTCAATAGAGATTGAGTAGGTTTTTCCTACACTTGGAGAATATTTAGTGAAAAGACCTCCAGGTCAATAACGTGAAGATGAAAAGCGGGAGGAAATTTAATTTGCCCATGCTGCTTGGCTGGCTTTCAGGTAGGGGTACTTGAAGATTTCCTTGATTCATAGTTCTGAAGTGAATCAAATATCGGCAAACGAATTTGCAAGGTGAAACGCCATTATCCTTTCAATTGCCCCATCCTGCAGATTTCGCAGCGCCACTCTCGGCTCAAAAAATGCCCCCCAAATGCATACAAAACAAAACACAACACAACACACAAAAAACCAAACCAAACCAGATTCAGGCCTAACCAAGACATTTTGATAGCTGAGGTAAAAGATTAGATGGCAGTTCTCTTCCACTGATTAACTGATTATGTGCTATCAATTTATTATTGACTCCTAGCAGTCCTGTAGATCAGAGGTGGGGAACTATTTGGGACACACCCAGGGGGATAGAGGGAAACAGGGTCATAGGTTATAGTTAACTACGTATCTCAGAGTTGGCTTCATACGGTTTAGGTTTAGTGCCAGACATGTTGCTCCTAATAAATCTTTTGGATTCCTTTGAAGCTTGGCTCGAGACTCGTGATTTAATGAGGGCAATCGTCAGAACCCTGACAGCAAGCCTTCTTAATGTCAACTCAGAAACAGGCATAGGAATGATTTGTGGACTTCAACTCCCAGAATTCCCGAGCCAGGCATGCTCTGGGAGTTGAAGTCCACAAGTCATAAAAGGGCCACGGTTCCCCACCCCTGCGGTAGATAGATTTTCTTCATGGTTATTTGTCTCTAACCCTTCTTGGAAAAACCACCTCAATATGGAGCCCTGGTGGCGTAGTGGTTTGAATGCAATATTGCAGGCTGGCTCTGCCCACTGCCAGGAGTTCGATCGTGACCAACTTAATCCCTCCTTCCGTGGTTGGTAAAATGAGGACGTAGATTGTTGCGGGCAATATGCTGACTCTGTAAACCACTTAGAAGTGCTGTAAAGAACTATGAAGAGGCATATAAGTCTAAATGCTATTGCTATTTGAGCACCTCCATGTGATATGAATAACATTGAAACGAATTCTCACTGGTCATAGTAGATGCACAGAGGCCCTCTATAGACAGGGCAAAACACCACCACCAAATTGTGACTGGGGGCCAGGGGTGGGATTCAAAATTTTTAACAACTGGTTCTGTGGGCATGACTTAGGTGGTGGGCGTGGCTTAGTGGTCATGTGATTGGGTGGACATGGCTTGGTGGTCATGTTATTGGCTGGGCGTGGCCAACTCAACATCACTCACATTGAGGCACACATCTCCTCACCTGCCCTGTCATGACTTTGGGGATGCTGCAACAGTCGTAAGTGTGGAAAATGGTAATAATGGTTTAGTGCCATTGTAACTTTGAGTGGTCACTCCACACAAGCAAAGTACCAGCAAAGGAGGGGGAAAAAACTCCAGAGATGTTCCTGAGACAGGAAGTCTGGTCCTGCCAAGAATGTAATCAGGGTTAACGGAGAGGCAGTTTCTGTAAGCAACACCAGAATGTTTCCTTCCTGCCTTCCTTACAGGATTAGGCCAGTAATTTCTTCTAACAACTGGTTCTCCGAATTGCTTAGAATGTTAACAACCGGTTCTAGCGAATAGATGCGAACCTGTAGAATCCCACTCCTGTTGGGGGCCCGAAAAACAAACTATCCAACATATAGTGTCAGACTGCCAAAATAAGGCCTATAATGGAGATTTCACTGACTTCCTGCCTGTGACAAATGAAGTAAAAAAAAATATATTGGCAAGTTAGATATATGTTTCTAATCTTCCTGTTAAGATTTCAGGTTTTTATTTTTATTTTCTGGTTTGTATTTTACCCCTGTGTTCTTTTTTACTGAAATATGATGTTAACGTGCCATACAATAAAGAAAACAAGTGTCCCTAACCCAGGGGTGGGCAATTAATTTTCCCAAGGGGGCCACAAGAGGGTGCAAGCCGACTGAAAGAGCTCACAGGGACTGTGCAGAGTTCTACCTGACTGAGTTCTTCTCTCACCCCCTGTGGCGCACTTATTTATATCTGATTTCTAATTTTCAGTTAACCTCACCCAGTTAGACAGGGACAGTCAAAGGACCAGATGTAGCGGTGGGGTGGGGCGTAAAATGCCCAAGTTTGTCCTAACCTGTTGATTCTGCTCTCTCAGTGGTGCACTCACTCTCACTGTAATATCACGTTCCTTCTGGACGTTCTCTTCTTTTTCCTTCCACTTCCCCCAACATCAGACCCATTTCCAGAAAGCTGGCTTTGCATAATGTATCCAACACGGGATAATCTAAGGTTGATCATTTGTGCCTTGATGTAGAACTCCTGGTTGATTTGTTCAATCATTCATTGGTTAGTTTTCTTGGCTGCCCATGGTAGTCTTCTCCAGCACCAAAGTTCAAAGATGCCAGTACTTTTCCTATCCTGCTTCTTTAAAGTCCGATTTTTGCTTGTCTGTAATTGATGAAGGATGTATAATAATGATAATAATAATCTAAAAGTAGGGTTGTAGACTCCCAGCAAAAGGAGGTCATGTCCTTTTTTAAAATCTTTATGTTTTTTATTTATTTATTTAGTTAGTTATTATTTGTATCTCACCTTTATTATTTTGATAAATAACTTAAGGTGGTGTTTATGAACCTTGGTGGCGCAGTGGTTAGAGTGCAGTACTGCAGGCTACTTCTGCTGACTGTCGGCTGCCTGCAATTTGGCAATTCAAATTCCACCAGGCTCAAGGTAGACTCAGCCTTCCATCCTTCCGAGGTCGGTCAAAATGATTGGGGGCAATAGGATGACACTGTAAACCACTTAGATAGGTCTGTAAAGCACTATGAAGCTGTATATAAGTCTTAAGTGCTATTGCTATGTAGATTGATTCCTTATTTAGTATCCTATGACTATCGCTAAGCGTTGTATCTTACGATTCACGATGAATGTATTTTTATGATGACTATGATCATGATTTTTCACTTATGGCTTTTACGTACAATGGGAACCAGGCTTAAAGTTGCCAAGGTTGGAGAGCCCTGATTTAAATGTTAGTCTAACGATATGGGAAGGTAGAGAAATTCTGGGGCCATGGCTACATGGATCTCACACTGCTTGGTTTCGAAAAGTTAAGGTCAGCTCCATCAAAGATGATTTGAGAAATTGACATGGATCAGTCAGAGGCTGATCGAGTTCACCTTATTCTCTGATGTGCTCTGTCCATGTTTAGAGTCCTTTTTTTCATTCTGTTCCAACACGTTTATGCCAAGAAAACAAATTACAAATACAGTGAAGACATCAGTCGCTATCTCTCCCATAAGAATAATACTGAACTTTGGAAATTTAAACCCACAAAGATGGATTAATGCAATTTTGTTTTAGTGAGGTCTCCAGATTGGGAGAATCAGTGATATGTTTTCTTCAGTTGCAATTATCTCAATTTTTCAAGCAGGCCGATATGCTGCCTTCAAAACTGTGTCTGTATGTTGTAGCGGGGGAAGGGGGGAGGAGAAGGGGGGGTAACAGCTGGAAATCCTGGCTGCTGTAGAATTTTCTTTTCCTTTATCCCTTTTTTTTCTACTCTGCTTAATGGTTTCTTTTCAATCTAGATTTCATCCCCTGGGCTTGAAGATGATATTGGAACATGATCGTAGAATTGCTAATATGCTTTTTGCTGTAGTGCAAAGAGATTAGTGCTAGCAACCATATGGGAAAGATGTAAACAACAAGAAGTCAATGACAATAATAATAATAATTCTTTTTACCTCTGGAAAAAGAATTTTGTACGGTACTTTTTTTCAAAATTTTAACTTAATGGCAATAATTCTAAGAGTTTGTGAATGCCCCAAATCACATATATGGAGATTCTCAACCATCCAGGTCACAGTTGTCCCCAAGGTGTTTTTCCCCCCACCAAACTGGATTTTCTTAGTTTTTTTCCCCTCTGGAAACATTTTAATTCTCCTCCAAGAAGCTGGAGCTGAAGTAAAGAACGGAAGTTCTTGGATGAGAAGTGAAATAATTTCAAAGAAAAAATCCAAGAAAGTCCAGTTGCCTTTTGGGTACCTCAAATCACGTTATAAACATTTCCATAAGATAGTCCTTCTTACAACTGTAATTAAACCTGGAATTATGATTGTAAGTCATTGTGGTTGTAAGTCAAGGAATCCATGAGGCTGGAAGTAATTGTCCAGCCTTCATTTTTTTGCTGGTTATTAAGCAAACAATATGGTTGTTAAGCAAATATGTTGATTGTTAAATCCATTCATTTCAATGGGCTTTTTAAAATTGGAAACTGGTTGCCAGATGACCATGGAGAGGCTGCAGTAGTCTTCAGTGTGAGAACCAGTCAAAAGTGACTTTTTTTTCAGTCTCTTTCAACTTCGAATGGATGCTAAACAAATGTCTGTAAGGTGAGGACTGCCTATATTTAAAATCCAATTTGCTATTTATACACTATAATACTACTGTACCTCTGAGTGTAATTGGCTAAACTGACCACCAGGAGGCAGCACATGAACAGTTGCATCCTTATTGGGAATCATCAAATACAGATACTCCTCGACTTACAACCATTCATTTCGTGATGGTTCAAAGTTACAACAGCACTTATGATCATTTTTCACACTTACGACAGTTAGATTTAGATTAGATTAGATTCAACTTTATTGTCATTGCCATGGATACAGGCAATGAAATGCAGTTAGCATCCAACCAGAGTGCAAGACAGCAGTAAAAAATAAATATATGTATGCAAATATGTATGCAAATATGCAAGGCATCTATGAATATGTCAATGGAAAACACAACAAAATGTATGTACATGAGCACACAAAGATAAGTGTGATTGCACCTATATGAACATATACAACTGTACAAAATGTTTATGGACACGTTGAATAAAAATACAAATGCACAGGGAATTATACAAAATACATCATATATAATCAAGGGAAGCATCAGCATATGTGTGGGGGCAAACGAACTGAGGAGTTCAGCAAGGAAACGACCCCTGTATGGTAAAAGCTGTTCCCTAGCCTGCTGGTCTTAGACTGCAGGCACCTGAACCTCCTCCCAGATGGAAGAAGAGTAAACAGTTTGTGGGCTGGATGGAAGGGGTCCTTAAGGATGCTGTGGGCTTTACGCAGACATCGTTTCCTCTGAATGTCCACAATGGCAGGAAGTGGAATCCCTATAATGTGTTGGGCGGTTTTCACCACCCTCAGTAATGCCTTTTTTTCTTTCGTAGTGCAATTTCCATACCAAACTTGAGATACAGCTAGTTAAGACGCTCTCAACTGTGCAGCAGTAGAAATTAGTCAGAATAGTTGAGGAGAGGTGATTCTTCCTCTGTAATCTCAGGAAGAAGAGGCGCTGGTGAGCTTTCTTTTTCAGACTAGTGGTGTTAATCTGCCAGGACAAGTCCTCAGAGAGGTGGATCCCCAGGAACTTGAAGTTGCAGCATCCTCAAGGTCATGAGATCAAAATTGGGACGCTTGGCAAGTGGTTCCTATTTATGACGGCTGCAGAGTCCCAGGTGATCACTTTTTGCAACCTTCTGACCAGCAAAGCCAATGGGGAATCCAGATTCACTTAACAACCATGTTACTAGCTTAACAAATGCTGCGATTCACTTAACAACTGTGGCAGGAGAAGTTGTAAAACGGGCCAAAACTCAACTTAACAAATGTTTCACTTAGCAACATAAATTTTGGGCTCAATTATGATCGTAACTCGAGGACTACCTGTATACATATCCAGAGCTGAAGGGTTCAAATCCCCTCTTGGGAGCGGAACTCATGGACTGATGCATTTTAGTGGACTATATGCCGTGAATAAGCTTAAGGAGCTATACAGCTGCGGTCCCTCAATGGGGCTGCAGGAAGGGACATATAGAGAACTGTCAGAATGGTGTGTTTGTGTGTGTGCTTTTTTGTGTGTGTGCTTTTTCTCAAAGAAGTAAAGGAGCTTTCTTGGTAATGGTATACACATACCGTTTGGATAGATTTGAGTATAATTCTGGCATAATTGTTTGTTAAATGAAAGGTCTGCAGTAGCTGTGTTAGGCAAGAGCAAATGTCTCTCTTTTAACAAAACCATTAACAACAAGTAGTAGAATAGAATAACAAGTGCCTATGGAACACGGCCAGAGTTTTGATTTAGGAAGAGCCTTTCCTCCTGCAGCTGTGCAGAGAAAAACCGTTTAACACAGCATTTCTCAGTGTTGGCAACTTTAAGACATGCAAACTGGGGAATTCTGGGAGTCGTCTGGGGAATTCTGGGAGCTGAAGTCCACATGTCTTAAAGACACGCCAAGTTTGGGAATCACAGCTTTAACAGCAAGACCAAATGATTCCGGAGAAAATGTACTTTCTCCAAACGAGAAGTAGAGAAAGAGAAAGAAAGAGAGAGGAGAGGAAAGGAAGGAAGGAAGAGAAAGAAAGAGAAAAGAAAGAAAGAAAGAAAGAAAGAAAGAGGAAGAGAGAGAAAGAAAGAAAGAGAAAGAAAGAAAGAAAGAAAGAGAAAGAAAGAACAAGAGAGAAAGAAAGAAAGAAAGAAAGAGAAAGCGAGAGAGAAAAAAAGAAAGAAAGAGAAAGAAAGAATGAAAGAGAAAGAAAGCACAGCAACAGATAGCAAAGCTCAATCCAGTTGCAAAGTGACATTTTTGCCTGCTTGGGTTGAAACCCAAGTGGGTGGTTATAGACCTCCAGCCCGTCTTTCTCTTTTGCCACAAAATAAATATTTGGGTTCATAATGAGCCATATTGTCAGTCTGCAAAAGGACCAATTAATCCTGGCAAGAAGTAACCTGTCATTTTTGTCAACTCTTTCTTGTTTTCTTGGGGGATTCTTAATCGCTTTATCTGAATTTTGGGCAGGATGCCTGGTGAGGAGCTTTCTTTGAAAACTGGTCTGCCAACTCCCAGAGGGCAAAAGGGGGCAGAGTGGAAATCAGGTGGACCAGAAGGTATCTCTGTTCATGTAGATTCTCTAGATTGCAACCTGTTCGCAAACAACCAAGTTCGGCTTCAAGGCATCCAATCGATAGGTTGTCCTTGGCTTACAACTATTCGTTTAGTGGCCATTCAAAGTTACAACAGCAGTGAAAAAAGTGACTTAGGAACGGAAGGTACTTTTTCAAAAAGCAATTGGACTTTCCGGGGTTTTTTGGGTTTTTTTTGTAGATATTTCACTTCCCATCCAAGAAGCTTCTTCAGCTGAAGAAGAAGCTGAAGAGCTGAAGAAGCTTCTTGGATGAGAAGAGAAATGTCTTCAAAGAAAAAACAAAACCAGAAAGTCCAGTTGCCTCTTGAAAAAAACCACCTTTGGGACAATCATGACCTGGATGGCGTAGGACAGTGGTGGTTAAACTTTTCGGCACTGAGTGCCTTTTCGGCACCAAAAAGGCACTGAGTGCCAAAACGTATGTGTGCATGCATATGTGTGTGCCAAAAACCAGAAGAGCAGCTTCCCTCACCAGGCACCTGGTCTTCCGGTTTCTAATGCGCATGCGTGCATGAAGTCCAGCTGGCCAGAGCGTGCATGTGAGCTGGTGAGGTGCTCTTCCAGTTTTTGGCACTCCCGCGCATGCAAAGCCCAGCTGGCTGGTGTGCATATGCACACCAGAACCCGGAAAAGCAACAAGTGATGGCTGGTGTGCCCTGAGAGATGACTCTGCATGTCACTTCCAGCACGTGTACCATAGGTTCGGCATCGCAGACGTAGGATCTCAGAGGTGGTATTCAGCAGGTTATGACCCGTTTTGGAGAATCGGTAGTGGAAATTTTGAGTAGTTCAGAGAACTGGCAAATCCCACCTCTGACTGGCCCCGCCCCCATCTATTCTCTGCCTCCTGAGTCCCAGCTGATCAGCTGGGTCTTCTTTTGTTGCCCTGCATAGGAGAACTGAGCTGGAAAGCAGGTTAGTGGTGTGGGGAGGGAATGGAGATTTTACAGTATCCTTCCCCTGCCACGTCCACCAAGCCACACTCACCAAGCCACACCACACCCACCCAGCCACGCCCACAGAACCAGTAGTAAAAAAATTTGACTCCCACCACTGGAGAATCTCCATAGATGTGATTTATGACCATTTTTCGCATTTACAATCTCCATGGTCACGTGATCAAAATTTGGATGCTTGGCAACTGGTTCATATTTATGACGGTCACTGTGTCCCTGGGCTCATGGTGATCCCCTTTTGTGACCCTTCTGGCAAGCAAAGTCAATGGGGAAGCCAGATTCACTTAACAACCGTGTTCCTGACAAAACAAAGGGAGCGATTCACTTAACACTTCACTTTCTTGTGTCAAGAAAGAGTGTAAAATGGGGTAAAGTTCACTTAACTGTCTGGCTTAGCCGCAGATATTTTGGGCTCGGTTGTGGGCGTAAGTCGAGGACGTCCCATATCGTTGAGCAGCAGTAGAAAGCAAGGGTGGAAAGCCAACCCATTCAGCAAAGTCAACAGGGGTCCTGGATCTGGCCTCCTTTTTTTCATGTTTACAGGAGGAATTTCTATACGGTCTCCATGACTGACCCATTTTTCCATTCACAAAGGACATTTTCAGGTGATTTTTGCCCTGGGTTTTTAACAATAAGCTGTTTTTCTTGTGAAGTTGGATGGAGAGCCAACATCCCCAAACATTTCCCCCTCCCCTCCCCTCTTATCTCTTCACTGTGTTTATTGGATGGGACGGTGTGCTAATATTCTCATTTCACAGATAAGATTACTGATCTATATACCCAGAGGCTCCATTGGTTGGTCACGCCTCTTGGATGACATGAACGGGTGAGGTGCCAAAAATATCAGTTCAAATCCCTGCTTAAATATTAGGATTACTTACCTGGCTATTTCTTAGCCTAGCCAACACAGGTGGGTAATTGGAAGGATGGAAGAACCTAAGACAAAATGGAACACTATTTTTCTCATTTCGGGAGTGGAAAAGCTGGCTGGGGAGTTTTGTGAGTTCTGAGCAGCCCAGTGTCCTAGAGGGTGAAAACTCTCGCTTCCCACTCGGAAGGTTGAGAGTTCAACCCTAGGTAGCAACTGGTGTTTCTCACTCAGTGTGAAAAGAGAATGTATCTGCTGCGAACTTCTCATAGGCATCAGGAAGGGCATCTGGCCAGTAAATGCTCAGCTCCATTCAGTACCATCCCAAAGCAAGGGATTACGGGTTATAAAAAGGAAAAAGAAGTCCACACATTTTAAATAGCAATAGCACTTAGACGTATATACCACCTCCTAGTGCTTTACAGAACTCTCTGGTGGTTTATAATGTCAACATATTGTCCCCAACTATCTGGGTCCTCGTTTTACTGACCTCGGAAGGAAGGAAGGCTGAGTCAATCTTGAGCCCCGTCAGGATTGAACTCCAGGCTGTGGGCAGAGTTAACCTGCAATACTGCATTTTAAGACAATGCGCCACCGGGGCTCCTTAAAGTTGTCAAATTTGAAAAACTCTGATTTATAGTGAATTCATTAAGATGGGGTCTTGGCAGTATTTGCAATGCTTCTTCCTGGATTTATCTTAAACCAGGTTAAGGTGTCATTTATTTCCATGAATTTGCTTTCTATCTCTTGCTTGTTTGTGCTCTCTTCCCTTCTTTTTATAATCTTTCACATGTCTGTTTTGTGAATGCAGCCAAGGACTTTTGGCAAGCCAAACAGCAGTGCTTGAATCACACTGCTCATTTTCGTTTCTCCAGAGATGAGAACTGTGGGTCATTTACTGGGAAAACTTAAAATTAATCACATTAATCAGGTGATAATGGCTTTTCTCAGAGATCTCTATATCCTGTCCCGGGAATCTCTGGAGAAAAATCTTAATTATTCAAGATGCAACCTTGGAAATTCAGAATGAGAATGAATTTCTGCCTTGCAGAGTAGCATAGTCTTTTGGAATTCTCTCTCTGGACAAGACAGAGGGGGCTTCTCTGGGCAATAGATTAGCTCTTTGCAACTCTCTGTCCTTGGTGACCTCTGAGGTTGGTGGTTTCCTCACAGACGTTTCATTATCAAACCAGGCAGAGGTGGTATTCAACAGGTTGTGACCAGTTCTGGAGAGCTGGTAGCGGAAATTTTGAGTAGTTTGGAGAACCAGCAAATACCACCACTGACTGGCCTCGCCCCCATCTATTCTCTGCGTCCCAAGTCCCAGCTGATCGGCTGGGTCTTCTTTTGTTGCCCTGCACAGGAGAACGGAGCTGGAAAGCAGGTTAGTGGGGTGGGGAGGGAATGGGGATTTTGCAGTATCCTTCCCCTGCCATGCCCACCAAGCCACACCCAGCAAGCCACACACACAGAACCGGTAGTAAAAAAAAAAATTGAATCCCACCACTGAAACCAAGCAACATCCTCAGTACTTCTGTACTGAAGATGTTATCTAGTTTGGTAATGAAATGTCTGCAAGAAAACCCACCAAGCCTGGGCAGTACCCAGGACCCTTTAGTTCAACCCTGATCAACAAATAATTCTCTTTTGTTGATACTTTTGCAAAATCTTTTCACCATCATCAGGCACCAGGCTAGAATTCACGGAGACCATGAATTCTAGTCCCACCTTGGCCATGAAAGTCAGCTGGGTGACCTTGGGCCCATCATCGCACCCTCTCTCAGCCCAACTCACCTCACAGGATGGTTGTTGTGGGGAAAATACTAGTCCCCCCGCAGGGACACCTTTACCTTTTTTTTTTTTAAAGGGTAGTGTGTATGAGCTGATACATTTGTGTGTGTGTTTGTGTGTGTGTGTGTCCACTGACCTGGTCATTTCATTAACCAAAACAGCTCTCGCTGATCAACGTTGTTCGGCTTTAAATGATCCTGAGCAGAAAGAAAGCAAAGGGCCCGAGCACCCCATTGCTCCCGTGGAAAAGTCTGGAAGACTTAACCTTTTATTTTTTTATTTATTTTTAAAAAGGAAACGATTTGATGATTGCAATAGCACTCAGAGACACAGGCAGGCCGGCAGGCTGTTTGTGGCATTTGTAGAGAGCTGAGGGTCAGCTTTGAAATTCAGCTGCCACATTTTTTTTTAAGAGAGTTAGAGGAGTTGAAAAGTTCAAGGTTATTCTGTATGTCATATTAAGAATTTCCAGTTGCAGTTAATTGGTTCTTGTGATTTATGAAGTGTAGAAGTGGGAGGAGAGAAGGGAGGAAAGAGGTGGATTCTGTGTAAGCTGAAAAAACTTTCACTTGGGAAATTGCTTTTGACATGCCAGATCTGTTTCTAATAAATCAATTGGAGAGATAACATCTCGGAGTGATTGATATCATGGATACTTTCTGGATGCCTTACACTGAGTAGAACCAAGCCTTCTTCTTCACAGCTGATGAGGACAAGCTGCTTCTGGGAATAATGGGGATAGGAAATTAGGACCTTGATGTGCAAGGAGTGGTTAAAATATAAACAGCCGGAGCAGTGAGAGAATGGCATTGTCTGCCCCTTAGCTATCTTTCTCCAGCCTTCTCTTCTCTTGCTGATGCTTTTTCCGGGTGTGTTTTATTCACAAATGCATTGCATTATGGATTGAAATGGTTTAGCACAGGGGTGTCAAACTCAAGACCCGGGAGCTGGAGCCAGCCTGCGGGGTACTTAGATCTGGCCTGCAGGGCCACCCTGGAAACAGCGAGGGACCGGTCTGCACAGGGGTGGGCTGCTGGGGGCTTGTAGGCATTCAGGAGATCCTTTAGCTAAGATTCTGTGCAGTTTGGAGAAACCCCAAACCCCACTCTTGGCTGGCCCCGCCCACCTCACCCTGCCCCTCCCAGTAGTCTCCACGCAGCTTGTTTTGGATGCAGGTAAGTGCACAGAGGCTTGGGGAGGGCGAAAAACTGGCCTCCTGGAAGTTCAGGAAGGCTGGAAATGGGCCTGTTTCTGGCTTCAAGAGAGCCTCTGGAGCCCGGGGAGGCTGTTTTCGCCCTCCCCGAGGCTTTCCTCAAGCCTCTGGAGCCTTCCCACAGACCGTGCCTTGTTATCTCCTTGAATTTGGTAATTACTTATCCTGGTCCGTTGCGGAAATATCTTCATTGTAGTTTGTTTGGTTTTTTTATTTCACCTCTATCTGCTCATTAAGTTCGGACTGTATTGCTTTCTTTTGGAGACTATTTTTGAGTAAGTTTTATCTCCAGCTGAGAATTATTGAACAGCGGGGCCAAGTTGGAGGCATTAAAGGACATTTATTTACGTTTTGGATTTTGTTACATTTTTGTTCCACTCCAGGTCATCACACCTTCTGACAAGCAAACTCTACGGGGAAATCTAGATTCACTTAACAACCGTGTTACTAGCTTAACAAAATGCAATGATTGACTGAACAACTGTGGCAGGAAAAGTCATTAAAAATTTCGCTTAAACATGTTTCACTTAGCAACATACATTTTGGGCTCAATTGTGGTCGTAACTCAAGGATTACCTGTATTCCATCTTTATCTTGTGCAACGTAAGGTTATATCCACAATGTTCTGCTTTATTATTTTCCCCTGTAACGACAACTTTGTAAGGTGTGTTGGACTGAAAAACAGAGGGACTAGCCCAGCTGGTTCTGCATCTAAGGCAGGACTCATGGTCTCATGGTTTCTAGCCTTGTGTCTTTGATCACTGCACCAAACTGGCGTTTGCTTTATGTCACCTTTATATCGACCCCCAGGAAGGGAGCTGGAAGTCATGTCAAAACTGCATAAATGAGAGGTGTAATGGATGTAACCTCTGCATATCTTTGGCTTGAGAGCTTGAGAAAGGGAGGATGAATTGAATGCACATTCTTAAAGACAGATTCTTTTTTCTCATCTCTTCTGGTTGATAGAACTTAAACTCAAGAAGAAGTAAAGAAAAGAACAAAAAAAAAACAGCTCCCAAAATGATGTCTTTTCTTATCCTCCCAGGAATATAGAACAGAGTTGGAAGGGACCTTGTAGGTCATCTAGTCCAACCCCCCTCCCAAGCAGGAGACCCTACACCATTTCTGACAGATGTGGAAGTCCAGTCTTTTCTTTTTTTTCGTAAAAAGTTTTTTTTATTTTTTTTTTCTCATTTCAAAAACATCTTTTTTAGTGAACAGCATGATTCCAGGTTTTCACACATTTCCATACAAACATGACCTTGGTTACATATTAATCTTTCACATTTGATTTCATATCCTATCATTATTTTCTATACATTTTCTCAAGTACTTTTCTCAAACTTCTTTTATATATTTTCTATTCATTTCTTAACCTATTTCTTTTTACTTTAAATAATTCTCATATCTTCATATTCATTATATGTTGTAATGACGAGGCAGTCAGGTTGTTTGATCATGAACAACTGAATCATGATGATCTTTATTGGAGTCTAGTCTTGCATTTATACACATTTTTAGTTATCCTCCATCATTGGTTAACTTTGGTTACTGCTTAACTTTCGTTCCTGTTTAGCACAGTAATCCATACAATTAATTATCTCTAGTTAAAGTCTAACATATGTTTACTTCCTCTCTCTAATCCTCCTTTAGATTAGTGACTTTGTTTACCTGAGTTGTATTTGCTTGGAAACATTCTTTATCTGAGATTGGAACATTCCTGCAATTACAACTCTACAATTATACTTCATACTTTTATCTGTCAGGTTTGCAATTTCATCACATATTCTTATTTCGTCATTTCAATCCCAATTTCATCCCAATTCAAACAATTCAAAAAGAAAATGAAATCCCCCCACAATTACCAATTTGAGTGTGCCACTCCTTTACCTTATACAAGTCCAGTCTTTCCTTGAAAGCTTCCGGAGATGAAGCTCCCACAACTTTTGAAGGCAACTTCTGTTCCATTGGTTGATTGTTCTCAAAGTCAAATTACAGACCCCGAATATTCTTATTTAGCCAGTTTGGTCAAGTCAGTGGTTAAGGCACAAGTGTAGAAACTGGGAGTTGGTGAATTCTAGTCCTGCCTTCGGCATGAAAACCGGCTTGGTGACTTTGGGTCAATCATCAGGAGACTGTGGGTTCTAGCCTAGAGTGGAAAGGTGACTTTGAGCCAATTACTTGGAGACTAGCCTTGCCTTAGGCATAAAAGTTGGCAGGGTGACTTTGGGCCAGTCGCTCCCTCTCAGCCCAACTCACCTCACAGGATTGTTGTTGTGGAGAAAATAGAAGGAGGGAGGAATATTAGGAATGTTCACCACCATGAATTATTTATAAAAATAATAAAGGCAGGGTTTAAAAAAAATTAAATAAAAATAAAACATTCTACTTCCTTTGGTGAGATAAAGAAAAAAAAATCAACTTTCTGGTCCCTTTTGAGGATTCAAAGAAAGATGATGTACACTACATCCTGTTTGCTCAGGGGTTCTGCAAGAAAATCTTGTGCACAGAAATACACATCCTTTTATTTGCGTACAGCTTGTTCCTCAATGATTCCTAACCTTCTGTAGCACAGTCAGTGTAAAAAAATATCTGACTAATTGTGGCATGTGTTTATTGGTGCTCAAATGATTGCATTATGCCAGTGTTTCTCAACCTTGGGTACTTTAAGATGTGTGGACTTTAACTCCCAGAATTCCCTCTGAGGCTGCCTGAGGAATTCTGGGAGTTGAAGTCCACACATTTTAAAGGGGCCAAGGTTGAGAAATACCTCATTATGCCAAGCATTTTTTATTGGCTTTGTTTTGAAAAAGAGGTGCCAGGACATCAGCAAGGAAGTCGAGAAATAGAAGAGAAACATTTGACAACGACAGGTAGTCCTTGCCTTGTGACTACAATTGAGCCCAAAATTTCTGTTGCTAACTGAAACATTTGTTAAGTGAATATTGCCCCATTTTATGACCTTTCTTGCCACAGGTAAGTGAATTACTTCAGGTGTTAAATTAGTAACACAGTTGTGAAGTGAATCTGGTATACGGTTTCCTGCCTAAGCAGGGGGTTGGACTAGAAGACCCTTCCAACTCTGTTGTTCTGTTCTGTTCTGTTCTGTTCTATTCTGATGATCAGGAGGCTGGAGACTAAAACATATGAAGAACAGTTACAGGAACTGGGCTTGGCTAGTCTAGTGAAGAGAAGGACCAGGGGAGGCAGGATAGCTG
Organism: Pseudonaja textilis; assembly: GCF_049901715.1. Classification (NCBI taxonomy): domain Eukaryota; kingdom Metazoa; phylum Chordata; class Lepidosauria; order Squamata; family Elapidae; genus Pseudonaja; species Pseudonaja textilis. The sequence continues at coordinate 11,958,884 of NC_141990.1, forward strand.
TGTTCCAATATTTGAGGGGCTGCCACAGAGAACAAAGGGGTCAAGCTATTTTCTAAGGCACCCGAAGGCCAGACAAGGAATAATGGATGGAAACTGAACAAGGAGAGATTTAACCTGGAAATAAGGAGAAACTTTCTGACAGTGAGAACAATCAAGCAATGGAACAGAAGTTGCCCTCGGAAGTTGCGGGAGCTTCATCACTGGAGGCTTTCAAGAAGACATTGTCAGAAATGTAGGGTCTCCTGCTTGGGCTGGGGGGTTGGACTAGATGACCTACAAGATCCCTTCCAACTCTGTTAATCTATTCTGTTCTGTCTTGGTTTCCCCATTGACTTTGCTAGTCAGAAAACTGCAAAAGGTGATCAGATAACCCCAGGACACTGCAACCGTCATAACTATGAGTCAGTTGTCAAGTGTCTGAATTTTGATCACACCACCATGGGAATGCTAAAATATTCGTAAATGTGAAAAACGGTCATAAGTCCCTTTTTTCAGTGCTGTTTTAACTTTGAACGGTCCCTCAAAGGAACGATTGGAAGTCGAGGACTGTCTGTATTCAAATTATGCACTAGGCTTATCTGTCTGAAAGTACGATGCTCCTTTTTAGTTCCTAAGAGTTTTCTCTCTCTTGTTTTTCTTCCTTCAATCTAAACTCCCTGATGAGATTTTAATTGTGTGAGTTGATGCTGAATGAGTTGTGAGTGTCTCTGCATGTTATTATGAGATCTCTTTAAAAGCAGAACACAAACAGCTCCCCAAATTAATCCCAAGGTAGAATCCCCTGTATCTGAAATTTATGCACTTCATTTTAATTGGGTTTTTGACAGAAAACCAAAATTGTAATGATCTTCCAAAGGGAGAGCCAAATCCGCTCAATGAACTGCATTTTAGCTTTTTATTCGTTCCTGATAAATCTTGAGAACATCCCATGCCCACGAGAGGAATATTACCCACTCAAGTGGTTTCCATTAATATTTATTTAAATGTGCACCCTGTGGTGTTTTGAAAGACCAAGGCCAATGTTTGTCTGCATGGCTCGGTGATTTTATTGATTATGTGCTCTCAAAACTATATAGATAGATTATTCCCAGGATGGAACCCCAACTTCAGGTCTTTCAATGGTGGACCAATTCAAATAATAATATAGTTTTGAGCAGGCTGATTGATTGATCTATTCATTAGGTGCCATCATGTCAACTGTTGTGGAGTGGCAGCAGATACTGAGATGGACACAGGCTAGACTTTTTAAAAGACTTTATTCGCTCGAATAAAGGGTTGCCGCGGCTGCCGAGGCTAACTGGCAGTCAGCTAGCGGCAACAGCTGATGCCGTTTGACAGCTCCTTTTATAGCCAGCTGTCAAACGGCATCAGCCAATGGGAGGGGTCGGTGCTCCCGCTCGGGCGGTGGACCGGACTGAGGACCGTCGTCAGTCTCTGAACACAGCATCAACCACATAGATTTGTGTCAGAATAGACCTGGAAGGGGCCTTGGGGGTCCTTTAGTCCAACTCCCTGTTCAAGAAAGAGACCCCAAGGGTCTTCAAACTTGGCAAGTTTAAGACTTCTGGACTTCAATTCCCAGAGTTCCTGAGCTAACATGACTGGAGGAGGAATTCTGGGAGTTGAAGTCCACAAATCTTGAAGCTGTCAAGTTTGAAGACCCCTGCTATCCCATGTCAGACAAGTGGCTGTCCAACCTCTTCTTAAAAATCTCCAGTGATGGAGCACCCACGATTTCTGAGGGCAAGTTGTTCCACTGGTTGATTTTTCTCATTGTCAGGAAGTTTCTCCTTTGTTCTAGGCTAGATAAATGCCCATCTGTTACTTCTTGTCCTGCCCTCAGTTGCTTTGGAAAATAAGTTGGCCCTCTCTTCTTTGTGGCAGCCCCTTAAATACTGGAATATTGCTACCATGTTCATCCCCAAGTCTTCTTTTCTCTGGACGAGGCTTTCCCAAATCCTGCAACCGTACTTCGTATGTTTCAGTCCCCAGGCCTTTAATCATCTTAGTTGCTCTTCTCTGCACAGATTCCAAAGTCTCAACATCTTTTTTGTTATGAGGTGACCAAAATTGGATGCAGTATTCCAGGTGTGGTCTTAGTAAGGTTTTATAAAGCGATACTAATGCTTCACATGATTTTGATTGTAAGCTTCTGTTTATACAACCAACTGGCTCATGTGGATTTCCAGAATGATCAGTCTTCATCATGGTCCATCAGAGGGTGTAACTTATTACCACTGTAGCCAAGTTCATCCATCCTGCCATGGGTCAGTCTCTTCTTCTGTCTCCCTCCATCTTTCTCAGTATTAAAGACTTGTCAGGAGAGGTAGGCCTTCAGATCAAGCATCCAAATAATGACAAGATGGATTAACACAAGGGTGGCAAACTTGATTTCTCTGAGGGAGGAATCAAGGTTGTGTTTGATCTTGGTGGCCCAGCGGGGTGTGTGTGGCCCAGCGGGGTGGGATTCTACCGGTTCAGACTGGTTATATAGAACTGGTTGTTATGATTCTGTGCAGTTCGGAAAACAGGCAAATTGTGTCCCTGGCTGGCCCCGCCCCTCCCCGCCCAGTCAGTCCTTATCACGCATGCACAACATCGCTGACTGCGTTCTCCCTCACCCAGTCACTCCCTAAGGTATTTCTCCCCCTCTCCTGATGATCAGCTGTTCTGATGATCAGCTGTGCCGGGATCCCCCCCCCCGCTTCACTCAGGAGGCTTCCCTGAGGCCCAGGAAGCAGAAAGGGGCATGCAGCATCCCCGGCGCTGTTTTTTGCCTTCCTGGGCCCCAGGGAAGTTTCCTGGGAGCAAAAACGCCCTTCCAGAAGGCTTCCCTGAGGCCCAGGAGGCAAAAAAATGGGGGAGGGGTTTGAAGAAGAAGAAGAAGAAGAAGAAGAGGAGGAGGAGGAGGAGGAGGAGGAGGAGGAGGAGGAGGAGGAGGAGGAGGAGGAGAAGCGGCGGCCATGGCCACCTAGCCACACCCACCTAGCCACACCCACAGAACCAGTTGTTACAAAATTTGAATCCCACTCCTGGCATGGCCACTCAAAGTCACTCATGTCAGGGGTGCCAGTGGTGGTCTGAGTGCTCTGCCAGTGAAAATGGAGCTCCATTTTCACTGGCAGAGGGTTGCAGGAGGCTGTCGCAGCTGAAAACGGAGTTCAAGAGAGCCATACGCTCCATTTCTGCTGGCAGAGGTACTGCAGGGCGGTCCTCCACCGTTTGTAGGGCGGCCCCGCAGGCCAGATCTAAGCACCCCTCAGGCTGGATCCAGCCGACAGGCCTTGAGTTTGACACCCCGGACAGGAGTGTCAAACTTGATTTCATTGAGGGCCACATCAGGGTTGTCTTTGATGTCGGGGTGGTGGTGGCTGGCATAGGCATGGCCAGGGGAGGCGTGGACATGGTGGGCGTGGCCAATTCAATGTCACTCATGTCAGGGGCACCTATGGTGGTGAAGTGCTAAGGCAGGACTTCCCTCAGACCTTCCCTCTTATTATAATCTCCCTTCCTTCCTTCCTTCCTTCCTTCCTTCCTTCCTTCCTTCCTTCCTTCCTTCCTTCCTTCCTTCCTTCCTTCCTTCCTTTTACTTCCCTCTTCATTCTCCTTCCTTCTTCCTTGCCCTCTTTCCTTATTTTTCCTTCCTTGCTCTCTTCCCATCTTCCCTTCTTTTTTTGTTGTCTTTCCTTGTTCCCTTTTTCCTTCCCTCAAAGGAAATGCTCAAGTGCGAAAGGAGCAACATTGCTCCTTCTGTTTTGCTTTTAGTTTTTTTTGCTAGCCACCTGCCAGTGAAAGTGGAGTGGTGGGGTGGCATGTGTGGCCCTCCCGACCTCCGTTTTCCCCTGTAGAGGCACCACGGGCCAGTCCTTTGCTTTTTCCAGGGTGGCCCTGCAGGCCAGATCTAAGCACCGCCCAGGCTGCATCCAGCTGGCGAGCCTTGAGTTTGACACTCCTTGTTGTCGGGAACTGCTAATTTAGGAAGTCAAGCTTATTTTTTTATTAAAAAGCGTTCTCAACTTCAGTTTTCAGCTGAATAGCCTTCCTTACTGTTGATTCTTCTCACATGTGAATAAGACTATATAATCTGGTGAAAAGGAGATTAACAGCCTATGTCATGTTGCAAAGAAGGGATTTTAGGATCTTTTCCATGGGGAGCAAGAATGAGTACAAAGGAGCCAAAGAAGTCAAGATAATGCAACACGACTGTGTAGATCAAGGCCTTGACAAAAGTACATAGCTTAGATTTATGACATGGTCTTTTAAAGTAGACGCTCTACAAAAACAAAGTTAACTTACTAAGATATTGGTAGTCCACACTTTTCTTCTTTGTCTCTGTCTACCACCTTGTCTTCTAACCAGCAGACTACTCCAATCGTCATTATTATTATTGATTTCTTAGACTTGTATTCTCCCTTTCTTCCATGAACTCAAGGTGGCGCATTTGGGACTCCTAATTTTATCCCTAGAAGGTCTACCTTATTTAGGTAGATTGGCCTGAGAGGGAACGACTGTTCCAAGGTCAAGAACTGGGTTCAAATATCTGTATACTCCTAAACCCCCCAGTCTGTAAACTTTAGATAAGCAAACTGTGCGCTGTAGGGCAACATTTTTTGAACCAAGGTAGCTCAAATGGTCATCCAAAAACATAATGAAGATGGCTTAATCACCTCTGGGCTTCTGAAGATCCTTTAAGCTCTAATTATGCCAACGGGCCTAGCAACCTCAGGGGACAGGTGAACTGGTGAAGTGGGTCCATTACTATTAGTATCCTAATTTTGTTTTAACTTGTGAGATGGGCAACGACAGTGGCGCAGTGATTAGAGTGCAGTACTGCAGGCTATTTCTGCTGGATGCTGGCTGGCTGGCTGCAATTTGGCACTCCAAATCCCACCTGCCTTATGGTTGACTAAGTCTTCCACCCTTCTGAGGTGGGTAAAATGATTCCCTCCAAGTTAGTGGGCAAGTATTGAACTTTTCAATTGAAAGATCAGTTGATTTGGATCAAGCAATTTAATCCACTGAGAAAAACAATCAATATTAAAACATCAATTTACACCTAGCTTTCAACCGTCTAATTAAAATAAATTCTAGAGGAAATAGATGAATAGGCTGCTAAATGCATCTCAGTATGGGGAATTGAGGTTTGGTTCTGTGTGAAGGGTACACCTTTTACCTGCTTAAAAAAAACAAAAAACCATTGTGTTCTTTTCCCAAGAAGGACATTAAAGATGAAACCAGCAAAGATCTCTCATGTCGTTTTTAAAAATTGCAAGTTTTCAACTGATGGGATAAATTAGTAACATGTTGTATTTATCTAAGGTAAACATTTAGGAAGCAGGCTGGAATTTTTCTGGACAAAGATATCAAAATCTGGAAATCATGTCCTATGGTTGTTTCTTTCATGCAATATGTGCAAAATTTGGAACTTGGTACTTGCCCTCTGTTTCTGTTGCAAGGAAAAGGTTGCTTTGACTGTTAAGAGGTTTTGAAATTAGCTCAAGAGGTTAGTGGTTTCTGTTCAGAGTTCTTGGAGATCACCCAGAAACTTCAGCTGGTCCAGACTGCAGCAGTGTGCATGTTAATAGGTGCACCTGGGTTTGCCCATATATTACCTTGGTTGTGCAAGCTGCACTGGCTTCCATTTTCTTTCCAGGTGCAATTCAAGGTGCTGGTTATCACTTTTAAAGCCATATATGGTGCAGGGCCAGCTTATCTATGGGTTTGCCTTTCCCTAGAGATGTCCATTCATTCTACCAAGTCAGACAGAGTGCAGCTCTGCTCTTAAAGTGCAGTATTGCAGGCAAACTCTGCCCACAGCTGGAGTTCAATCCTGATGGGGCTCAAGGTTGACTCATTCACCTGTCCTTCTAAGACAGGGCTGTCAAACTCCTGGCCCACGGACCAGAGGCGTTACGCACTACCCACGGCCAGGTTGATGAATGGAAAAAAGTCCCGATATGTCACGTGCCGATGCCCTGACGATGTGAGTTTGACACCCCTGATCTAAGATCACTAAAATGAGGATCCAGGTTGTTGGGGGGCAGTATGCTGATTCAGAGAATGCTGTAAACTGAAGCACCATGGGGTGGTTAAAGGTCGAGGTAAAGGTTTCCCTTGCACATACGTGCTAGTTGTTTCTGGCTCTAGGGGGCGGTGCTCATCTCCGTTACAAAGCCAAAGAGGCAGCGCTGTCCGAAGACGTCTCCGTGGTCCTGTGGACAGCATGACTAAATGACGAAGGTGCACGGGACGCTGTTATCTTCCCACCAAAATGGTCCCTATTTTTCTACTTGCATTTTTACATGCTTTCAAACTGCTAGATTGGCAGAAGCTGGGACAAGTAACGGGAGCTCACTCCATTATGCGGTGCTAGGGATTCGAATCACCAAACTGCTGACCTTTCTAATAGACAAGCTCAGTGTCTTGGCCAGTGAGCCACCACGTCCCTAAATATTGCCATACGATGGGACCCAGGAAGTGTAGCTTTTCCATGGCAGTCCCTGCCCTACAGGACACTCTGCCTCCCTGAAGTTCAGCCGGGCCTTTCTGCAAATCTTGCAAGACCTGGCTTTCTCTCAAGCAATGAGATAAGAGACTGTATGACTTGGCCCCAGGTTTTTTGTTGTTTTCAATGGGCGTGGTTTTATAGCCTTTTTCATTTTGATTGGGAGCTGTCCAGAATTGGTTGTAACATGGGCAGTTATATTGCTAGCTTCAGTAAATAAAATGCCATTATGTGATTTGGCACGAGGTTTTGAAATTGAGAGAGAGAGAGAGAGAGAAAGAGAGAGAAAAATAGGCAGCACATTCATCCCAAAATGCACCTGGCCCATCAGGACAGGAAGGCAGGGCATGTTATGGATCCCATCCATCCCGTCATCTAGTATGAAGGGACTGCTCGGTGGTGGCTCCCTCTCTATGGAACATCCTTTCCTCTGAAGTATGGTTAGCCCCAGTGGTGGGACTCAATTTTTTTTTCTACTATGGTTCTGGTGGGCTTGGGCGTGGCTTGATGGGTGTGGCAGAGGAAGTATACTGCAAAATCCCCATTCCCTCCCCACCCCACTAACCTGCTTTCTAGCTCCGTTCTCCTGTGCAGGGCAACCAAAGAAGACCCAGCCGATCACCAGGGAGGCAGAGAATAGATGGGGGTGGGGTCAGTCAGAGGTGGTATTTGCCAATTCTCTGAACTACTCAAAATTTCCACTACTGGTTCTCCAGAACTGGTCAGAACCTGCTGAATACCTCTGGTTAGCCCCTACCCTGTTGTTTTTCTGAAAGTCCTTAAAATGTGGTTTTGTCCGTGGGTCTGGGGACCACAATTGAAGATAGAACCAATCAAGTGACCAATTTGATTGTAATTGTTGCTGCCATGGGGTTTATTTATGCATTTTTTAAAATTATAGGGCAGTTTTTAAAAGTTTTGTAAACAAACAAATAAATAAATAAATACTACTACAAGTCCTATCAGTAGAAATGATAGAAGAAATAAAAAAATGCACAACGGTGGCAAAGGCAAACAAGCATAGTACCAATAGTAATAGACGCCTTGGGTACAATCCCAAAACAACTGGAGCACCACTTGAACATCCTTGGCATTGACAAATTCGCCATCAGTCAATTGCAAAAGGCAGCTTTACTTGGAACAGCTTCCATCCTGCACTGCTATCTGTAACACTGTCAAACATCCAGATTTGCCTGTGGTAAGGACTCAATAGGAAGGCAAAAATGCCAAACCCAGTCTGAACATCTGGCTGACTGTACGATGATCAACAGCAATATCATCATCATCATCATCATCATCATCAATAATAATATATTGGAATATTTCCCAAGTTGGCTATTAAAATGAGGTGGGGTATACAGGCTTTCTGAGCCAGGCATCCCGTTACCGTCTCTTAGCTGGAAAAGAAATGAACAAACTAATCATAAAGAAAATGTGACGGAATGAAAATAAATAAAATAAACCCACTTACTTCCACATTGTCATCGGTAGATTTATTTTGACATTCTTGCTTGAGCATCTCAAAGCATAACATTGCACACCAACCTTCAATTCCCCCATTCCAATTAATAGGTATACCACCTGTTCCAGTAAAAGGAACACCTTGTAATCTTTCAACAAACTGACACATTGCCAATGGCAGAACAACGGTGCTTTATTGGAATATATGGCCCTTCATTAAATGTATTTAATTGTTGTGTTTTATATATCCCGCCTTTCTGTGTCTAGAGCAGCATTCAGATAAAGGGCATAGCTCAAGTAATTTGAGGCTTCCATTGTCACGATGGTTAATTGTGTCTCTGATTTTGGGAGCCAACTCAATGCGCCTCTGTTAAAATGCATCGGCACTCTTGAAGTGTGGCATTAGGAGTAAAAAACGGAGGCTAATCATGATAAATTTTCATACAGTTTAAACTCACGGCATGTTTAAATTCAAGCTGCCTTTTTTCACTAATGCTCCCTATCTCCTGATACCAAAAAAAAAAAAAAAAGGTGTGGGGGAGGAACAAATTACATTCCTCATTCATTTGGAAAGAAACACTTCATTTTAATTCTAAATAAGGAACAGCGCCTTGAAATAGGAGACAGGTGACAACCCAGCTAATTAATAACCTCTTGCTTCTGACACTTGCATTAAAAATTATGTTTGCTCTTTTTTCTTTTCTTTCTTTTTCCCTCCCTCCCTCCATCTGTTTTCAACACAAACCAAAAGTCTCATACACGTATGCATGCATTTCTCCAGAATGTTTGCTTTCCATATTAACATGACTCTTATACAATGAGGTGCCTTTGATCTCGTTCCAAACTCGGGAGAGTTGCCAAAATAAAAAAATAAAAAAAGGAACTACCACTCTTTGCTTCTTTGCCTGAAATATTAAAACCATATTTCCTGCACAACCTGTTTTGGGTGCCCTCCCTACTGGATTTGCCACGCCCATTACACCTGTAAAACTGCCAGCTTGCGAAGTGTTCCTGAGGGAAAATATTAACCAAAGTTGGTTGGAGAACAAGTCGAAAGCACTGGCTATATGGGTGACCAGAACAACCTCTGGATTCAGAGAAGTTCCTCCAGAAAACAACAAGGAGTTTTGGATGCCTGTAGCTCTTTCTTAGCTTTCTGTAAGGAGCAACTTATACAGAAAATGATGGATCTCTTGAGTAGCATTCTGGTGAGTAAGGGAGAAGGGAGACATGAAAAGTATGTTGGCCTCAAGATCTACTGTCAACTAGTTGGTTTGATGCTAAGTTAGTGAAGGTTTTCCAGTTAGGCAGGTGAAAATTACCCCCTTTCAAAGTCAGGCATTATTCTGGAGGTTGGGCTAGATATGGCTTCAAGCAAAGATTGGACAATAATTCCTGCTCTAGGGAGGCTCAGATTAAAAGATCTCTTAGGTGCATTCCAACTATAGAAGTATATAAGGCTAGGGAAATTTGAAAGGAACTTTCAAGCATTCTGAAACCACTAAGGAAAGAAGTGCCTTTTGAAGAAAGCAAAACTTTGAGAGTCACTGCAGTCTCAAGTAGTTCTCTCAAACTTTGTTCTGGTAACAGAAAACAGACTCTGGTTTCTGCCACTGAGGATCCACCTGAGGATCAAGGGGAGGGGATAAATTATAGCATGATAATATGTAGACCATCCTTCTTGCTAACCCTACAAGGTAGTCCAGACAAGAAGAACAAACTAGGCCTTGGAAGCCATTTTTTACTTGGAAGCTTCAAGGCTGCCACATTCAGTGCCTGGGATTTTGGGAGGTGGGGTTCATAGTGAGGTAGAAGATTAGACACAACAACATTCTTTCTCAGAGAGTCAAGGACATGTTGCCCTGCACCTGGAGGGGAGTGACTGGAGGGCTGTTTCCAGTTGGGATGCAGATTTGATTGGGCCATGTGATGGACTGATGGATGCAGGGGATGGATCTTTGATTTGGGGGTGGGGGGGAAGAGAAAACCCGGAGCTCTCAGATTCGGGTTTTCCCAGTTGCCAATATGACAACTCTAATAAAATGGAACTTTGAGGAAGTGTTTGTCTCAGAGTTTATTGGTTTGGAGTTGGTTAGTTGGAACACGGGCACCAGGTTTGCTAGCTTTATCTTTATTATAAGCTAACATTATGATTTGATTGCTTATCGTACCCTGTGACTATTATTAAGTGTTGTACCTTATGATTCTTGATTCTTTTTTTTTAAACAAATTTTATTAATTTTCAAAGACAATACACAAACAAACAAAACATAAAACATAAAAACATAAAACATCTTTTCTGAAAGCTGCTTGATCCCGGGTTACATCTCTTCATACAGACACAAATTCAAATTCATGTTCATTTTATGTACCATTCCATATCTTATTACCATTTTCCATTTTCTATATAGCTTCTCACCTCTTTTAACTTTCTTAGTTTTATTTTATTTATCTCATCTCAGTTCAGATCATTATGCTTATTATTCTTTGTCTGTTCTGTTTCCAGCTATCTATTTATATTTTCTCTTTAAACAAGATTTCTCCTGTACCCTAATTGGAGTGTGATGCCTTTAACTCTTTCCCCTAAATTTATAACACTTAGTATAGTACATAACTTCCATTGGGATTCTGTTTAGTACATTCTAAAGTTACACATTATATTTTTAAAAAAGAAAAATTTATAAGTATGTAATATAATTAAAACAACTATCCATGCCAATTCAAATCTATCATTAATATTAATATTCATTTAAATCTTAAACATTTTACACATTAATTTTCAATTAAATATCATACTTTTATGGGAACACTTATACTTTCCATAGTTATTTCCCCCCCACTTCACATCACTTATATTTTAAATCATTGTATCATTAAAATGTTCCCATTTCCTCCTACTTCAATTCTCTCATTTATTTCATTGCCTTCCTTTTGTTCACAAAAATTTCACTAAGTTACACTGAATATTTTATCCCATTTTTTGATCACATGTTGTTTCCAATTTTCTAACATTATTTCTAAGTACAAATATAACAATACAATCTTATGTACCTTTGCAGAATCACCTTTTCAGTTAAGTTTTTACCCATTATCTCTAAATGAGTCTTGTTTCTTTACATCTTGCTCCACACCATTGAGGCTTCTCATCCCTCCCTTCCTCCCTTGCTTCTTCTTCTCTCTGCCCTTTTTACTCCCTTGTCTCTCCACCTCCCTTTTCTTCTTCTGCATTCCCCCTTTCTGATATTTTCTAACATTATATCCATTTTTCATCTTATTTTTCTCTTTTTGGTTGTTTTTTTAAATCTTAAAGTCCCCTTTTTCTTTTTCTCCTTCTCCCTTTCTTCCCCAAATACAGTTACTTGTTCATCAAAGATGGCTTCTTCTTTATCCCAATCGTCTTGTTGCACCGTCAGTTTCTCATAGGTGCAAATCGCCATTTCTAAGAATTGAAAAAGAGTGCCAAGAGAGTCTTTCCCTTCTTGTATCTTCTTCTTTGTATTTTTTGAATTCAATTTTCAATTTATCCACAAGTGATGCCATTGTAGAAAGAATTTTTTTTTCCAAAACAACCACCCAAGTGGTTTTAGTCCTTCAAAGATAATTTCCCAAAGTCACCAAACAGTCCAAATAAGCTGTTTCTTTTAGCACTTTCTTCTTTCTTCACTTTCTCTTTCTGGGGTTACTGTTTAGTTGCAAAGTTCCAGTTAAAACGTATCTTTTAGAAGTCTTGTTAGTATTTAATGATTCTTTAAAAATTCTAGGCAATCTCCTCCTTACTTCCAAATCCTGCTCCAATTCTTTTCCTCTCCCTTCCCACTTACAGCAAAAATTTTTTTTTAAATGTTCAGAAATCCTTATTATCCCTTTAGCTTTTAATTATCCAGTTTACCTATTGATGCCAAAGCGGTTTTTTCCGATTTCTCATGTATTTCTGTTCACTGTCAACATTAGGAAGGAGAGTGAAAAAAAAGAAATTTCCCTTTTAACTTCCATTCGCCGCTTGTAAATCTCTGGGAACGATGTATCTTTCACAAATTTTAAGTTCCAGGATACCTTCGTTGTTGCTTTGTCCCAGCCAGCAAAAAAACTTTCACTTCTTCTTAACTCCTCCTGCACTTTCTTTTCCGGCTGAGCTCTTCTTTGTGGCAGCCATTTCTGACCGCCGCTCTACTGCCTTCGGAAAAGGGGGTTTAGCCAGCTAGGGAAGAGAGGTGCGATTTCTCTCGACCCTGCCAGATCCCGCCTGTCTTCACCACCTTCTACGGAGGTAGCTAGCCCTGAAGCCAGATGGCTCAGGGCACTCCAGCGGCGAGCGCAGGCAGAAATCGCGCACGATCGCGGATTCCTGCCTGCTCCGAAGCGCTGCAAACCGGAACTCCATAATTCTTGATTCTTAAGGAATGTATCTTTTCTTTTATGTACACTGAGAACTTATGCACCAAGACAAATTCCTTTCTGTCCAATCACACTTGGCCAATAAAAAATTCTATTCTATTCATTAAAAGAATCTTGCAAGACTGAAAGTATTTCTCCCCTCCATTCCTTTTACTCTCTGAAAAATTAGGGAGAATCCCTTTTGAAATGTTTCCAAAGCTTTCCCTCCTTCTGTGGACTGAGATAATATTTACACACCAGTCGTCTAGTCTGCAGCTCTTCCTTCTGTCTCTCAAGGTCCTTCTCACATACTACTATGTTTCTCCATTCTATAATTGATCCAGAATGCAGCAGTCTAAACAGTCAGGGGCGCTCCTCATTGTATCTATATAAGCACCACTGCTTTGGGAGATGCATTGCTTAGTAGTTGGCTTCCAGGTGCAATTCAAGGTGCTGGTTGTTGCCTTTAAATCCTTTCATGTTTCAAGACTTGGATATCTGTAGAACTGCTTTCTCGTGATAACATTTTGGCCTTCTTGACTGATAACGTCCAGTCAAGAAGGTAAAAAATTACAGGCTCTCTCCATGTCTTTTAGAAGTGCCATCTAAAGGGGCTGCAGAAGTACTCCTTCTCTACCTTTCTTCCCTCCTTTGGAATAGCACCTCTGGGATATTTTAATATGCCCTTCTTTGTTCAGTCTTGTTTGTGGTTCAGACAAACTCAGTGTAGTGGGAAAAAAGAAATAACCTTGAGGAACAGAAGGAAACGCCTCAACCAAGTCACTGGTTAGATAAATGAGTCCAGGGCAGAAATGGAATTTGAGTAAGCATCTCAGGTAAGACCTTCCCTAGTTCCTACAAAGGAGAGAGAAGCAAGATCAGACTTGCAAGATCCTGTTATAGCAGGGGTATCAAACTCAAGGCCCAGGGGCAGATCCGGCCCACGGGGTGCTTAGATCTGGCCCACAGGGCCACCCTGAAAATAGTGAAGGACCAGCCCACGGAGCTTGCAAGGGCTTGTACACGGCTCTCCAAGTTCCATTTTTGCTTTCAAAGAAGGTTGCAGGAGGTCATCACAGCGAAAAACAAAGCTTTCAAGGGCCACGTGTGCCCCACCACCAACCTCCATTTTTTGCTGGCAGAGGGTTGCAGGAGGCCATTGTAACCAAAAATGGAGCTCAGGAGCCTGTTTTCACTAGCAGAGCGCTCAGGCCACCACAGATGCCGCTGACACGAGTGACATCATGCTGGCTATGCCCACCTTGACCATACCCAGCCCAGCCCCCTCCCCCCCGAGATCAAACACAACTCTGATGCAGCCCGCAATAGCAATAGCGCTTAGACTTATATACCATTTCACAGTGCTTTCACAGCCCTCTCTAAGCAGTTTTACAGAGCCAGCAATCTGGGTCCTCATTTTACCGACCTCAGAAGGATGGAAGGCCGAGTCAACCTTGAGTGGTGGGACTTGAACTGGCAAACTGCTAGCAATCAGCAGTCAGCAGAAGTAGCCTGCAGTATTGCACTTTAACCACTGCGCCACCACAGCTCTGGAATGAAATTGAGTTTGACGCCCCTGTGTTATAGTAATCTTATAATAGAAGAAGTATTAGCTTACATGACCTGATTTCTTAGTCTTACCCTTAGTCTGGACTAGCTTTGAAGGACTGACATCCTGTGAGATTGAATAAGATGTTTCTCCCTTTGCTAATGAAAAGGTTTAAATTTTATTGACTTAAATTAAAGTTTTAATTGGGCAGGTGAATGGACTGCAACTACCCCCAGGTTTTTCTGTTGTGTTGTTGTCATTGTGATTTGTTGACTGCAATTTTGTTTGGTTTTATTGTAATCTAAAATACTGTGTAGGAGTTGCAGGCCATTCAGTGTTACTTGTGATTGGAACGACCCCGCAAAATCAATCAATCAATGCAAAGATTCTATATTTCACTTGCAAGAATGTCATTGAAATTTATTCATTTACTTGTGCAAAAGTCATCTTTTTCAAAGAAAGGCCAAAAAACTTTTTTTTTTTTTTTGCTTTTTGATAGCAATTGATAAGGAAAAATGAAGGAGAAAATCTTTGCTTCCCATGAATGTTGACTGCTGCAAAATGATGCAAATTTGAAAATGCAACAAGGGTGGGGATTGTTTTCCAAGTGGGTGAAAAATAATTTAATAGCTTCTGAAGAACATATGGGAAAATATTTTGTTGCTGTGTAAATAGCACAGGAAGCTATAAATGTGTGGAAGTGTGTGTATTTTTGTGTATGGGAAACCAACATTTTAATCTTATAAATCATGCCTTTCTTTTCTTTTTGTCATGTCAGCATTAACATCAGTGCTTTTTGAATATAGGAACAGAAAAGTAAGGAAAGGTAAAGGAGTCCCTGCGTATTTTTACTCCCCAGCTGACTATAGTGCTCACCTCTGTTTCAAGCCCATTGAGCCAGCACATAAGACATTTCCACGGTCATGTGGCCAGCATGGTTGTCAACTCTGAAGAGTCAGTTTAATGTCAGGGTTTCAAGTAATAGACTCCTAGCAAGCAAAACTCCGAGGCAGGTAGATTCCTCAAAGTTATTGGATATATCATATTGGCACAGATCGTGTGAAAACCGACTCTGAAGGTTCCCGTGGTTTTCACCCAATTAAAAGTAAAAGTTTGTTACTGTCTCAAAACAATCGGTCACATAGTCCAATCACGGCGCTGTCTGGTTGCCCGGTGACATGACTCCTCCTTCCTCTGGCCAAGTGTGAGAATGTCCTTGGTTCCCAAGAGAAAGTATTTTATTTTGGCTACAAAATCCCGGCTATCTAAAATCCTCCCTCCCATTATATGAATATCTCTGGAATAGATATACGATATATTGTAGATGGGGGGATATACCATGTGTATTCTAAATGTATTAATCTTACTTTACTTTTACTCGTTTTTATCTTTCATTGACTGTCTAATTATATATTGGTCTTGAGAAAGTTATAGATGATAACAATACATAAGGTAACATAAAATAGGTGGTAAGCTGAAAATGGAAATAATAGGGGATAAAGAATTGAAAATATATGTGAGGATGAAATGATTTTGATATTCAATTAATGAATTGAAATATGAAAGGGAAATTTATCTAAAGATTAGTTGAATGGATAATAATTTGAAGTGATATTAATTAAGAAAGTTGAAAGTGTAACTATGACTATATATAAATATTGTAATCTGGAATCATGTTGCTCATGTGAAGAGATGTGTAAAAAATAAAAATAAAAATCTTTGGGGAGAAAATAATCCTCCCTCCCTATCCGTCCGCTCCAGTGTGGCAACACTGAAGCTTCCAAAATGGCTTTGGTCAGGTCAGTGTACCTTCCCACCAAAGTGATACTTATTTATCTACCTGCACTTGCCTGCTTTTGAAGTGCTAGGCTGACAGGAGCTCAGGCCAGGATGGGAACTCACCCTATTGTGTGGCGTTGGGTCTCGAACTTGGGCGGCCAGCTTTCCAGCTGATGAACTCAGTGTCTTAATCACTGAGCCGCCACATCTCCCTTATCGGAACAGAAACTGGTTTAGGAAATCTTTTTTACCTTATAGGTGAATCTAAGGACGTTGAGTGATTCTGAGAACTCATCTTTGTTCAGCATAGGTTTTGGCAAGTCACAAACTCTTTCACAGCAGAAACTCGGAAATGTCACCTACTGCTACCTATCGATAAGAGTTATAGCTGTACCTTTGTCTCCACTGAAACTTAAGAAGTTAAAAGCTGAGAAGGTCAGGCTGCAGATTTCCAGCTGTAACAAGCTTGACCTTTTAAGTCTGTTGCTGCTGGTCTTTGATTGTGGAAAAGGACTTTGGGATGGTGTTGAATTCCAGGTGTTGGGCTGAGATCAGGAAGTCCCAGGTTCAGATTCAGACAAGTACAAATTTCAGTTGACATCAGAGATACGGTTAGTCCTCAACATACAACAGTTCATTTAGTGACTGTTAGAAGTTACGACCCCGAAAAAAGTGTCTTATGACCGTTTTTCACATTTACGACCATTACAGCATACCCCATGGTCACGTGATCAAAACTTAGACACTTGGCAACTGACTCATACATTGCAGGTTGCAGTGTCCTGGGATCATATGATCATCTTGTGAAACCTTCTGACAAGCAAAGTCAGATTCACTTAACAAATACGTTACTCACTTAACAAATGCAGTGATTCACTCAACAACTGTGACGAGAAGCGTCATGAAATGGGGCAGAACTCACTTAATCAATGTCTTGCTTAGCAACAAAAATGTTGAGCTCAATTGTGGTCCAAGATTAAGGACTGCCTGTATTCTGATGTCAGCTGAAGAGACAGTTTGGTCTAGTGGTTAAGGTACCAAGCTAGAAAGCTAGAGGCTGCCAGTTCTAGTCCCATGAAAGCCAGCTGGATGACTTTTGGTCAGTCATCTCTCTCTTATCCCAATTTACTTGGGGGAAAATAGGAGGAAGGAAGGAATGTTGGATATGTCTGCCAGCCTGAATTATTTATAAACATAATAAAGGTGGGGTACACATAAGTAATATATTCACAGGTGTTGTCAAAAGCTGACAAAAAGCAGGACTGTATCATCATGATACAAGCTTCAGCCTCTTTTACATGCATTGTGACGTCATACGCTTGTAGGAAAAGGGCTAGCAATTGCGTTTTGATGACCCAACTGCCGATTTTTTTTATTTGGACAAAATCCTCGATTGACATCTTGAAATGATAGGTTTTCATTTAAGAATGCAAAATTGAGAACAAACAATGAAGTGTAAACGCCCTCTTTCTTCTTTAAATGGCCTTCACAACAGCCCCTTGTATTCCTTGTTAATCTGTCCTCAGAACCTTCTTTCAGATCTGAAACAGGTAGTGGTAGATCTGGAGCTTTTAAAACTAAGATATATGATGGTATTATAATTGCATTTTTGTTCGGCGTCTCCACTCGTGCTGGAAAAATGAAATGAAAAAACAGAGCTCCATTGTCTCCTTAATCCATAGGAAATTATAGTTGGATTAGATGAACTTCAAGCTACCTCCACTGTCTAAAATTCCTCTGTTATCTTTTGTTAAAACAATGTTTTTATTAAAAGTTTCAACTACAATAAAATAGATAATGCAAACCAAATAGAAAAAGGGAGAGAATAGAAAGAAGAAAGAGAGAATAAAAAGAAGAAAGAAAAGAAAGAAAAAAAATTGAAAAGAAACCTAAGAAAGTGATTTCCCACCCACATTACAAATGCAAACAGTTTCACTATCTCTTCAGGTCCTCTTGATTAACAGAAAAAAAAAATGCTTCATCCTATAAAGGTAAAGTTTCTCCTGCCCTGTGACTCTAGGGGTGGTGATCAACTCCATTTCTCAGCCGAGTGAGTCAGTATTGTCTGAAGACATTTCAGTGGACATGTGGCCAGCATGTCTATGCACCAAACTATGTGGAATGCTGTTACCTGCCTACCAAAGTGGTACCTATTTATCTACTTGCATTTGCATGCTTTCGAACAGTTGGGTAGGCAGGAGCTGGGGCAGGAATGGGACCTTACTCCATCTCATGGTGCTTGGGTTTCAAACTTTCAAACTTTCAAACTTTCCAGCTGACAAGTTCAGCATTTTTAACAGCTGACCCACCGTGCCCCCTTTCCTCCCATAATGTAGCTGTTATATCTATAGGCAAGTCCAATAAGCAATGATTTTTTTCAATCTAGGTGTCAGCAAAACCCCAAAGAGCCCTAAAATTATAACATTAGTAACAAATATAAAATTCATCATTCCGTATCTCTTTAACTGTAAGCAAATCTAATACACAACTTTCCCATTCCAGTTGTCAGCGAGTCAGAAAGAACCACCCAAAATAACAACAGATCTCATGTTAACCCTGAACAAATGAACCAACCTTATATCCTTTCCTTTTTCTCAAATCAATTGTGCTCTTTAATCCATTCAAATATTTATTGTCCCTTGCATGTCAAAACTTTAATGAGCCTCTTTTGTAGGTCTAGCAAGAAGAAATTATTCCCCTTACTCTCTCGAGTTGACATTTTTATTTATTTCTTAATTTTTAAAGCCTCATCCATATTTTTATATATTGTGGCAAATCCTTATTCACATTATTCCCTGCAATTATGTCAGAAAAGTTTTGTTCTATTTTTTTTTAACTGTAACATCTACTTCCGAGAACAGACCATCCCTTCGAACACAAAACATTGTTGATTCAAATTTCTCAAAAATATCTCTGAACGCCATCATAAGTTGTCTATTTTTTTAGGTCTCCAATACCAAAAATATTTTTTTATTTTCCATTAAAATACATTTATTCTTTAAAATTAATTTCAAAGTCTTACTATTCAAAATCAAATATTCCAGCATTTTCTGAGCCCTTTAAAATTCCACTATGCTTTATTTACTACAATCCCATAATTCATTTTAGAAAGTTTCAGTCTTAGACTTCCTTTTAGCACTGTACCACATCCGACCTGCAGTTCCTCATATTTTTCCCCACATCCTGTGGAACAAGCTTCTGTTTTGCTACTTTACTTCCAGGGTACTTAATAACTTCCTTTGTTTTGGTGGAGTTTTTTAAATTTACTTTCTTGGATTTGATAGAAAATGCCATAGCCACGTTAATTTTCCTATGAAACTCCTTTCTATGACTTGGTAGCCTTCCTAGCTGCCAAGAGTATTAATACTGAAATTCTGTTCTCCTTGGGAGAACATCTCTCCTCAGGTCTTTCTTGGGTTTTTATGGAAGTGTGAAAACCAGAGAGAATGTAGATCAGTGGACAATATGCCATGAAAGAGAGACGATATTCCTAGACTCCCCTCTATCCTCTTAATATCGTGTTCTAATATTTGAGGTGGGCAAAGTATTTGGTGACCACCTCAAATATTAGGTGAAACTCCAATACTTTGGCCACCTAATGAGAAGGAAGGACTCACTGGAGAAGAGCCTAATGCTGGCAAAGATAGAGGGCAAAAGAAGAATGGGACGACAGACAATGAGGTGGCTGGATGGAGCCATTGAAGCAGTAGGCATGAGCTTAAACGGACTCCAGAAGATGGTAGAGGACAGGAAGGCCTGGAGGAACCTTGTCCATGGGGTCATGATAGGTCGGACACGACTTTGCAATTAACAACAACAACAATATTTGAGGAGTTGCTACAAAGAAGAGGGGGTCAATCTATTCTCCAAAGCACCTGAAGGCAGGACAAGAAGCAATGGATGGAAATTAATCAAGAACAAAACCAGGGGTGGGATTCTACCGGTTCGCACCTATTCTCTAGAACCGGTTGTTAACTTTCTAAGCAGTTCGGAGAACCGGTTGTTAGAAGAAATTACTGGGCTAATCCTGTAAGGAAGGCAGGAAGGAAACATTCTGATGTTGCTTATAGAAACTGCCTCTCCATTAACCCTTATTACATTCTTGGCAGGACTAGATTTCCTGTCTCCGGAGCTTCTCTGGAGCCCTGTCCCCCCCTCCCCCCCCACTTTTGCTGGTACTTTGCTTGTGTGGTGTGACCATTCAAAGTTACAATGGCACTAAAAAAAAGTGACTTAAAACCATTTTTCACACTTATGACTATTGCAGCATCCCCACAGTCACGAGAGGCCAGGTGAGGAGATGCATGCCACAATGTGTGTGATGTTGAGTTGGCCACGCCCAGCCAGTAACATGACCACCAAGCCATGTCCACCCAGTCACATGACTATCAAGCCACACCCACCAACTAAGCCATGCCCACAGAACCAGTTGTAAAAAAAAAATATGAATCCCACCCCTGAACAAAACCAACCTAGAACTAAGGAGAAATTTTCTGACGGTTAGAACAATTAACCAGTGGAATGGATTGCAACAGGAAGTTATATTCCATCACTCGAGGTTTTTAAGAAGAGATTGGATAGCCATTTGTTTGGAATGGTGTAGGATCCCCTGCCTGGGCAGTGCGTTAGACTAGAAAACTTCAAAGGTCCTTTCCACCTCTGGTATTCTGTTATCTGAACGCCAAATGGCAAGGATATTATATGTCACTCTGGTCTTTTGAAGATCTTTCGGAAAAACCATTCTCTTTCAGGAAATGAAATGAGAACCATCCAAAGAAGGATTGGAGAATTTCTCTGCCAACCATGGCTTCCTGTGACATTTCCTAGATAAACTGAAATTCAGGAAGAGATGGACAAGGGATGAAATGAATCAGAAGTATGCATCCGTGTGTATATGTACAATGACCGTGACTGGAAACTAAAGGAACTGAATATAGAGAGGATCTTGATGAACAAATAAAGGTGTGATCCTCAGATGTCCAAGTGGGTGGAGAAGATGGCCCTGTTGGCTCTGTGTCCTGCCTGGCTTCTATTTTTATTCTCGCAAAGGAAATTGTGTTTGATTATTAGGAGTGTTCCTATATTTGACCGTGTCTCCCAACATTGATAGATAGCTTGTGCGTTTTATTTGTCGTTTCCTCTCTCTCTCTCTGTCTCTCTCTGTCTCTCCCCCACCCCCTCTCCAAAGAAGGCAGCTTCCTGAGAAAAATAAAATTGCAATCCAATTACCCCGCTGTTAGAAGACTGCAGGAGATGACCTTGCAAATCACTGGAAAATTCAAAATGTGGTTCAGTAAATCTCATTTTGCTTGGGTTGGCTGTTGGAAGCTGGCCACAAATTCGTCTAATAGTCCAACTCTGCCTTTTCACTGGATTAAAAGTCCTACTCTGCCCATTTTAGGGCCTTTTTTTAAAAAGGAAGGAGGTGTCAATTAGAGAGGCAGCCCTCGCCCATATGCTACCATAATCACAGGCTTAGAATGTTCACTGAATGAAATTTAGAAAGTGTTATTTGTTTCGGGAGGAGGCCATGACAACAAACCTGTGTTGGGTAGATTGGCTGAGAGAGACAGAGCAAAGTTCACAAGTGAGTTTCTTTGGCTGAAGGAGGACCACAACCTGTGCGCCCACTCTGAGTTCAGTATTGTTACCAGTACATCACAGAGGTTTTTGGGGTGAGGGAGAGTGACTGGTTCAAAGTTCTCTATGTCAGGGCTCCGGTAGTCATCTCCATTTAAATTATAAGTCTCTATGTTGTGGTTCACCTGCAGCAGGTGTGGACGGCTGAGGTCTCGGGAGAGCGAGGACTCAGATGAGGGGCCTGCATGTGATGCAGGGATGGGGCCAGGACCATCAGGGAGTGGAATGCTGCCTTCGGAGATTGTGGAGGCTAGCAGCAGTGATGAAGAGGTCCCCAAGGAGCCTGTGGCCAGTGCGCATGCGTGCAGGGCAGCTTGAAGGAAAGAGCAGATGCAGCAACTCGGGAGTAAGGCTGAAAGGTAATGGCCCTTCCCTTAAGAGATAAAAGCCAGCTGAGAAACTGAAGTTCTTTGCAGGAAGCAAAGAAGTTTTTGCACTCAATCAGGATATCTTGGTCGGTGTTTGGAGACTTTTTGTGTTTGAAATATTTTTAGTAACTTTCTCTAGTACTTTGGGCAGCCTTGCACAACCTTGGCAAGGCTCATTCTTATCAGAGACAATTAGTTTGAAACAGCCTTTTAACCGTGAAGAAACGGAATTCGTAAAGAATCATTAAAAGGTTTTGCTGTTACCTCTGTTTCGTGTTTGCTTCCTTGGAACAAGGTTTGGGTCAGAACATTAGCTGTTTCTTTCAGACAGCTTAAAGAAGATTTATTAGGAGTGAACATGCTGGCACTACCTGGGTGCAGCCGAGTCTGAGACACATCATGCATTTCACCCTTGACCCTGGTCTTCCCCCACCCCCTGGGTGTATCATAATTCATATTCTCCAATGGGACACATCCATAGCCAAGAGGCATCGATCTTGCACTCCAGTAATAATCTTGTGTGCCAGAAGCTTTGGTTGCCTAGAAATTATCTATGAAAATATTTAAGGAATGCACTATTTCCCCCACTCCCTTTCTGCTATCAACCCTAAAAGACCAGAGAAATATTTTTGAGTTGACACTCTAAAGCAGGGGTCCCCAACCTGTGGGACCGCGGCCTGTTAGCCACCAGGCTGTGTGAGCGGCTGGCCAGTGTGCATGAGTGTGTGCACACCCTCCCCACTCATGCTAGCATCACCGTGAATGTTCTGTGCAGCCCCATTTGCATCACTCGTGACCCCATGTGTGCACATGTGCATGTAAAGACACCTGCCCCTCCTCCCCTTCCGCCAACCCAGAAAGGTTGGGGAACTCTGTTCTAAAGCAGGAAAAGAGCAGGCTGAGCCAGAGGGCGGGGTTAAATGGGTTATCAGTTTGCAGTCATTGTGTTGCCACCAGAGACCCAAGTCCAACCACCCGTGAATTCTACTGACCCTTATGTAGTGACATGACCATTTTTTACACTTAGGAATGTTGCATGGTCACATGATCCAAATTCGGATGCTTAGTAACTGGCTCGTATTTAAGACGGTTGCAGTGTCCTGTGGCGAGGGGGCATGTGAACACTTTTTGCAACCTTCTGACAAGCAAAGTCAACGGGGAAGCTAAATTCATTTAACGAGGAAACGTGGGACCAAAACTCACTTAACAACTGTCTTGTTTGGCAATGGAAATTGGGCTCAGTTGTGGTCCTTGGTGATGTTTGAGCTTGGTTGTTTTCTTGCAGACGTTTCGTTACCCAAGCTATGTAACATCATCAGTGCTAGTAGGAAGTGGGGTTTGCTCTTAGTTTATATCCTAGTGGCTTGCACCGTCAGTGTTAGTGGGGGTGGTCTTGAAAATTCTTTGGTTCGGTTCTTAGCTTATATGGCAGTTTCTTGATTGGGGTATCTCCAAGCCTTTGATCATCTTAGTTCCTCTTCTTTGAACTTTTTTTAAAGTGCACAAAGTTCTTAACAGAAGAAGAAGTTTGGCAGGTAGTATTGTGTTAGCTGTAAAGATTGGAATAATGAGATTTATTTTCTTAAATTCCTTTACTGTTATGTCTCTCTCTCTCCCTCATCCCCAATTCATATCTGATTCATATATTCTAGGTATACTTGTAAGCTTCTTTTCTTTGGGTATAGAACCAAAATGTCTTTTTGCAGATCATATCCTAACTAGAATGATTTCCTTTTTTTTTCTATGTGAAAACACAATTCAGTTACTGTTTAAGTAAAGCAGATTTTGTCAAATGAAATAATTCTTTTAAAAATCCACCCAAGTCAGACCATCTTAGAATTTTAGTCCCATTTAAGTGGATATTCAGAGTATTTGGGATTAAGAACTGAGTCGGTAAATGTATATGTGATGATCAAATGCTTTTGCACTATGGACGACATTAAATCAAAATGGGGGCGGGGTGTCATTCCCCCCTATAAAAATATTTTAAAAAAAATAAAAAATAAAGAGAGTTTTTATGGACCAGTGAGTCTTTATGGACCAGTGAAAGGCAGAATTAAGTCTGGAAATTCACAGACATTAGCAAATTTCTAGTGGAAAAAATGGAAATTTGTCCACAATGCTCTGCTATGAATAGCAGAATAGCATGGCTCTGGCCTTCTGCATTGTAGGATGGGAAAGCAGCCCATTTAAAAACATTGTTCCGGAGTTCGTGAGTTCAAGTCTTGCCTTAGGTATGAAAGCCAGATGGGGGATTTCGGGCCAGTCACTCCCATTCAGCTCAACCCACCTCACAGGATTGTTGTTATGGGGAAATTAGAAAGAGGAAGGCGTGTTGAATATGTGTGTGCTGTCTTGAGTTATTTGTAAAAAAAATAAATAAAGCAAGGTACAAATAAATAAAATTGCAAATATGGAAACTTTACAATTGGATTGGGAAGAAAGATTTTGGCAAGAATCTAGCTGATGAGACACACCATATCTGCTTTTTCTATTGTGATCATTATAGGCTTCAACTTTGAAGGATAATGAAGTAGCTATTTCAAGAATAGAATAGAATAGAATAGAATAGAATAGAATAGAAGGAAAGGAAAATAGAATAGAATAGAATAACTGTGAGAGGGATCTTGGAGTCTTAGTGGACAACCAGCTAAATATGAGCCAGCAGTGTGTAGCAGCTGCCAACAAAGCTAATGCAATCCTAAGTTGTATTAATAGAGGGATACCGTCAAGGTCAAGGGAAGTACTAATATAAAGCCTTAGTAAGATCACACCTAGAGTACTGCATCCAGTTTTGGTCACCACATTATAAAAAAGATGTTGAGACTCTAGAAAAAGTACAGAGAAGAGCAACCAGGATGATTAGCGACTGGAGGCTAAAACATGCGATGAACAACTGCAGGAACTGGGCTTGGCTAGTCTAGTAAAGAGAAAGACCAGGGGAGACATGATAGCGGTCTTCCAATATTTGAGGGGCTGCCACAGGGAGGAAGGGGTCAAGTTATTCTCCAAAGCACCTGAAGGCCAGAGAAGGAATAATGGATGGAAACTGAACAAGGAGAGATTCAACCTGGAAATAAGGAGAAACTTTCTGACAGTGAGAACAATCAACCAATGGAACAGAAGTTGCCTTCGGAAGTTGTGGGAGCTTCATCACTGGAGGCTTTCAAGAAGATATTGGACTGCCATTTCCAACTCTGATTATTTGTTAACTTTATTGTCACTTTGAATGTACAGTAATATATTAAAAATGAAATTTTGTTGCATACAGCTCTCAAAGGGTCACAAAATGTACATAGTAATATTATACATAGAAAAGGCGCACAGGGTCAAAAGGCACATAGAAAAACATAGAAAAGTGACAGCAGAAAAAGACATAGAGGTCCATTAAGTCTGCCCTTTGGGTTTCTTTGTTTTTTGTTTTCTTTCTTTCTTTATTATTTTTTATATATTTTATGTGATGCAATGTGGTGCAATGAATGCAACGCAATTGTTGTGGCAGTTTTTTGTGTAAGTGATCCCACACCTGAAATATTTAGGAAACACGGCAACATCCACCTGGTTTTGATTATCTTGATTTGTTTGCTGTGTTTTAGATTTTTGCATTTAATTCTACCATTGTATGCTGCTTGAATGATAGTACAGTCATCCTCAACTTACAACCATTCATTTAGTGACCATTCGAAGTTACAGGGGCACTGAAAAAAGTGACTTATGACCATGTTGCAGCCTTCCCATGGTCACGTGGTCAAAATCTGGATGCTTTGCAATTGGTTCATATTTATGACAGTTGCAGTGTCCCTGGGTTCATCTGATCCCCTTTTGTGATCTCCTGACAAAATAAAATCAATGCGAAAACCAGATTCATTTAACAACCATGTTACTAACTTAACAATTGCAGTGATTCACCTGTGGCAAGAAAGGTCATAAAATGGAGCAAAACTCACTTAAGAACTGTCATGCCCCTGTTGGAATCTGATTCCGAGGGGGAGGTCGAATAACTGACAGGGAATGGGAGTGTGGCTCCGGTGGCTGTGGAGGAAACTGGGGAAGGGCATAGTCCGGCTGGGCATTCAGAAGAAGACCCAGGCCCACCCCCTCTTCATCCCAGGGCATGCAGGGAGGAACGGATAAGGGAGCAACATAGGTTATGGGGGAGAAAAAGGCCCTGATTCCCTTCATTAGCTGCAGGTGGGAAAACAGGATATACAGGATGTTTGCGCATAGCACCTTGCTTGGAAGCAAAGCGTGCATTATCTTTGTTTGTCAAGTCTTATCTGGGTTCTGGCATCTTCCCAACTGTGTGTGTTTCGTTATCTTGGAAGTCTGCAATTCCTTATCCTGCCCTGTCTCGCTAATTGTTGCAACGTGGTTTGTGTTGGTTTTTATTTATAATTTATATCTACTTTGGGGTCGGACTGAATTTCTTCCCTTTAAAAACTGTTTTTGGGAGAGTTTTCTCACCAACCGATAATAACTGGATATTGGGGGCCAAGTTGGAGGAATTAAAGGGACCTTACCTACTTTTGTGACTTTGTTGCTTTTGTGCCATGCCACGGTCATCAGAAGAACTCTCTCACTTAGCAACAGAATTCTGGGCTCAATTGCGGTCATAAATTGCGGTCTATGTGTATAAGTAGAAACATGGGATATTCATTAAATAACAAGAGCAGCTTAATAGCTCATAGCCTTCCCTTCTCAGTTTCATCTTCCTGTTTAGAGAATCCTTTGGCACTTAAGGCTGAAATTCCTCCTTTAAAAAATTGCTGCCTTCTGTAATTACATATAATCCTTCTGGTTACATTGTCTTCTGTTCCCTTTTATTGCATTTTGTAATATTTATGTTGTAATTGCTTTAGAACTGATTTATTGCTGGCTTTTCTTGTTGCCATTTCCCTTATGTAACAATGTTTTTCTTGGGATGGATGTACAGCACCGTTTTTACAAGCTGGCTGAGAATTGGAGGTTGGAAGCTGAAGTCAGGGCAGGTCTGGCTAGAATTCAGATGGGGGACTATCTGGAAAATACCAGCGCTAGACAGGTGGTCCTCGACTTACAGCAGCTTGTTTAGTGACTATTCAAAGTTGCAACGGCACTGAAAAAAGTGACTGACGATCATTTTTCACAGTTACGATCTTTGTAGTGTTGGAAGAAATGTCCTTCTGGGTTCAGTTCCCTGTGGGGAAAAAGACACTGGAAACACGGAGGCTGTTTGGAAAGATGGTTTAATGGTGGACAGGACCACATGGCTTGGAGCTCCAAAGAAGGAAGAATGATCCCATGCTTCAAGGGGAAGGAAAAGATGGAGGAGGAGGAAGAGGGCTGAAAGTGCCTGGGTTTTATACCCTCTGTTGAGATTTGAATTTGAGCATGTGTTCTGATTGGTTGTAAGACTCCCATGTCTTACCAGTTAATGAATATTCCAGCTTTAACCACAACAACACAAGAGCACACAACAGATATAACTAAATGGAAACCACTCCAAACTCGATTGCAGAAAGTACGTTTTCAGCAACAGAGTGGGCAATGCCTGGAACGCACTACCTGATTCTGTTGTCACCTGCTCAAACCCCCACTCCTTTAACCTCAAACT
This sequence comes from Pseudonaja textilis, assembly GCF_049901715.1. Lineage (NCBI taxonomy): Eukaryota > Metazoa > Chordata > Lepidosauria > Squamata > Elapidae > Pseudonaja > Pseudonaja textilis. The sequence goes on from NC_141990.1 coordinate 11,986,153, forward strand.
GACTTCTGTTGACCTCACCCCATTCCTAGGAGGTCTGTAAGGGGCGTGCATAAGTGCACAATCGGTGCCTACCATCCCTGTCCTATTGTCCCCAATTATTACTTCCTATTTCTTGTATTTAAACTTACATTTATTCTTGTTTCTGTTGTATTGTAAGCTTTTGACAAATGATGATGATGATGGTGGTGGTGGTGGTGGTGGTGGGGCCCATGCAGGGGTAACTATGTAGGCTGTCCTGAGTGCCAGGCTTGGTTGAGCCTTGCTGGAGGATGATGCATTGAAAGGGCTTTTGGCAATTGCTATAGCTTTACCTGGAGATCTTTGTTATGTAAAGTATTCTGGCCCAGGACTTAACGGCCCACCCATTAACAAAGGTGGGGGTGAGTTTCTACTTCTGAGGTGAGTTCCTACTTCTGAGTTTCTACTCTTTTTAGGGGAAATATTCTGCCTTTTTAATATTTCCTAGGATATTTCATTTTTCTAGGAGAGGGGTGGGTGCTAACTTCCTACAATGTGTGGGGAACTAAACAAACATTGAAAACAAGCCATGGCAATCCACATTTGTACCATTGTGAGGAGAACCTACATGGATGCGTCCATAAAGTTACCAGGAATCAAGATTGCCCCGAGGAAGATTTTACATGGCCTATCAGAAACTTTACCTCTTTTTCAGGGAAGGAACTATGGGAGGTAAAGCATTTCAGATGAATAAATATTGGTGTCATCATCCTAAATAGCTGGGTTGAACTTTTACTCAAGCTTCAAAGTTTTGTGATAGAGAGTTGCCAACAACATCTTAAGAAATAACTATTTTTGTTGTGGACTTTAACAAAATGTACTTGAGGGGCTGCCATAAAGAAGAGGGGGTCAAATTATCCTCCAAAGCACCAGAGGGCAGGACAAGAAATAATGGTTGGAAACTGATCAAGGAGAGAAGCAATCTGGAATTAAGGAGAAATTTCCTAATAGTGAGGACAATTAACCAGTGGAACAGCTGGCCTCTACAAGTTGTGAGTGCACCATCACTGGAGGTTTTAAAGAAGAGACTGGACAGCCACTTGTCTGAAATGATATATGTTCTCCTGCTTGAGCAAGGGGCTGGACTAAAAGACCTCTAAAGTCCCTTTCAGCTCAGTCATTCTATTTTAACCGTGCAGTACAAGCATAGTTCTCTGAGCATTAGCTGCCAAATCAATCAATCAGTCAATCGATCAACTAATATTTATTGATTTAGAAATAATTTATACTGCTGCCTACTTGCACACAGCGACTCAAGGTGGCTTACAAGGACATTAAAAGCACAATATAAAAGAAATAATAAATAATAAAATAATAGCGCCCCCCTCTGACACAACAACACACACATTCATACCAGCTGTTTAATGGGCTCCATCTGTCATGGATTCTCCAGGCCCACTGGCAGAACCACGTCTTCAGGACTTCCCGAAAGAGTGTTAGAGTGGGGGCCAGTCCAATTTCTGAAGGGATGATCTTCCAGAGGGAGGGAGCCACCATGGAGAAGCCCTTCTTCTGGGCCCCACCAGATGCAGGGGTGGTCTGCTGGGGGCTCGCAGGGGCTCGGGAGAGTCCTAGCTAAGACTCTCTGGGGCTCAGAGAGCCCCCAAAAACAAGCAGCGAGGGAAAGCTCTTAATAGGCTTAATTAAACTTTTGGGCGTTCAGTCAAGAGCATTTCACACTTCATAAAAGTGTTTCAGGCTAGATAAACAATCCACTCAGCACCATTGAGAACAATCAGATAACATAGCCACTAGTCTCCATGGGGATTAATTCCCAAATAATAAGAATCACGTAACTCACCAGAAACTCCACTAAGACTCCAAGATCCTCCTCAACAGTCACTGCTAGTAAGCCTGGTTTCACCCAGTCTTTTATTTAAGTATTAAATGCATGAAATAATAAACAACTTTTGGGTGTATATCTTCTTTTAGGGAATTAGGGCAAAGAAGCGACACCCAGTCACATGACCACCCCGCCATGCCCACCCAGCCAGTCATTAGGGCAGAGAGCCCCTTGCTAAAAAGTTTGAAGCCCACCCCTGGCCAGATGTGTCTCCTTAGGTGATGGGACCCGCAACATGCCTTGGCTCCCCGCTCTAGTGGGACGGTTAGATGTGACCGGCAAGAGACGGTCCCTTAGGAGTTCCCTGACCTTGGACTTTGGGCATAGTATTTGCAGTGCTGGGATGGACAATCAAATAGGTATAGTTGCAATAAAACCACAGTATATATCACTAGGAAAACTTCGATAGACTCAATTATGTAGAGGTAGCCCTTGACTTTACAACTATAGTGGAGACCAGAATTTCCATTGCTACTCAAGATGGTTGTAATAATGTGAGTTGTGCCCAATTTTACAACCTTCTTCGCCACGGGTTGTTAAACGATATCACTGCAACTGTTAAGCGAAACATGCAGTTGTTAAGTGAATCTGGCTTCCCCATTGATTTTTGCTCGTTGGAAGCTGGATGGAAAGATTGCAAATGGGCCTCGCAAGATCGCAGGACGCTGTGTTGCCACGCCCCTAAACTTTGATCACATGACCCTGGGGATGCTGCGATGGTAGTTAAGTGCGGAAAGCTGGTCATAGTTCACTTTTTCAGGGCTATTGTAACTTCAAATGGTCACTAAACGAATGGTCGTATGTTGAGGATGATACTTGCCTGCCCAGAAAGCTGTCGACATTTTTCAGATCATGAATTGGTTCCAGGATCTTCATATCCACTGGTTTTCATATCTACTGATTAAAATTTTGAGTATTAAAAAATGTAAAACTTTCTATAAGATATGTTTGGAGTGGTCATTTCATGCTGACATTCATTTCTTGCGTTTTTCTCTCTCTCTCCCCAGTCTGCAGAATTCTTTGAAATGCTCGAGAAAATGCAGGTAAGTGAAACAGCATTTGTCTTCTAACTCAGTCGTCCCCAACCTTTCTGGTTTGGTGGTGGCGGTGGCGGTGTGTGTGTGGAGTGCAGGCACACACACCCGTGCACAGCTCCACTTGTGGGAGCAGCCTTGCATGAATGTGCAAGCAGAGGGTGTTTGCACTTATGCACGAAGCTTCACATTTGCCAGCAGAGGTCTCTTGATGAGAGGGTGCTTCATGTGAATGGAACTTTGCACGCGTGCGTGCATGCTTGCCCATCGCTCATGCGACTGGAGCTTCGTGCATGTATGCTTGTCCGTCTCTCCCATGGCCCGGTTTCGAACAGGCCACGGTTCAGTAGTGGGTCACACAGCCTGGGGTATGGGGACCTCTGTTCTAACTAGCTTCTTATTCTTTCACTGGGAAAGGGGAATTAGATATTTTGGAGAGTTGAGGCGATCAACATATGCTTTTCTTGAGGCCTGATCACTGTCTTAAAAACAGCATGCCTTAAATATCCACCCTTGGTTTGGTCATGTGACAGCAGAGGAAAGCAAGCCCTCAGCTTCATTGTATCCGTGGTACGTCATATTTCTCTCTCCCTCCACCCTCTCATTCCAACACCATTCAGTGATTGCCTCAAGGCGTGTCAAATGTGTTAAGCTTTGACACCTGGAGAAAATAGCAAATAAGTGTTGTTTGGAGTTTTGCTTTAATAATTTCTTGTGCTTCTGCAAGACTTAAGATGGCGTGAGGTCAGGCTGTCTAAAGGGCTGTCTTTCCCCAGTTTTGTTTATCTGACAAAAAGCACAGCGGCTCACATAGTTGGGAATGCTGATTAGGAGGTTAGCAAGCCCACGTTTGAGACCCACGTGCTGGCGTGGGGCAGGGTTGAACTCCCGTCCTTTGCTCTAGCTCCTGCTAGGGGCATGAAAGACGCCCCCAAATGGGTGTCCCCAGAGCAACGGTGATGTCACTGGCTAATCATTTCAACCCAGAAGCACCTTAGTGCGTCTGACACGAGTGCTGTGCTATGCTATCTACCTGGCCTACCAGGGTGGGGAAGCAGGATATGTTATGGGTTTCTTCTCTTAATTCCATATAGTGGGACCCAGAAGAAAGGCCTTCTCTGTGGTGGTTCCCTCTCTGTGGAACATCATCCCTGTGGAAATAAGAATAGCGCCCCCACCCGGACACTCTTTGGAAAAGTCCTGAAGATATGGTTTTGCCAATGGGCTTGGGGACACCGGGATGATACAGGGCCTATCAAGTGGTTGATTTGATTGTTGTTGCTAAGGGAGGAGAGATTTACTGGGTTTTGGTTTGGGGTTTTATTTCTTTAAGTTGCCTGGAATCACCAGGAGTGTCCTGGGAGGCCATATAAACTTTCTCAATAAATAAATGAGATAATCATTCAGCCTCTTAAGCCCCTTTCCCCTGAGAAACTCCCAATTTTGTGGCCCTGCAACCTCTTCAAAGGAATTTCTGAAGGAACCCCAGAGATCTAAACAAGTGCGCCACTTTAAGAGAGGCAGCGATTGTATATGGTCTATTGTGTCGTTTGTGATTAAAATGAAAAAGATGGCTGTTTCCATTCCTTGAGGATATTCTTAGCACTAAATAAAACTAGAAAGGAGAGTGCTGTCACCGACTAAAGATTCAAAACATTTGAAAACCAGTGACTTTTAACTTTCCTTCCCCTGAATTGTTTCATATTGTTAAGTATTTGCTTTGGTTTGTATTCACAGGACTGGTTCTAAATGCATTGAAAAAGTTTCTGGGGTTATTTTCTGAATGCCTTAGATTAAATGAAAATTGTTATACCATTCTCATGGGGCGAGATAGTCTTGAAAGTTGAAATGCTGTTAAATAGACAAGCAAATAAATCTTCCTCATTAAACCAGCATTTTCACAACCTTGTCTACTGGAAGATGTGTGGACTTCATTTCCCAGAATTCCCCAGCCAGCATGGGGAATATGGCTGGCTGGGGAATTCTGGGAATTGAAGTCCACACATCTTCCAATGGAAAAGGTTGTGAAAACACTGCATTAGATCCTTTCCAACGAGTAACATGAATAAACTTCAGCATAAAAACATAATAAAGAAATAAAATAATTTTTCAGCAACTTCTTCTTTGCTCACATAGCAATAGCACTTAGACATATACTGCTTTATAGAGCTTTAGAGCAAGGGTCGCCAACCTTTGGACCTCAGGGACCACCAAACTTATAATTTTAAATGCCAGGGACCACTAATCAGTTCTGTGGGCATGGCCTAATTTGTGGGTGTGGCTTGGTGGTCATGTGACTGGCTGGGCATGGCTTGTATGTAAATATTATAAATATTTATATAAATATTGAATTTTTTATAAAAAAGAGCAACTTTTACCCAAAATCAGGCAAAGCAGGCAGGCAGATTGAGTTGCTCACAGAATCACAGATTCATTCAGAGATCTATCTATCTGCCATTGGCTAGCTCAGTCTGTCACATAAAATTTGCTTGCAATCAAACTCACAAAATTAACTAACAACACACCATGCATGAAAATATTGATTTTTTTTTATAAAAAAGAGCAACTTTTACCCAAAATCAGGAAAAGCAGGTAGATTGAGTTGCTCACCATTCAGTGATCTGTCTGCCATCGGCTAGCTCAGTCTCTCAAATTTGCTTGCCATGAGTCTGCACTGAATTTGCTTGCAAGCAAACCTTCAGTCCTAAGGGAGGTTTGGCTGTGCTGAGCCGAAGATCTAAAGACTAGCTAGAAAGCAAGAAATCCAACCATTTCCTGCTTCCTAGCTAAACTAAATCTCCCAGCACAGCAGAAGAGATGATAGTCGGAAAAAGGAAAAATAGCAATTTAGCAGGCAAGTTTGCAGGGTAAGGAGTGAGTGGGCGGGGAGGGTTCCCGCGGGCCATGTGGGCGGCACAGCCTTATGTTTCTACACAGCCTGGATTAATTGCTTTGTGGGGGTGCTCTGGGGGTGAGATTTCTCTGCGGCCCACCAAAATTTTCTCACGGCCCACCAGTGGGCCGTGGCCCACCAGTTGGTGACCGCTGCTTTAGAGCCCACTCCAAGTGGTTTACAGAATCAGCATATTGCCCCCAACAATTTGGGTTCTCATTTTACCCACTTTGGAAGGATGGGAGGCTGAGTCAACCTTGAGACTGGTGAGATTTGAACTGCCAAATTGCAGGCAGCCGGCAGTCAGCAGAAGTAGCCTGCGGTACTGCGCTCTAACCACTGCGCCACCGAGGCTCTTTGGTGAGAATTTCTACACATGAAATCTAAGCAGATACATTGTAGGTATTCTGAGGTTTTTATTTTTATTTTTAACTGAGGTCTTTAACTACTTTTTCTTCATCCAAAACAGGGTCCAAAATCAGAAGAACAGAAGGGTGGAGGCCAGAAAAACAAGGTGAGAGTCAATGCAAGGCTCTTTTAACTAGCCCACAATCTTTCTGGAGTGAGGAAAAAATGCAGGGAAAAGTACAGGACTGCAGTCGGTATCCTAGGATTCCAATTTCCCCCTATTTTCTATGAGTAAATCAATATTATTCCAGACCCTATGATTCATTCTTTGGTCAGGGAATTTTCTTTCTTTTATTTTTATGGATAACTAGTCCGAAAATTGTCATATCTCAGGGGATTTCAGGTCAAAACACCAAGCTCTTTTGACATTTTTATATCTTGTAAGCTTTCAATGTAACAAATGTTGGCATTCAACAAATGCTGGATTACATTGGGAGATGGAACAATTCCCATCACCACATGTGATGCTGTGTTTATATTTATATTTAATATAAAGCTAACAACAAAATATAAACCAGAAAGATGATTAGGGGACTGGAGGCTAAAACATACAAACAACAGTTGCTGGAATTGGGTATGTCTAGTTTAATGAAAGAAGGACTAGGGGTTAAATGATAACAGTCTTCCAATATCTCAGGGGCTGCCACAAAGAAGAGGGAGTCCATCTATTATTTAAAGCACCTGAGGGCAGGACAAGAAGCAATGGGGGGAAACTGATCAAGGAGAGAAGCAACCTAGAATTAAGGAGAAATTTCCTGACAGTTGGAACAATAAATCAGTGGAAGAAGTAAATGCTCCAACACTGGATGCTTTTAAGAAGATATTAGATAACCATTTGTCTGAAATGGCGTAGGGTTTCCTGCCTAAGCAGGGGGTTGGACTAGAAGACCTCCAAGGTCCCTTCTAACTCAGTTATTCTATTCTATTATTTATATTCAGTATATCACATCTTTATTATTTTTACAAATAACTGAAGGCTGTGAACATATCCAACACACCTTCCTCCTCGCATTTTCCCCACAACAGCCACCCTGTCAGGTGAGTTGGGCTGAGAGAGAATGATTAGCCCAAGGTCACCCAGCTGGCTTTCATGGCTAAAGCGGGACTTGAACTCACAGTCTCTTGCTTTCTTGCCTGATGCCTAAAAGACTTCCTCTGTCAAGCCGTCTTCCTGTAATGAATACTGTTCAAACAGGTTGCCTATTAATTTCTCGATCTTACTTGCTCAAGAAATGTGTTTCCATTTAAAGATATCGGAAAGATCTGTCAAAGGATAGTCATTAGTTACCTGTCCAGTAGAATCCTTGTAGATGAAGTCAGTGGTGTTCTAATAGCAGACCTCAAACTTTATAAGATTACATAATATAATAATATAAAGTTCCTCAACCGTTTGTTTAGCAACTGTTCAAAATTACCATGGTACTGAAGAAAAAGCGACTGATTGCCAGTCCTCTCACTTATGACTGCAGCATCCTTACAGTCTCGTAATCAAAATTTGTATGCTTAGCACCAGATGTGTTTATGATGGTTGCAGTGTCCTGGGGTCATGTGATTTGAGACCTTGCAGCAGGCTTCCAACAAACAGAGTCAATGTGGGAAGCCAGATTCACTAAACACCTGTTTCACTTAACAATAGCAATGATTTGCTTAATAACCAGAGAGGGGAGAGAGAGAGAGAGAGAGAGACAGAGAAGGAGAGAAGACACAGAGAGAGAGAGAGACAGAGGAGAGCGACATAGAGAAGGAGAGAGAGAGAGAGACAGAGACAAGGAAGGGAGAAAGAGAGACAGGAGAGACAGACACAGTAGGAGAGAGAGAGAGAGACAGAGAGAGAGAGAGAGAGAGAGAGAGAGAGAGAGAGAGAGGAGACAAAGAGACAGAGGAGAGAGACACAGAGAGAGAGAGAGAGACAGGAGAGAGAGAGAGAGAGAGAGGCAGAGGAGGAGAGAGTGAGACAGACAGAGCAGAGGGAGAGAGAGGAGAGAGAGAGAGAGAGAGAGACAGACAGACAGACAGACAGACAGAAGGAACAGAAGCAATTGAGCAAAAAGACAAAGTGGAAGGAAGGAAGGAAGCTATCAGGCATGTCCCAATTTCACTTTTAAAGAAATTGAATCTTTCAAAAGCAATATCATATTATATTTCCAAAAGAAACAAAGCTGCTTTCATTACCTTAAATGGTGTTTGAAATAGAACCGAGGGTGACATTTTCTTGTGTGTGTTTGTTTTTATTATTTTCCAGGAGGACTATATCCCCTATCCCAGCATTGATGAGGTATGTACTCGAGGGGAAAAAGAAAAAAGCTATTAGAAAGATTACTAAAAAAGAAAGTCACTGAAAAGTTTAAGTGGGGATCCAAAATCTCAAAGTAACCACCTTGGAATTGAAAAGTCGCACCTTTTCTATGCATGCTGCTTTTCTAGTGCAACAAAAGGAAGGGGCTACAGCCATACATTTGGGGCTGCTCTTGGCTTTTTTTGAATCCCAGCCCTCCCCCAGCTCAAGATGCTTCTGATACTCTGCCAGAATATGTATAACTTGGTTTTGAATAAATTGGAAGACACTGTTGGAAGGAAGATCCATCTGGCTTTGTTCCAAGCTGAGAGAAAGACATGTTGAGACTCTAGAAAAAGTACAGAGAAGAGCAACCAGGATGATTAGGAGACTAACACATATGAAGAACGGTTACAGGAACTGGGCATGGCTAGTCTATTGAAGAGAAGGACCAGGGGAGATGATAGCAGTCTAGTCTAGTGAAGAGTATGACCAGGGGAGACATGATAGCAGTCTTCCAATATTTGAGGGGCTGCCACAGAGAGGAAGGAGTCAAGCTATTTTCCAAAGTACCCAAAGGCCAGACAAGGAATAATGGATGGAAACTGAACAAGGAGAGATTTAACTTGGAAGTAAGTGGGAGCAATCAACCAATGGAACAGGTTGCCTTCAGAAGTTGTGGCAGTTTCATCACTGGAGGCTTTCAAAAAGAGATTGGACTGCCATCTGTCAGAAATGGTGTAGGGTCTGCTGGGTAGGGGGTTGGACTAGATGACCTACAAGGTCCCTTCCAACTCTGTTAATATGTTAATCTGTTAAAATACAACCACTAGAACAGCCCAGTGCAGAGAGAGGGAAGGAGGGAGGGAGGGAAAGAGAGAGAGAGAGAGAGTTAGTTTGTTCGTTCCCTGATCATGGGCTCCAGCACGAGTCCAAAAGCTTGAAAAAATGAATCTTTGGTCCCAGTGACCGACTCAGATTATATTCTAAGGCAACTATTCTTTAACACCACACCCTCTAAATGAGTTTCAATATGTTCTCACTGTGACTTCCTATAATTGGAGAGGTACAAGCAAAAAATATGTGGTTGGCACCAGGTTGAGGATATCCAGAATAAATATCTGTGCTGTCTGCACATAAAACAAACAGGTTTTTTTTTAAATTGTTTGTTTGTTTGGTTTTTACTTTACAGGTATATATGGAAAAGCTTTTGGGTTTTTTTAAAATAAATTTACTGCATTCATTGCTGAAATTACATAATTTAACAATTTCCTAGACCTTTTAAATTTTGCAGCAATGTTTTTGCCAAATTTACGTTAGTCATACCAAAAAGTGCAGTGATTCCTTGTTACAAACTCTGTTTGGTTACAAAATACTGATGAGTTCATACAGTGGGTTACTGTTCAAACACCAAGTCTACATCTCTGGGTGCAAGGAACTATTCATAAGTTTACACCATTAAGTGGTACATTGAATGCCAATATGTGTTATTTTTTTAACCCGACAAGGAGGATATAAATCATTTTAAAGAATTCTTACTTGCTACTCTGAGATATTTTTTTTTTAAAAAAAGGTTTAGATCCAAAGTATTGTTCTGATGTGGAAATTGCTTTATACATTACTTCAAGCATAAAATTAAGATGGATTAAATCCTCTTTGCTAGAAATGATCAGGAACATCATCAAATTTGATCAGTACAAGAATTAGCATAGTGACGTTATCTAACCGTACAGGTGAAATTAGACAATCGGTAGAAATAATGAAATTGGTTCAGAGCAGCCTTTCTGAGCCAGATGTTTTGAGACTACTGTTCTTAAAATAAGCAGCTGATTTCCCCATTTGGGGAATTTCTGCCCAACCACATCTGGTGGATGTCATACCAGAGAAGGATTGTGTACTTCATTTGTATATATTGAAGGAGATCTATAAATTAATAATATTATAAATTATAATATTATAATAATATTATAAATTAATAATATTAATAAATTAATTAATAATAATAATTAAAAAAAACAGTTTTAATCATCCACCCAGAGACTGGAAACAGATGAACTCTGGAGATTTATATCTAGTTCTGCCTTTTCTCCATGCTTGACTCCACACTCCGAAGTCTTTTGTTAGATTCTTTGATTCACGTTTTGAGAATGTGATTGCAACATGGGGTTGGGTAACATTTGAGTGATCACTTTTTGTTCTACCAAGTGGGGTTGGGAATATAAAAAGTATGAGGTAGAATTTTAATGTGACACCCATGAGATGGGGTGGGAATTGAACATCTGCACCACCACAAGGCCTGGAAATGCAGTTGAACCTTTTCTTCTGGGTCCATAATTACACACAAGCCTGAGAATCGAATCTGCCTTGAAATATTTACTGGAGTTTTTCTCAACCTTGGCAAATTTTCATTGCTATATTTTCTCGTTATATTCGATAAGTACTTTGTGAACAGCATTCTGTCTGAGTCAATTTGCTTACATAACAATATTAAACTCCTAGGTTTTACCTCTATTATCCAACCATTGATAAAACAAGTCCCAAGATCGAAAATATTCTGTGTCTTCTTTTTCTTCTGTCTTCAGTATTAGTCTATCCATTTCTGCACAGTCTAACTAAAAAAAAAAAATCCTCTTCTGTGGGTGTTTCCTTGTTTTTCCAGTGTTGTGCAAATACAGTTCTTGTTGCTGTCAAAACATGTCACCTTGGCAAGTTTCAGATAGGTGGACTTCAACTCCCAGAATTCCTCAGCCAGCTGGGGAACTCTGGGAGTTGAGGTCCACACAGTTGAAAGTTGCCAAGGTTGAGAAACACTGATTTATGGAATCAACATTGACATCTAGTTCAGTGGCCTTATGCTTCAGACGAGGCAGCCCTGACAAGCCGAGCACATCGTTCTAAAGTGGCACCTGATAACCATTCCTTCCTCCCCTCCAAACAGATTTTAGAAAAAGGGAGTCCCTACCCCTTAATTATCTTGCCTCAATTTGGGGGCTACTGGATCGAAGACCCCGAGAACCTCAGCACCCCCACTTCATCTGAAAGCAGCATCTGTGATGAAGAGGAGGAACCGCTCAGCCCCAGCACTTACGGCTACAAACTGGAGTGCAAAGGTGAAGCCAAGGCATATCGGAAACATTTCTTAGGAAAGGTTAGTGGGAAAGGAGGCGTGTGCTCCATTACACACATGCTTACGCAGAGCTTAAAGGGGTCGAGCAAACTTCTCCGGCATTTGCATGTCAGGGAATGGTTGCATCTATCATTTGGGGATGGTTGCAAAGGAGTTGCATTTATAATTCTGCAAATGTAACGTTCTAGATAAGGGGGCAACTCAAACAGCAAAGCACAAAACAGGAAGTCAAAACAACCAATCAGCAGCAAGACTCACACAGGGGTGGGATTCTACTGGTTCGGATGAACTGGTAGCCCCGATGATCAGCTGGGAGTGAGCTGGTTTGTTCCGATGATCAGCTGTTGGGCTCACCTGCCCACCCTGCCTCTAGTCTGTGCTTTATTTCCGGGTTTTCCAGCTCAGCTGCTTTGTGCAGCACAGCCGGTAGCTCCAGCGATCAGCTGGGAGTGAACCAGTTCACTCTGATGATCAGCTGTTGGGCCCATGAGCTCTAGTCTGTGCTTTATTTCTGGGTTTTCCAGTTCAGCTGCTTCGCACGGCACAGCAGATTGCCGCACATCAGCTGTTTTACACACAGTTCTTGCAGCAGAAGGTGTTGCAAATGCTTCACATGCATGCAAAGCACACACTCACTGAACCAGTTGTTACCCTGGTTGAATCCCACCCCTGGACACACACATCTGTACAACACACAGTTGGAATTTGGGTTTGGATGCATCAGCCTGTCTGTGACCATCTGCAACCTACACTTACTCTGTCGGGGTTCCAAGTAATCCATAGCAAGCAAAACTCTAAGGCAGGTTGATACCTCAAAGAATACTTTTATTGGGATTATCATATTGGCACATACCTGCTGAAAACCGACTATAAAGTCTCCCATGGTTTTCATGTCATTAAAAATAATTTTTTTTCTACTTTCTCAAAACAATCAGTCACACGGTCCAATCACAGTGCAGGCTGGCAGCCGGGTAGCATTGCTCTGCCTTCCTCCAAACAGGTGTGAGAATGTCCTTGGTTCCCAAGAGAAAATACATTGTTTTGACTACAGATTCCCTTCTATCTCAATTCCTCCCTCCCTATCCCTCAGCTCCAGTGTGGCAACACTGAAGTGGTCAGAAATGGCTTCAGTCAGGTCAGCTTCAGGATTGACATCACCATCAACCCCTTTGAGATGTAGGTAATCAGCTAATGATTAAAATCTCATTTATGATGGTTACCGACATTTTTTTAGCACAGACAAATACAAGTAGTTCTCAACTTATGACCACAAATGAGCTTAAATTTTCTGTTACTGAGACATTTGTTGAGTGTATTTTGCCCCATTCTACGACCTTCCTTGATACATTCGTTAAGTGAATCACTGCAGTTGTTAAGTTAGTAACACGGTTATTAAGTGAATCTGGCTTCCCAGATTCTTGTCAGAAGGTCACAAAAGGTGATCACATGACCCCAGGACACTGCAAAGGTCATAAAGATGAGTCAGTTGCCCAGCGTCTGAATTTTGATCACGTGACCATGGGATGGCTGCAACAGTCATAAGTGTGAAAACTGCCCATGGGTCACTTTTTTCAGTGCTGTTGTAACTTTGAACAGTCACTAAATAAACTGTTGTAAGTCAAAGACTACCTGTAGTTCAGTCTTGTCTAGAATCTGATTAAATCAGCCTTTAGCTGTTAAAAAATTTACAAAGGAGGTAGTGTTAGTATTCATGGTTTTGGCATTTTGTCTGGACTATCTTGAAGGGCTGACATTACTGAATATCCCCCCCAAAAATAAACCAAGCTTCCAGATTCTGGATAAAGTTGATCTATTCTCTTGTTCTAAAAAAACTTCGTAACCATCATAACTGCAATAGCACTTAGCACTTAGACTTATATACCGCTTTACAATGCTTTACAGCTCTTTCTAAGCGGTTTACAGAGTCCGCATATTGCCCCCAATCTGGGTCCTCATTTTATTGACCTCAAAGGGATGGAGGGCTGAGTCAACCATGATCTGGTCAGGATCGAACTCTTGGCAGTGGGCAGAGTCATCCTGCAATACTTCATTCTAACCACTGTGCCACCACAACTCTGAAATTTTAAGCATTAACTGTTAATTTGTACACAGTTCTGGTCCCTGTGCCTTAAATGTATATTGGAAAGACAGGAAAGGTGCATATAGTGGAGGAACAGACTGGCTTTCCCACAAGGGGCGGCATGATGGCTCAGAAGTTAAGATGCTCAGTTTGTCGGCTGTAAAGTCAGCAGCCCAGGTTCAAGACCCAAGAGTCACGAGATGGGATGAGCTCCCATCCTTGCCCCATCTCCTGCCAACCTAGCAATTTGAAAGCATGAAAATGCAAGTAGATAAATAGGTACCACTGTGGTGGGAAGGTAACAGAACTCCATGATGTCATGCTGATCACATGACCAAAGAAATGTCTTTGGACAGCGCTGGCTCAATGGCATTGAAATGGAGATGAGCTATACCCCGTATATAAGTGTAAAATCCACAGGGACTCTTTATCCCCAAGGAAAGATTTGTGGCATCTGGGCTTTTTCTACATAGGGCAAGATCTAAAAGAATTGTGTAAAAGTCTGCTCAGTCTGGAAATTACAGCTACTGTAGAGAGTTTTCCACCCACTCACCCTCACACTATCAAAATTTAGGCTCATCCATTAAAAATTATTCAGGCTCATCCATTCAACATCAATGTGAGAAGACTCACATTACTACACACCTAGAGAAAACAATATAGAGATAGCTCAGGGTTGATCTGTGGAGCCCTGTTGCTGTCTGAGCTTGGCTGTTTTCTTGGAAACTTTTTGTGTCCCAGCTAGGTAACATATTCAACCCATTGTTATTCAAAGTACATAACGAGAAGGAGAGGAGAAATAGAAAGGGCATTAATAAAAGGAAATTTTTTTGGGGGGAGGGAAGGGAACCTTGTGGGAGGAGGGAAATGAAATTTCAACAGTGTTAAACCAGAGCTGAGCATTTTATGACCTTGGAGTCACAACTGGCCCTTTGGCTGTTCCTATCCAGCTTAAATAAATTTATTTTATTTTGAAGGAGACTGCTACGTTTTGTTCAATTTATGTATGTCCAGGCTTCAATGCCTACGCACCTTCACAGCCTTATTGGTTGGGCCCTCCACAACAGTCCCAGTTTCCAATGTGACCCTTTGGGAAAAATTAATTGCCCACCCCTCAGTGGTGGGATTAAATTTTTTTTTACTACCGGTTCTGTGGGAGTGGCTTGGTGGGCATGGCAGGGGGAAGGATACTGTAAAATCTCCATTCCCATTCTATTCCTGGGGGAAGGATACTGCCAATTCCCCATTCTCTCCCCACCCCACTAACCTGCTTTCCAGTTCCGTTCTCCTGTGCAGGGCAACAAAAGAAGACCCAGCTGGGACTCAGAAGGCAGAGAACAGATGGGGGCGGGGCCAGTCAGAGGTGACATTTGCCAGTTCTCCCAACTACTCAAAATTTCCCCTGCTGGTTCTCAAGAACTGGTCCGAACCTGCCGAATACCACCTCTGCCACCCCTCTGTTAAACGGTGACATTCATGGTCACCAAATGTGGTGATGGCCACCGAAACAAATGCTACCAGTCTCAGAGACATCATGTCTGTTATATATGTGGATTATGATAGACGTTCTTTCAACTTTCTTGGGTAGATCCAGGGGTGGGATTCTACCAGTTTGCACCTATTCTCTAGAACCAGTTATTAACATTCTAAGCAATTCGGAGAACCAGTTGTTAGAAGAAATTACTGGCCTAATCCTGTAAGGAAGACAGGAAGGAAACATTCTGGTGTTGCTTACAGAAACGGCCACTCTGTTAACCCTTATTACATTCTTGGCAGGACTACACTTCCTGTCTCAGGAACGTCTCTGGATTTTTTCCCCCCCTCCTTTGCTGGTACTTTGCTTGTGTGGAGTGACCATTCAAAGTTAAATGGTACTGAAAAAAGTGACTTATGACCATTTTTCACGCTTATGACTGTTGCAGCATGCCCATAGTCATGAGAGGCCAGGCGAGGAGATGCGTGCCTCAATGTGAGTGATGTTGAGTTGACCACACCTACCCAATAACATGACAGCCAAGCCACGCCCACCACCTAAGCCACACCCACAGAACTGGTTGTTAAAAAATTGAATCCCACCCCTGGGTCAGTCAGTTCCTGTGTGACACAGAATGCTGGGTTAAATATTATTTATTAATAAATATTAAGTATTAAATATTCTCTGTGTTGCCCAATTTAGTTTTCCTGCTTTCTTTGGGATGGATCTGAGAGAAGTAGATCCTGGATCCACATGTCAGGGGTTTCATAAAATTCAGTGCTATGCAGCTATTAAAAGAAAAATATATCTCTGGCCCCATTTCTCTCTGCGAGAACATCACTGAAAGAGGCTGATGCTCTGAAGAGCAGCCAAAATCTTTCAGAATTGAAAGGCAATGGATGAAAATAGGCTGATGTCAGGGAGCAGAGAGAAAAATGAGAGCGTATGTGAAAAGAAAGGAAAGAAAGAGGAAGGAAAGAAAAAGGGGGAAGAGCAAGAAGGGAGGTAGGAGAGTGCGAGGAAAGAAGGAACAATTAAAGTACCTGAAGGCAGGACAAGAAGCAATGGGTGGAAACTAATCAAGGAGAGATCCAACCTAGAACTAAGGAGAAATTTCCTGACAGTTAGAGCAATTAATCAGTGGAACAGCTTGCCTTCAGAAGTTGTGAATGCTCCAAAACTGGAAGTTTTTAAGAAAAGACTGGATAAATGTTTGTCTGAAATGGTATAGGGTTTCCTGCCTGAGCATGGGGTTGGACTAGAAGACCTCTAAGGTCCCTTTCAACTCTGTTATTCTATTATTATAGGAAGGAAGGAAGGAAGGAGAAATGCCTTAAACTACCTGTAATCCTGAGGATTAAACAGACATTTCATGCTGTGTTTTTGTCCTGAAGGTCCAATAGGGATTAATTTGATTTATCTGGGCTTCTGATGGCCTACTTGGGGATAGGAGGAATAACGTTCCAATATCCATTCAATAGTTGAATGTAGAAGAAAGTCCTTGGCTTACAACCATTCTTTTAGTGACTGTTCAAACTTACAATGTCACTGAAAGAAAAGTAATGACTTGGTCCTCGCACTTATGACCATTGCAACATTCCGATGGCCACGTGATGAAAATTTAGGTGCTTGGCAACAGACACCTATTTTGGACGTTTGCAGCACCCCAGGGTCATGTGATTGCGATTTATCACTTTATCACTTCTTAAAATGGAGCTTGACTCACTTAACAATTGCCTTCCTTAGCAATGGAAATTCGGGTCCAAATTGAGGTCGTAAGTCAAAGATTACCTGTGTTTTTCCAAGTTGGGGCTAGTCTCACCTGCCCTTCAAACCTGATTGCTCAATGGTTTCTAAGATCTGCAGTCCCTGGCATTGCATGGTGGGCAGTGGTGCGATTCAATTTTTTTTACTACTGGTTCGGTGGGCGTGACTTGGTGGGCGTGGCAGGAGAAGGATACTGCAAAATCCCCATTCCCTCCCCACCCCACTAACCCGCTTTCCAGTTCCATTCTCCTGTGCAGGGCAACAAAAATGACCCAGCCAATCAGCTGGGACTTGGGAGGCAGAGAATAGATGGAGGCGGTACCAGTCAGAGGTGGTATTTTCTGGTTCTCTAAACTACTCAAAATTCCCGCTACCGATTCTCCAGCACTGGTCAGAACCTGCTGAATACCACCTCAGATGATGGGGCCCCAACCCCCAAACCACAGAATACTATGTGTATAATGTTTCTTGTAACCCCCAAAGGATTTGCATGGTGTCCATAAACTACGGATGAGTCACTTGTGATTACTTTGGAGTGTTAAAAATGAGCCTCAGATCAACAATGAAACTATGGAAGTCAGGAAGGGCAGGTTAAATCACTAAGTTTAAAATCGTTGGGGTTTTTTTTGATCCTGATACTCTTAACACACATTCTTTCTATCTCTAGGATCATTTAAATTTTTACTGCACGGCCAGCAGCCTGGGAAATTTGATCCTTTCCATTAAGTGTGAAGAGGCAGATGGAATTGAATATCTACGGATTATTCTCAGGTAAAGGAAAGGGGTAAAGGAAACAATCTATACAGAAAACAAAAATGGATTGATTATTATGGAAGTTCTGTTCATTCATTCCTGTGGCAGCGTTTCTACATCAGTATTGTTTTAAAGAAGGGCATGATGGCTCAATAGTTAAAGATGCTGAGCTTGTCAGCTGGAAAACTGGCAGTCTGGGTTTTATTTATTTATTTGTCAAGCGATTATAAGATAATATGTATAAGTATAAACATAGTTATGAATACATGAAATGGATACATATAAGAAAAATAAAAAGAAATAAAAAGAAACAATAGAACAGGGACGGTAGGCACGTTGGTGCACTTATGCACGCCCCCTACAGACCTCTTAGGAAAGGGGTGAGGTCAATAGTAGACAGTCTAAGGTTAAAGTTTTTGGGGTTTGGGGAAGAAACTACAGAGTCAGGAAGAGTATTCCAGACATTGACCACTCTGTTGCTGAAGTTGTATTTCCTGCAATCAAGTTTGGTGCGGTTTACCTTGAGTTTGTATCTATTGTCTGCTCTTGTATTGTTATGGTTGAAGCTGAAGTATTCATTGACAGGTAGGTTTGAGACCCAAGCTCCTCACAATGGGGTGAACTCCCTTTCCTTGCCTCAATTCCTGCCTACCTAGCAATAGCAATAGCACTTAGACTTATTTACCACTTCACAGTGCTTTACAGCTCTCTCTAAGCGATTTACCGAGTCAGCATATTGCCCCACAACAATCTGGGTCCTCATTTTACTGACCTGGAAGGCTGAGTCAACTTTGAGCCTGGTGAGATTTGAATTTGCCAAATTGCAGACAGCCAGCAGTCAGCAGAAGGAGACTGCAGTACTCCACTCTAACTGCTGCGCCATCGTGACTAGCAGTTTGAAAGCATGCAAATATGACATTACAATAGGTGACATTTCGATGGAGGGTAACAGCATTCCATGCACCTTTGGCGTAGAGTCATGCTGGCTACAAGACCAGGGAAAATGGCTTTGGACAACGTTGGCTTCCTTGGTCAAGAAATGGAGATGAGTACCCTGCCCTAGAATCGGACACAGGACAGGAATCCTTTACTTTTACTTTTTAAAGTTTGTGTAGTAGAGCTACATAATTCCCAGCCAAGATCAGCCATTCTGACCTGAATTCTGGAATTGTAGTCCTATATCAATCTGGAGGACGTATTTTCACTAGCATTAGATTCTTACACTGGACTGACCTATAATATCACTTATTTCTTTTTGACCGAGTCAAAAAGAGGTCGTCCCCCGACTAACGGGTAATCCTTGACTTGCAACAGTTCGTTTGTTGGAAGTCTGTTCGAAGTTGCAACGGTGCTGAAAAAAGTGACTTATGGCCATTGGTCACACTTACAACTGTTGCAGCATCCCCATGGTCACCTGATCAAAATTCAGATGCTTGGCAACTGGCTCATATTTGTGACAGTTGCTATGTCCTGGGGCCACGTGGTCATCTTTTGTGACTTTCTGACAATCTTCAGTCAATGAGAAAGCCAAGATTCACTTAACAACTGCAGTAATTCACTTAACAACTGTGACAAGAAAGGTCATGAAATGAGCCAAAATTCACTTAACAACCATCTCACTTAGCAACAGAAATTTTGGGCTCAATTGTGGTCATAAGTCAAGAACTCACTGTTGATAGCCCATTGCTGTGGTTCATAAATAAGGACTCAACAGCTATGTTAAAGCATACCAGTGCCCTATGTATACCCAACTGTAGAGTTAGACTTTCCACTACACTGGAAAAAGTGCAAAGAAGAGCAACTAAGATGATTGAAGGCCTGGAGACAGAAATATATGAGGAACGGTTGCAGGAATTGAGGTTGGCTAGTCTAGAGAAAAGAAGGACTGGAGGGTGTATTTGAGAGGCTGCCACAAAGAGGAGTGGGTCAATTTATTTTCCAAAACACCAGAGGGCAGGAGAAGAAACAATAGATGGAAACTAATCAAGCAAAGAAGCAACCTGGAATTAAGGAGAAACCTCCTAACCTGTAGAGCTTGCTTTCAGAAGTTGTAGGTGGAAGAGCTTGCTTTCAGAAGTTGTAGGTGCTCCGTCACTGGAGGTTTTTAAGAGAAGACTGGACAGAAATGGTATAGGATCTCCTGCTGGAGCAGGGGGTTGGACTAGAAGACCTCCAAAGTTCCTTCCAGCTCTATTCTGATTGATTGATTTACCCAGGGTTGACTTAAACATGCTTCTGTTAAGCTATTGTCCTGTATTTGCATGATGCGTTGAATGATAAGTACACAGGCTGAGTTTTCCTGGTGCTCCTGGCTGAGATGTGGTGGGATCGTTTGTAGTTTATTGTGTTGAGCAAACACAAGCAACAGACTTGTATACAGAAGATCCCAATCTGACCTCTGGCATTTATAGACTCAGCTGGGAAAAACTCCTATCTGATGCATTAGTAAGACAAGGACAGCCAAAGAAGACTTCATGTACAATAATCTTTGATTTATGACTGGTCACTCAGTGCTTTGGGTCAACTCAGCATCCAGCCTGCATTTACAATTGTTTGCAGGTCCCATGGTCACAGGAGCACAATTTATGATGTTTTGGTCAGAATCACCCCGTAGTGAACAATGGACTCAGTTAATGACGGTAGCATTCAACAGCTGCAAAAGAACTTGTAAAATCGGGTGTGGGGTCACATGGTGACCTGTTTTATCAGTGTCATGACTTACAACTAAAGTTGTAGGTTCAATTCTGGTTGTAAATTAAGCACTTCCCATAAAGAATTTCTGAGACTGCAAGATCTGGAATCTATCAAGTTGTCTTCTTTTAGAATCATGGTAGTACAAAGTTGAAGGGACGGTTAGGTCAAGGAATCCATTCCCTTCTCTCTGTGTAGGAATCCACTCTGCTTGAATACCTTAAATGAAAGGCAGATCACCATTGATCACCATAGGTCATTGGTCATTGTAGGTCATCCTGTAGACACCAAAATAAGTATGTTGATACCCCATTTCCCTGAAAATAAGACCTATCCCCAAAATAAGCCCTAGCATGTTTTTACACATGTGCCTAATATAAGCCCTACCCCCCAAAATAACTCTTACTTAAGAGCCTGTGCACCCGGCAAGCCACACACTTCTGTTTAGTTGTTTGTGGTGCCACAACCGCAAGGCAAGGCAGAGGGGTAGAGCTGTCCCATATGCCCCATACCGGCTTACCTCAGGACTTCTACAACCAGGCCATCCATGCCTTAATATCTGCCTTGAGGGAGCAGCACCAGCAGCCATGTGCAATAGGACCCCACATGGCTGCCGGCCCACTTCTTCTGCTTGCTCATGGCCTCAGCAGAGTAGGAGGCCAAGTGGTGTGCTGGTGCCGTGGATGCAAGGCGAGGCAGGTGTGAGGGTGTGGATGGCCCTGGCTGTGGGGTCCTGAGATAAGCCGCTGCAGAGCATGTAGGGTAGCTCCACCCCTGTCTTGCCTTGTGGCTGCGACACCGGTGCGTCACTCTGCCTCCTGCTCCATTGCGGCCGCGAGTAAGCAAAAGTGGGCCAGTGACCATATGGGATCCTGCCCTGCCATGAACAAGCATAAGAAGTAGGCCATCAGCCATGTGGGCTCCTAAGGCACACGGCTGTTGGTGCGGCCGCCACAAGGGAGGTGTCAGGGAAGAGATACGTGGAAAAGAAGGCAAGTGTCAGGCCTCATGTACATGGGGGTGTGTGGGTGGAGAAATGACACCCCCTGAAAATAAGCCCCAATGCTTATGTTGGGGCCCAAAAGAAAATAAGACCCAGCCTTATTTTGGGGGAAAACATGGTATAGTAGGATGAAAAGCACTTCCATCTTCTGGAGGAATAATGGAATATATGAAATGGAATTTGAATGATTGTTAAAGTGGTGATTTAATATGAATAGGATTACTATTAGTAGAGTTACAAGGACTTGTCAAATGTATTAAATATGATTATTGATATTTTATTGGTGGTAAAAGGAAGGATATATTTGATGAATGAAATGTTATATTAAAAAAAATGTTAGGGAATATTCTTGGGAACTGTCGCGGCATCACTAAAAGTTAGAATTGGGGTGGAATTGGAGAGGGGGAAAACAATGGTACACAATTCCTTAATAATAAGATGATGTAAGAAAAAGAAAGGGAACCAGAATTTAAATGGAGGTGATATTAAGTATATTTGAATAATATGAGGATTAGCATAAAAGAACTAATACAATGAAATCTTGAATATATAAATGAATAAGAGACTATAATGGAATATAAGGATGTGTATTAATGCTAGAAAGAAATAAGATTATGGGAAAAAAAACTAACATGATTATTAATACGTTATTGGGTATAAAATGTAAAACACCCAGGTGTAATATTGTTCACATATTGATATGTATGTAAAATAAAAAAAAACTTTGGAACAAAAAAGAAGTTACATCTTCTCATATCTAGATGGCATTTCTCAACCTTAGCACCTTGAAGATATGTGGACTTGGATATGTGGACCATGCTGGCTAGGGGATTCTAGAAGTTGAAGTCCACACAACTTGCCAAAGTTGAATAACACAGAACCAGAGTGAACTTCTCCCCCTCAGTTGGTTGGTCCATGGCTTCTTTTCATCGATGCAGACCCTTGGCGCCAGCTCTCACTGGTCTTGTCCAATGGGTTGATTTGGATGGACCAGGAGATGATTTTGTCCAAATACTGTATATTAAAAGGTGACAGGGAATCCTTGAGGACCCTTTTGGTGTGCTCAATTTCCTATGGAGTCCAAACATTTTTGCTACTTAAGAGAGATGAAGTGATGATAACAGGATGTTCTGTAGCTGTTCAGTGATGGATCTGAGTTTCTTGGGGTTTTAAAAATTATTTTATAGCGCTTTTAAGTCTGCTCTTCGGTAATGAGTTTGGCAACGAACATTGTTTGCTTGACCTACAGTAAAGCCCAAGGAAAGCAGTAAGAAAACAATCCCTTGAAAAGATATTGGAAAATGTCAATTATATATAACATTGGTTTTTTTCTCTCTCTGTAATGTCTTATCCTCTTATTCCCCCAACAAATTACTGAAGTTTTAAAGGAAATGGGAAACTGGAGATGGTAACCGTAACAACTATGTCCAAACAAACCCTCTTAGAAAAGTTCAAAAACAATCTACAGATCCTTCCTTTTAATTAAATCTAGAGATATTGTTACATTATCACTGCTTATGTCTGATTCTCTCTGATTCTGTTTTGGCCTTCCTTAGGTCCAAAGCAAAAACTTTACACGAAAGAATCCCTTTAGCTGGACTCAGCAAGCTGCCAAACATCCCACAGATTGCAAAGGTAGGTTGCTTGGAGTGATAACCATAAAGGTCATGGTTGCGATCATTAGTAGATTCCGATTTTAGAGGCTGGGCTTTATTGTTACGGAAGGTAATCACCGAAACATCAGTGATTGCAAGGAAAAAAGATCACGATGGAAGCAAGAATTAAACACAGACAAAAGTGTATAATCTGCAGCGCTTTGACTCCAAAGGTATCTTTGAGGCAGACAGTTGAGGAGCATAGTGAGTGGCCTAGGTGAGGAGAGGTGAGGCTCTTGCCTCACTCTCAGGAGGTTGTGAGTTTGATCCTAAGTAGAGGCAGATATTTCTCTCTCTGGGCACACACAGAATATATTTTCTGGATTAAAAAAAAACCTCTGCATTGGTGACAGGAAAAGGCATCCGGTCAGTAAGTACTCAGCTCCATTCCACTCCTCAAAGGATTATGGGGCCATTAAAAGAGGACGATGAGTTGAGGACGATAGTGGTGTGGTAAAAATGTGAAACTAGAAATTAAATCCAGTTCAAGACAGTTTATGTTTATTAGGGTAAATTATAAGTGGCTCAGTGACTTAATGACATTGGAGATGATTTCTGCTCCAGTGGTTCGAGTCCTAACATTGCCTGTCGGGGTGAGCTCCTGTCACTTGTCTCAGCTTCTGTCCACCAACAGTTTGAAAGCATGTTCTATGTGAGTAGATAAAGTAGATTCCACTTCAGGGGGGGCAGGCGGAATGAGCTGGTGCTCAGTGCAGGTAGTCAGATTCCTGCTCTCTGAACCTTCCCAGTTGCGATGCTTGTTGGCGGGGCAGTTCCGGGAGGGAGGGGGCCTTGGATGACACTACAGGAAGAGCCGTGAAGCCAGATCGCCCCCTTGTGGTGTACCATGGGAAGTGCGTGAGTGTTTCCTGCAACAGAGCTGGTACCTTAGCAGCCAAGCTACTGTTTTGCAGTTGCATTGGGGTCTCCTGGCTAATGTAGCAATGCCTTACAGTAATAATAGTAATAATAATAACTCTGGAGACTCTGGCATAAACCAGTGCAGGTGGTTCCAGTGGTACTCGGCACACTGGGTGCTGTACCTAAAGACCTAGGCAAGCACTCAAAAACAATTGGCGCTGACAAAATCACCATTGGTCAGCTGCAGAAGGCCACCTTACTGGGATCTGCTTGCGTAATCCACCGATACATCACGCAGTCCTAAACCCTTCGGAAGTGTTCAACTAATGATAATAGCATGGTTAAGTTTGCTGTGTATACTGTCATTTTTGTGTATAATGATGATGATGATGATGATGATGATGATAATAATAATAATGCAAGTTATTATCATCCAAAAATATTTAGGTTGGGGAAAATTTAGAAGAAGAGTTGCTGTCTCCCAAATCCCCACCTACGCCTTCATTGGCTTAAATCAATGTCATGATGTATTTCGCATTTGTGATACCACAAATAAAGTTATTTTGCTCGTTTTGTCTTATCTTTGACTTCCCCCAAAGGGCTGTTTGTAATCTGCTATGTCTTCGGGCTCCTAATTTCTCACTCACCGTTTGCTGCATTTCTAAACAGGCCTTTTGCGATGACGCCACAGGATTAAAGTTTTACCCTGTGCTCTATCCCAAGGTGAGCTAAGCAGTGATGCCAAAACTTAATTCCGGAAGGAAATTGATGTGCAGAATTAAACTATGCTAGAAGACCTCCAAGGTCCCTTTTCAGCCCTCTGATTCTATGAAATGCATGCATGCAGGTTTATCTAGTGATGGGATTCAAAATTTTTTACTACTGGTTCAGTGGGCATGGCTTGGTGGGCGGGCGTGGCTTGATGGGCATGGCTTGGTGGGCATGGCAGGGGAAGGATACTGCAAAATCCTCATTCCCTCCCCACTCCTGGGGGAAAGTTACTGCAAAATCCCATTCCCTCCCCATCCCACTAACCTGCTTTCCAGCTCTTTTGTCCTGTGCAGGGCAACAAAAGAAGATCCAGCCAATCAGCTGGGACTCAGGAGGCAGAGAATAGATGGGGGCGGGGCCAGTCAGAGGTGGTATTTGCCGGTTCTCCAAACTACTCAAAATTTCCACTACTAGTTTTCCAGAAGTGGTCACAACCTGCTGAATAGCACCTCTGGGTTTATCTCTGTAGAACCGAAATATACCAATTTGAGAGATAGCTTCCCCTAATTATAAATATCCAGCCAGGCATGAAAATGGCCAGGAGAGAGATTATCATCAATTTGCACCATATGCCTCGGAATTGTCACCTGGGATTCATGATACATCCCCATGGCATTTGAGAAGAGAATGCAATTAGATTAGAGTTGGATTGGTTTACCTGCTTATTCGGACTTCTTCTTGACCGCAACCCCAGAAAAAAATTGAATCTGAACCTAAACGAACTCTGTAGGAAGAGGATGGTTATCATAAAAGCAGGCTAAAGAATCTGATAACTGGAATTAGTGAAAACGTGGAAGGCCTCAGGGGTGGGATTCTACCGGTTTGGAGCCATTTGGGAAAACCAGATGTTAAAGTTACACCCGGTTCACCGAACCGGTATTACAACCGACTGGCTAGCCCTGCTCACCCTGCGTCACCCCTCCCAGGAGTCTCCATGCAGCCCATTTTTGATGGAGGTAAGTGCAGGGTCTGCATGGAGGCTCAGGGAGGGGAAAAAATGGGCCTTCCGGAAGTCCGTAAATGGATCTATTTCCAGCTTCCAGAGGGCCTCCAGAGTCCAGGGAAGGCTGTTTTCGTCCTCCCCCGGGCTCTGGAGGCCGACCAGAAGCTGGAAACAGCAAGTTCCGGTAGGCCACGCCCACCATGGCCACACCCACCCAGTAACTGGGCAGTGAACCCAGTTTTTTTGAATCCCACCCCTGGATGGCCTTGTTCTACTTTTTGCAGGTACGTGACAGAAACTAAGTTTCGACATAAACACTAGAATTGATTCTGTGTTTTGGGGAGATCAGACATCTAAACATGTTGAGCAAAGCCATTTTTGACTGCTCAAACTCTACTGGGAGTTTCCAGGACAGGTATTGCAAAAGGGGCTTGAATAGCTACAGAGAAGGATGTTACAATGATGGATGGAGAGGCATAATTGAGAAGGGAGCAGTAATTTCTTTCTTTACAAATTATTCTGTGACGCCTTCCTCTTTCCTTCTAATTCAGGCATCGCAGC
Organism: Pseudonaja textilis; assembly: GCF_049901715.1. Classification (NCBI taxonomy): domain Eukaryota; kingdom Metazoa; phylum Chordata; class Lepidosauria; order Squamata; family Elapidae; genus Pseudonaja; species Pseudonaja textilis. The sequence goes on from NC_141990.1 coordinate 12,012,310, forward strand.
TGATCGTATCCTATGATGAACATGAACTTAACAACACGTTCAAGTTTGGGGTGATTTACCAGAAGTTTAAGCAAGTGAGTGACTATTTTATGGGATCAATAATATTTCTGTGGTTCTGATGGTGATTTTGACAGTCTAGAGAAGCTTTTAAATATGTAGAGTTCAATAATTCTGTGGTTAAAAAAATGATTATATACTATAAATGTTTACACACACACACACACACACACATGTACATGTGTGAATAATTGTATTAGATAACTATGTAGAATTGTAACTACTGCTAAAATGATATACCTTTTTTCTTTGTTAGTTTTCCCCCTACTTTTTTAAAAGCCGCTTTTTATATGCCTTATATGTATTTGACAATGTGTACATTTTTATCTTTGTGGTGGTTGTTTGGTTTTTTTGTCATTATTTTAAAAAGCAATAAAAGAGTAAACAAGAGCCAATAAAAAAGAGCTTGGAGAATTTCCTGATCCAGTTTCACCTTTGCTGTTGCAAAAAAGAATAATCACCCTTCTGATTATTATCTTTTCTCTCCCTCTCCCTCTCTCTCCCTCTTTCCTTCTCTCCCTCCCTCCCTCCCTCCCTGAGTGTGACTTTCCCTCCCTCCTACCATGCCCCCCTTCTCGTAAACAGTTAGTGACAAAAGTTATTTAGAGAGGAAGTTGATTACCTCTCACCATAACAGGGATAATCTTTTGCAAAATTTAGTTTTGTGGTTTTAAAATAAAGATGAGTTCTGTCATTTTTGTTTGGAATTTTCAGACACAGGAAGAAGAATTGTTTGGGAACAATGAAGAAAGTCCTGCCTTCAAAAACTTCTTGAACTTGTTGGGAGAAACCATTACACTACAGGATTTCAAGGGGTAAATTAAGCTATTAATCATTCACATGGCTCCTTCCTTCCTTCCTTCCTTCCTTCCTTCCTTCCTTCCTTCCTTCCTTCCTTCCTTCCTTCCTTCCTTCCTTCCTTCTTTTCCTCTCCCTCCCTCGCTCTCTCCCTCTCTCCCTTCCTCTTCCCTAAGTACCAAAGGTCTCCTATCTTGTTCTGGGTTTCTTTTCAGCTTTCGAGGCGGCCTCGATGTGACTCATGCTCAGACAGGCACAGAATCTGTCTACACAGTGTTCAGGGACAGAGAGATTATGTTCCATGTTTCCACCAAGCTTCCCTTCACAGAAGGTGATACCCAGCAGGTAAGTGAGATCTGACCTTTCTCTTTCGAGATATAATAGCAGGGCAGCACAAGGGATGAAGTGGTAAAGTGAACATTGTGTAACTGGCCGTGGAAGGAAAGGTGTGAATTGCTTTCGGCCAGTGTGACCACGTCTTGCGATTGAATAACCTCTTCAGGGAAGTTGCACAGACAGATGGATGTTTGTTTTTGCTTTAATTTTTCTTAAAGACCAAATTTCCTTTGATAGAAGCTTGCCATTTTGTTTTGTTTTAATATTTTGCACCCAGATTCTCATTTTCTGAAACTGTGTAGGTTTATTATGCCCCTTTTCTGCATCATTAGTTAAAAAAAGCCTTTATGCAAATTCGTGGGAATTGCCATACACAATTCCTTTTGATAACGGCCCTTTTTTAACATCAGTATATTCCCAGATAGAATTATAAACACAAACCTTTATATGCATACACAGAAATGTATATATTTTTGTGTCGTTAACTTGAGTTGCTGAGGGCTGTTGAATTGTTCCTTTAGAATTGCTGGCCAGATCTGCACGCCCTCAAACAAGGCAGAGCTTCAACTCTTAACTTGGCTTACTAGGCCAGTTCATTTTCGGGGCTCATTTGATCTCTTCTGAACCTTAAACTCATCAAATGTCTGAACTGATAGTTTACCACAGCATGGAAAGGATGACTAAATTTAAGCTTTGCATTTTACACCAACGAAGTTTTTCCCGAACCTGGTGTCAGAAGAATAATTTGGGCTTCCAATGAGTAAGAATAAATAAAAATGACATCCAGACAGCAGTGAAGAAAGAAGAAATATTTATTCCTAAAAGCAAAACAGTTTGCCTTTAGAGGCAGGCTGCAGAGAAATGGGTTATAGCAGCAGATTTTTATAGGGGTAACTTGTGCAGGGTGAAATGTCTACATGTTGATTCTAGGGTGACACTTGAGATGTGTGTATCTGTATAGGTAGGTAGGTATGTTTATTCTTGTGAACATGCAGCTCCTCTGACAGACCTAGTTTAATTAACTCTGGCTGTGTTTGCAGGCCTTATCCTTTGATATGTCGATTAGGTCTGGGTCACGTATTTGGAGGGTTTTGCTAAATTTAGTTGATTAATTTTGGTTCAGCTTGACTGTCAATTATCCAGTGCAGACACTGAATCCACTCAAAGCACTGTGGATTCTGTTAATATTTTAAAGGAAGATAGAAAAAGCAGTAAAAAGAATATGTTTGGATATAAAACTTCTCACGTTGGTGAAGGATATTGTGAGAAAGCAGCCCTTTCTTCTCTCTGTGTGTGTTTGTGTGTTGATATGTGTTCAAGAAAGGGGGAGGGGCTCATTTGAAGAGCTGTGGTGGTGCAGTGGTTAGAGTATAGTACTGCCGGCTACTTCTGCTGACTGCCGGCTGCCAGCAGTTTGGCAGTTCGATCCTGACCATCTCGAGGTTGACTCAGCCTTCCATCCTTCCAAAGTCGGTAAAATGAGGACCCAAATTGTTGGGAGCAATAATGCTGACTCTATAAACCACTTAGAGAGGGCTGTAAAAGCACTGTGAAGCAGTATATAAGTCTAAATATGTTATTGCTATTTCTAGGCCATGCATGCTTCATCTTGCTGCTGTTAGACTTAGAAAATCTCTGCACTGATGAGTAAAAATTGGGATGTTTTTCTGTTTAAGAGCTCCCACCTGGAAGTGTGTGTTTGTCTCTTTCCTTTAATCTTCGCAGCTTCAACGGAAAAGACACATTGGCAACGACATTGTGGCTATTATATTCCAAGAAGAAAACACTCCCTTTGTTCCGGATATGATTGCTTCAAATTTTCTGCACGCCTATATTGTCGTCCAGGCAGAAAATCCAGAAACGGATAATACATCCTATAAAGTAAGCGTGTGGGAAAAGTAGAATGTGTGTGTGTGTGTCCCTGGTTTGTGTGTGACCACATCTGTTTTCCATCTGACAAATAAGCCCTTTGGTGGCTTTGAAAAATGTACCTGTTTGACCAGAGATAAAGAGTTCCAGCTAAGCCTTTGTGAAAATTGTTATTTATTCTTGGAGAAGCAGCTGGTGCCCTCGGCACTTTTGTTAGCCTATCTGCACATTGGCAGGAAATGTCATTAAATGCCCAGAGGCGTGTAGCATACATCTGTCCTTGAAGCCTTAGCAAAATCAAGCTTGACTGAAGGTTGCAGAGCAGGTGGCCAGCAGTCTTTAATGGGCTATATGCCCATTCTGGCATTTACAAATTATTCTGAAGCAGTTGCTTTGCCACCCTGTTGTCCCATATAGGGGGAAAAAAGGTGTACGGGTAATCCCTGAGTTATTTTAACAGATTAACAGAATTGGGAGGGACCTTGTAGGTCATCTAGCCCAATCCCACACCCAGCAGAGACCCTACAACCCATTTCTGACAAATAGCAGTCCAATCTCTTCTTGAAAGCCCCCAATGATGAAACTCCCACAACTTCTGTGGGCAACTTCTGTTCCATGGGTTGATTGTTCTCACTGAGGTTGAAAAAGCAGGAAATAAAGGACAGCCAAGAGCCCGGGTGGGTGGGTGGGCTGGCCAAACAGACGACCAGAATGCTCTTCGGAGCTACCGGTTGTATAGAACTGGGCCGAACCGGTAGCATCCCACCTCTGGCATGGCCCCTTCCTCCTCTCTGTGGCAGCCCCTCAAATATTAGAACGCTGCTATCCTGTCTCCCCTGGTCTTTCTCTTCACTAGACTAGCCACGCCCAGTTATGACCGCCCCTAATACCTGTTGCTAAGTGAAACAGTTGTTAAGTGAGTTTTACCCCATTTTCTTGCCACTGTTGTTAAGCAAATTACTGCAGTTGTTAAGTTAGTGATATGGTTGTTAAAGGGAATCTGGCTTCTCCATTGACTTTGGGTGTCAGAAGATTGCAAAAGGTGATTGCATGATCCCATGATCTCATTGTAAATATGAACTGGTTGCCAGGCATCTGAATTTTGATCATGTGACCATGGGGAATGCTGCAATGGTCGTAAGTGTGAAAAAGGGTCATAAATCACTTTTTTCCAGTGCCATTATAACTTCAGAATCAGAATAGAGCTGGAAGGGACCTTGGAGGTCTTCTAGTCCAGCTCCCTGCTCAAGCAGGAGACCCTAAGGCCTACACCATTTCAGACAAATGGCTGCCCAGTCTCTTCTTAAAAGTCATCAGTGATGAAGTACCCACGATTTCTGGAGGCCAGCTGTTCCACTGGTTCATTGTCCTCACTGTTAGGGCATTTCTCCTTAATTCCAGGTTTCTTCTCTCCTTGATTAGTTTCCATCCATTGTTTCTTGCCCTGCCCATCAAGGCTTTGGAGAATAATTTGACCCCCATTTCTTTGTGGCAGCCCCTCAAGTACTGGACTATTGCTATCATGTCACCTCTAGTACTTCTTTTCTTTAGACTAGCCGAACCCAAATCCTGCAGCCTTTCTTCCTATGTTTTAGTCTCCAGGCCTTTGATCATCTTAGTTGCTCTTCTTTGCACTTTTCCCCTGGGAGACAGAAGGAAACGATGCTGCCTAGGGAACAGGCAGATAAGAGATGGCATAGTCTCCAGCTGCATAATGGCTGGAGAAAAAGGCTCCGAAGGGATCCCCTCTTCCAGGTTCTCTCTAATGGGATTGGTGGGTTGCTGCAAATGATGGTGTGAATGCAGCCGTGTTGCTGAGTAGCTGAAGTTTGGTCACATGATCACAGAGTTCAAACAGTTGGAACTTCTAATCCAGGTTGTAAATGCACCTTTTCAAGTCTGCCGTAACTTTGGTTGCTAAGTGACCAGTCGTAAATTGAGGACTACCTGTATATGAGAAGCTTGGACATTTTTCTGGTCAATAGGCATCCCTTTGTATTTGCATTGTAGAGTGGCTGGAACACACGGTGACTCGCACAGTTCAGTTCATAAATAAGAGATGTAAAATTAACGATCAGTTTGTGGATTGAAAGAAATTTTTCAATTGCTTGGTTAGGAAAACAACATGGATAAAGTAGAATAATGAATATTCAAAGGAAAGAGTTATGTTTTCTCCAGATTTTAATGATTATGTTAATGGCAACTGGTATGATTTTGTTGGCTTATGAAATATGGAGATTGCGAACCCATTTTGGAATTTTGTGCCTTTTAATTTAATGCATTTACAATAATATATTATGGCTTGTTGCTCAGTCAGCCAGATGTTCTGGCTGAATTTAGCATTTTTGTCCACCAAGAACCTCGGATAGGCACATGTGGATGTGTTAAAAGACATCATTGAAGGATGGAAGCTGTTCCTAGTAAAGCTGCCTTTTGCAATTGACTGGTGGTTGTTTTGTCAATGCCGATGGTGTTCAAGTAATGATCAGGGATTGTACTCAAGGTGCCTATTACTATTATATTATCATTATTTATATTATTATTTTGTATTACTCCTCATAGCATTATAAGTTTTTTGCCTATCTCTTTTTTTCTTTGTGTGAACTACTGTTCAATCAATACATGGGTGTGTGTGTGTGTGTTGAGGGTAAATGCACTCTATATGGACCCAGATATCTTGCCAGAAATCTCGTCATCTGCCCAGATGTGTTCAATGACTTCACCAGCCAGAGGTTCTACTTAGAGGAACTTCAGTATCAGTTTAGATGGATCAGTAGAATGTCTCAAGAAACATTTGAATCCTGGCGACTTACATCTGGGCTACATTCTTAGCAAGGATTATGGTAGTGATTAGCCCTTGCCCCATTCTGGAATAATTTCCAATTTCTCATCCTAACCCATAACTTCGTAGACTTTGTAGTAGTCTCCTGTTCAAGTGGTAACCAGTCCAGTGTCTATTTTGTTTAAATCAGTCAAGGCTAGCTAGATTCTGCCTCTTGCCAAGGCAATCCTTTCAAATATGCAGTTAATTATTTCATTTAATTTAATTTAGAATCATCTTTTCTACAATCCTGCTTCCAATTTTTTCCTCACTACCTTGACAAATGCGATTGCTTCGTTTTTTTTATTTCTTATTGTTTAGGCCTTCGATGCTATAGTGGAAGAAAAAGTACTTCTAATACTTTCCTTGTTGCAATATTAGTAGCTTCCTTTCACACAAAAGATTCTGTTAACACACAATATAGATTATGGCAATATTTCTCAACCCAGGCAAGTTTAAGATGGGTTAATCTCAGTTCCCAGAGTTCTTCAGCCAGCCTTACTGTCCACCCATCCTAAATTTGCCAAGATTATGAAACACTGGGTTAGGGGAATCTCTGGCTGAAGCATTCATACAACAACATGGTTAACATTAACCTTGATGAGGAATTTTGATGTGCGTGTATGTGTGTGTTGAGTGAATTACATCCATTTCGATAGACTACAGCCATGATGGTGGTTATATTGCATGCGTGCCACAGGTGCAAGCCCAGCCAAACTTACCTGCACTGTGCATGCGTGCACCTCCCAGCTGATTTTCGGCCCATTTGAGGCCATTTTCACCTTCCCGGAGGCTCGAGGGAACCCATATATTTCCGGAAGGCCTGTTTTTTGGCCTCCCGAGGCTGCAGAGGCTTTCCTCAAGACTCTGGAAGGGCAAAAATGGCCACAAACAGGCTGAAAATCAGCTGGGAGGCGCGCGTATGTGCAGTGTAGGTAAGGGGGCAGGGCAGGAGTTTTGCACATGCATATGCGCAGGGGGGGTGCATTATATTGTGGGTGCTGGCACACACGCGCATGCTTTCAGCACACCATAGCGAAAAGGTTCGCCATTACTGGACTAGAGTTTGAAAGACTGAAATTTCCACAATCGGCACATAGCTCAGTGGGCCCTTTGGTAGTAGACCTAAAGTTGCAACCAGACAACCACCCAAGGGAAGCAGATTCGCACAAGCCAAGAAAACACAGGACCGTGACATTAACATGGGAACCACGACATGTGAAGAACCCAGATCTTTGTTTTACTGCTGCATTTATACCAACAGTACCATCATGCGCCCCAACTATTTTACACACACTTTTAGAGTCACTTTCACATACCTTTCTTCTAATGTGATAGCAATGGCCCTCTGGATTCTATAAATAGGCCAGACTTTGTGCAAAATTGTTGAGGTAATTCCCCATTAGGAGAATGAGTGCATACAGGGAGACGTCTAGAGAGTAGTGTTGGAATAATACACACCGAGCACACAGATACATTGTACAGTGTAAGTTTTTACTTCCAGAAAGGTTTAAGCAAAGTCCAAAATAAGCAATCCAAAGTCATTCACAAGTTAAATCAGTCAGTTTTCAATCCAGGGATAATCCAAATATCAAAGTCCAGTGTCCAAAAACAGTTCAGTAAGACTTACATTAAATCCAGTAATATCAGTCAATTAGAAGAAATGGAGGAACGGCAATACTTTCCAACAGAAGGAAACAGAGACAGAGACACACTCTCTTCTGAGATTAAGACTAAAACAACCCAGGTTTCTGGCTCCATCTTATGGCCGTTTGAGAAACCACACCCAACTACAGTTTTGCATTTTCTTAAAGATACAGTTTCACCCAAATAGCTGTTAGGTGACTCAGATTCCTAACAAAAATAATTAATGGTCAAGTTTGATATCAGAAAGTAATTGAAAAGCATTTAACCTCCCAGGACACTCGCAAATCACAAGTCATAATTCTGCGTCAAAAGGAGTATGCCAGGACAGTTGACCACAGCTGAATATACATACATCAATATATCCCAGGCTATTTCAGAAGGCCTGAACAAACACATGTCAATTGTTAATGGGCGAAGTACTTGCAACCTGTCCACCTTGAACTTTTATCTGCTTAACCTTAACAAGAGTCACTTAGTTGTGCGATAGGCAATTATATAAATTTGAAAAATAAACAATACCCCCCCTTGTGAGCTACACTTCACAAAAACTTATGTCTCATAATATTCATTAGCCTTAATCGGTGGAGACTCCTTACAATTTCTTTCCAACCTGGTATCTACAATCTATAACTTTTTCCATAGTTCTTTGCCTGGAGGAACATCAGTGTTGCTGGTGATGAATTCTAGGGTTCATAGTTACATTTCATATTTCTATTTCACATTTGTAGATTGTAGAGTTGAGAAAGGTTTTCTTAGGTCATGGATGTCCTTATTAGGACAGAATCTCCATATTCAGAGATAATCTTATTGTCAATTCATAAAACATTCCCATGCCTGTTTTAGTAGTTGCCATAAAAAGGGGGGGAAAGCGAAAGTACATTCCAACTCTTATCTTTAAAAGACTGTAACTAAATACCAGAGTTTTGCCCATGAATATATTTAATTGGAGAACGTAAATGATGACACCCAGCCTGTGAACGTGCTCAATTGGAGAATCTAGTTTATGGGACACCCAGGGGAGAGGGAGGAAACAGGGTCATAGATGACTGTAAATTATATACGCCAGAATTGGCTACATACAGGGCAGTGCCAGTATGTCGCCTCTAATGAATCCTTTGAAGTTTTTTGAAGGTTGGCTCGAGGATCATGATTTAATTAGAGCAATTGCTGGAATCCTGACACTTACCTTCTTCAAAGCCATTGGGAAAGACACTCCCTCAGGACTTCCAAGAATTATATGGCTGGCCAGGAGTGAGAAAAACAAATTTAATCAGAGAGACCTTTGTATGACAACTGTATTTACATTGGGTTCTTTTACATGTAACTTTGCGCATATCATAAGCTCAAATGCTTTTTCTCTTTCTTTGTTTTGGATAGGTAGCTGTCACAGCACGAGAAGATGTTCCGTCTTTTGGTCCTTCACTGCCAAGCCCACCTGTATTTCAAAAAGTAAGACACAACCCTAACCCTAAAACAAGGTTTGTGTTTGGTTCTTATGGGAAGTAATTTGGGAGGTCTGGGGGAGGGATTGAATTTTCATAGATCTCCCTCCACACTTCCAAAAAAGGGACTTAAAATGACACAAATTTCATGACGTGGCCTGGATTTCTGTATTGCACTGAACCAAACTGAGAACACTGATTTTTGCTTTAGTTTATTGTAGGCCCCCAATTGTTGTGGATTACAAACCACAAATGTTTTATTATTCTTTTATCTTCAGGGGATATCATCATTCTCCATATGTTACATTATTATTAAGTTTCTAAGATCACATGAAATATGACTGGTTAGGCAATGATGTCACTAGAGTAGATAGGTCTGAAGTGTTGCTACTTTTTATTTTTAAATTTTGGTGATTTTTTTTTTTAAAAACAAACCAACCAAAAATAAGTAAGTCAGCCAGAGACCCCATAGCCCTGTTGCATCAATAGAGGGATAGTTTCAAGATCATGGGAGGTGATAGTTCTGCTCTATAACGTACTAGTGAGGAAATACTTGGAATACTGCATCTAATTCTGGTCACCACAGATAATTGACAACATAAAAAGAGTGCAGAGAAGAGTAACGAAGTTGATAAGGGATATGGAGGCTAAACCATACGAAGAACAACTGACGGAACTAGGTATATCTAGTCAAAAATACTCTAATGAAGAGAATTATGGGTAACATGATAGCAATCTTTCAGTATTTGAGGGACTGTCACAGAGAAGAGGGGGTCAACCTCTTCTCAAAAGTGTTGAGAGCAGGACAAGAAGTAACAGGTGGAAGATCATTAATGAGAGATCTAACCTAGAACTAAGGAGAAACATCTTGACAGAGCAATTAATCAGTAGAATGGCTTACCTTTGGAAGTTGTGAATGCTCCAGGACTGGAAGTTTTTAAGAAAAGACTGGAGAACCATTTGTCTGGAATGGTATAGGGTCCCCTGCCTGAGTAGAGGGGTTGGACTAGAAGACCACCAAAGTCCTTTCCAACCCTATTATTCTATGTTCTATGTAGGAAATGGTCAATAAGGTAGAATGTAATAGATTAACAGAGTTGGAAAGGACCTTGGAGGTCTTCTAGTCCAACTCCCTGCTTAAGCAGGAAACCCTATACCATTTCAGACAAATGGTTCTCCAGTCTTTTCTTAAAAACTTCCAGTTTTGGAGCATTCACAACTTCTGGAGGCAAGTTGTTCCACTGATTAATTGTTTTAATTGTCAGGAAATGTCTCCTTAGTTCTCGGTTGCTTCTCTCCTTGGTTAGTTTCCACCCATGGCTTCTTGTCCTGCCCTCAGGTGCTGTGGAGAATAGCTTGACTCCCTCTTCTTTGTGGCAGTCCCAGAGATATTGGAACACTGTTATCATGCCACCCCTCTATTCCTTTTTATTAAACTAGACATACCCAATTCCAGCAACCATTCTTTATATTTTAGCCTCCAGTCCCCTAAATCATCTTGGTTGCTCTTCTCTGCACTCTTTCTAGAGTCTCAACATCTTTTTTTACATCTGTTTGATTCAGAGGAGATTCTTTGGAATACATTTCTGGCTCAAGTTCATTGGACAATCATCTTGGAGTTTTGGAAGATGTCTTGATGATCCCCAATGAACAGTCTTGAACTGGATCATTCCAGAGCTAACCTGCTTTATTCATTTCTTAGAATGCAGAATTCCGAGAGTTTCTTCTCACCAAGCTGATCAACGCAGAAAATGCCTGCTGCAAATCAGACAAGTTTGCCAAGCTTGAGGTAAGGAAAAATGGGGTTGCCCTTGAGCAGGTAAATAGGACAACCTGCTCAGCCCAAATCCATTTTGCTTTGGGATATCAGAGATTGGCAGTCATGTTTTACAGGGACTCCTTGGAGGCCAAACACCAGGAAAGAGGGGCTTGTGACATTACCTCGTTATGAATTCTGCAGTAATTCACAATTTCTGCATCATAGTATTGATGAAAAACGTTGTGGTTCAATTCTTGCACGTCTCTGAATTTTGCAAGAGTTCCAGGTTAAAAAAAAATGCAAGTGCATATATGGAATTTGGACAAAAGAAGTTTAGAGATACATTTACAATACCTTCAAAAAGTGTATTTGAAAAATAGATTAAAAGGTGTTTGTGAAGCTGTATGCATGTATTAATTTCATGAAGACATCTGATGGAATAACCACGCTTAATGGTCCAGAAATAAGATTGCTCCATTAATGTGTATAGAATGGCATCTTAGAAGACCCCTGGCTTAGAATAGCCAAAGGCCCCTGTTGTGTAGCATCAGAATGACAGTGAGTCAATCTGCAATTCATGGAATGCCCATGTGTTTATGCCAACATCTTGTGGTTTCATGTTCTTTCAGGAACATGTGCAGGGGCAGTCATTCCTCAAAGAAACAATGCCAGGAGGGAGGGAGGGAGGAAGAAAAGGGAGGAGAGGGAGGAAGGAAAGGAAGGAGGGGGAAAGGAGAGAAGAAGGAGAAAGGGAGGAATCATTTGATCATATTCTTAATAACTTCTCTCTCTCATGTCTATGGAGATTCTCAGTCATCCAGGACATGGTTGTCCCAAAGGTGCTTTTTTCAAGAGGCAACTGGGCTTTCTGGTTTTTCTTTGAAGATGTTTCGCTTCTCACCCAACATAGGAGAACAAACCCACCAGGACTAGATTCAACAGTCCATCTGCGTTTAAAAACCACAGGCCGTTCTTTTGAAGACAGCAAAGTCCACATTCTGAACAGAGAGGACCAAAGGGATCAAAGAAGCCATCTATGTCAAAACTGAACAGCCTTCCCTCAACAGAGGGGAAGGGATATGACATCATCAGTCTACGACACAGTCCTTTCAGCAGTTCCCAGAAGGGTCCACACACATTTGCACCATTCAGGTGACCCTGAGGACATAGATAAACCTCCAGGTGGCCTCAATGACTTGCTAAAAGGATGCAAATGTCCAGCTGTCTGCAAGAAATATAAATGTTTCCATCCAGTCAGACCTGAAGAAGCTTCTTGGATGAGAAGCAAAACGTCTTCAAAGAAAAACCAGAAAGTCCAGTTGCCTCTTGAAGAAAGCACCTTTGGGTTCGCCCTCTCACCCAAACAAAACTTCAACTTGTTTCTTAGATTTAGATTTAGATCTGCTTTTCCTCCAGGAACTCAACTCAATTTTGTTTCCCCCCCCTAATACATGTTGGGCTAAGTGAGAGTAAGTCATCCAGAAAATTTCCATGGCTGAGCATGGACTGGCATCAGGGTTTCCTCAGTGTTGCCCCAACATCCTAAACTTTAGACCAGGGGTGTCCAACCTTGGCAACTTTAAGACTTGTGGACTTCAACTCCCAGAATTCCTCAGCCAGCAAAGCTTTAGAGTGTACTGGTCTACCATTGCAATTGTTTGTAATTGAAAATGCCTTGGTGTGAAAAGTTGTTCATGCAAAGTTTGCCGCCTATCATGTCATGAATTGTTTGATCCAAGAATCCTGGCATTCTGAGACACAGCGCTGTTAAATGAGTCCTATAACGCAGGGGTGGGCAGCTATACCCCCTTCCCCTGCTGTAGCACAACAGGAGGGATTGTCTTCCCAGGGTCCCCAGTTAAAATGGCTTTCTGTGATCAAAAGCACCTCCTGCTGATTCATGCAGAAGACTTTCGGCGGATTAAATCTTGTTTAATCAATAGATCAGAGCTCGCAGCTCTATTAATTACAGGCTTCCTGCTGAGAAAACAATATGGCCATCTCTATGAAGTCACCCGGGGTTGAGCTCAACTTGAAAGGAAATTTATCTTAAAGCCAATTAAAGCGGAGCCGCATTTGCAAATGTTCAGTTTCCTCGGGCGCACGCTTACGGGTTTTTTTTTTGTTTGTTTGCGAGAGCTGATCTCTATTACCGCTCAAATCTCCCAGGTGAACCAGGCATCCCACAGAAACTGTGATCTGTGTCAAAAACAGAAAGAAAGAAAGAAAGAAAGAAAGGAAGGAAGGAAGGAAGGAAGGAAGGAAGGAAGGAAGGAAAGAAAAAGAAAGAAAGGAAAGAAAGAAAGAAGGAAGGAAGGAAGGAAAAAAGAAAGAAAGGAAAGAAAGAAAGAAGGAAGGAAGGAAGGAAGGAAGGAAGGAAGAAAGAAAGAAAGAAAGAGAAACTTAAATACAAAGGTAGTGAAAAGGAGGCAGATCACAAAACCATATTGCATCCCTTATAGTGTAAGCTTCGCACCTGAGCAGGGGTTGGATTAGAAGACTGGAAGTCCCTTCCCATCCTATTATTCTTTGTCAATAAGACAGAGTAGAAATAGACTAGAATAGAATAGACTAGAATAGAATAGAATAGAATAGAACAACAGTTGGAAGGGACCTTGGAGGTCTTCTAGTCCAGCCCCCTGCTCAGGCAATAAACCCTATATCATTTCAGGCAAATGGCTGTCCAATTAATCAATGAGATGGCTTACCTCTGGAAATTGTCGGCGCTCCCTCATTGTAAGTTTTCAAGAGGAGATTGGATAACCATTTGTCTGGAATGTTATATAGGGCCTCCTGAAGTTTTGTCTGGGTGAGGGAAGGAAGTTACTAAGAATATGAAGTGGTCAACTGATTGCTCCCTTCCTCCTCCTTCTCTCCTTCGACTTCCTTCCTTCCTTCTTTCCTCCCTTCCCTTTGTACCTTTGGGACGTGTGTCACAACATCATACACATACTATTTCTGTTTACTTAAAAGATGTATAAAACCACCCGTGTGGCAGCAAACACAACTCTGGGTGGCGGGTATCAGTGTGAAAAACACAAAAAATAAGACCAACAAGGAGGAAAAGAACAAAATGAAATAAAAAATAAGAAAAGCCAAGCACCCAATCCATAAGTACAAGTAGTCCTTGACTTATGACCATAACGGAGCTTGCCCATTATGGTTGTATGTCATGATGGTTGTAAAATAGGCAACACAATTTTATGAACTTTTTTGTGATGGTCATTAAGCAAACATTGTGGTCATTAAGTGAACGAGTCATTCACTCTGGTGCAGTTTTGCCCCAAACTGAAAGTAAATGCTGGATTTGGGCAAAACATCATAAACCACCATAAATAATGTGTCAGGGCTCCGGCAATCTACCCCCCATTCAAATCATGAGTCTTTAGCCAAATCTCTGAGTTTTTAAAAAAATCATTTATTAGGAGTGAATATGTCGGCGTTAACCATATTTCTCTGGTCTTTTAGAGTTGCCATAGTGATTCTCAACCTGAATAACTTTAAGATGGATGGACTTCAACTCCCAGAATTCCCCAGCCAGCATGGGAGTTGTGGAAGTTGAAGTCCACACACTTTCAAGCTACCAAGGCTGGGAAAAAGTGACCCAATCCCTTTTTAGCTTCCATCAGAACTGCAAGGCCATTTTAGAACCTCATAAATGTTACTTCTAGGATCGAACGCGGGCTGCCTTGTTGGACAACTTGCATGATGAACTCCACATCCACACACAGCTGATGTTGGGCCTAGGATCCGAGGAAGACAAGCTGGAGAATGGTGGACATGGTGGATTCTTGGAATCGTTTAAGGTAAACAAAAACGTTCTTGACATTTTTGTAATGTGGAGAAGCAAAGACATAGTTTTACTGCAAAGTGTCCAAAATTAAATACCAATGATATTTTGGCTTCTAGCTTCTCTCAGTGTCTGTGAAGATTCTCAATCACCCAGGTCATGGTTGTCCCCAAAGTGCTTTTTCTAGAGGCAACTATACTCTCTTGTTTTCTCTTCGAAGATGCTTCGCTTCTCATCCAAGAAGCTTCTTGAGCTCTGACTGGATTTATATTCCTTGCAGACATCTGATTGTTTGCATCCTTTTAGCAAGTCTTTGAGGCCACTTGGAGGTTTATCTGTGTCCTCAGGGTCACCTGAATAGTGCAAATGTGTGTGGAGCCTTTCTCGGAACTGCTGAAAGAACTGTGTTGTAAACAGGAGATAGGTAGTATCATATTTCTCCCCTGCCCCCTGGTCAACAGAACCCTCCCTCAACAGAAAGGGAGGGATACAACATCATCAGTCTACAACACAGTCCTTTCAGCAGTTCCCAGAAGGTTCCACACACCTTTGCACTACTCAGGTGACCCCGAGGACACAGATAAATCTCCGAGTGGCCTCAAAGACTTGCTAAAAGAATGCAAATGACCAGCTGTCCGCAAGGAATACAAATCCTTCCATTCCCCACCACCCAGTCAGAGCTGAAGAAGCTGTTGGATGAGAAGTGAAACATCTTCAAAGAAAAACCAGAAAGTCCAGTTGCCTCTTGAAAAATCACTTTTGGGATAGCCTCTTTCAATACATTGCATCCTTCCACCAGTCATTGCCCATCACCTAAACACTTGCCAGAAGCATAAGTTAAGGTCCAAAGGCTTCGTGTTTTTTTCCCCTTGCTTCTGATGTTATATAGAATTGGACTTCTTTTTTTTTTTTTTAACTTTTCTGGCATTGCAGGAGTTCCCAGGGCTGATGTGGAAAACAACTGCCAGAAAAACGTTGCAGCTTCCCTTGTACCTTTGGACAGCCTTGTTGTTCTGCTTAATAGCTTATTTACTTCTCAGCGTGTTGCCTGAGTAAATGGAGAAAGGAAATGGAAAAAAAAGGAAAAGAGACTGGAGTTGCTGCCTCCAATATGCAACAAGAAATCACAGATGTTCTTTTTCACTTTGTTAACACTTTCACAGTCTGGGGGATTAAAAAAACCCCCCACAAACCAACATCCTTTTCAATTTGATCAAACAGGAGGGTAGCCTTTTTTTTTCCAGTTAGATTTTTTTTCAGAGGGTTTGATTTGTTGTTTTTAAAATGGATTTAACTTCCAAAAAGATGGCTGGGGGTGCATTTTGCTTAGAAGCAGGGTTGGGATGCTACCGGTTCTACCCGGTTCTAAAGAACCGGTGGCTCTGAAGAGCAGCAGACACAGAACCGGTTCTGTGTTTGCTGCTATTTGGCCCACTCACCTGCCCGGGCTCTTACCTGTCCTTTATTTCCTGCTTTTTCAACCTCAGCTGCTTTGCGCGGCACAGCTGAGGTTGAAAAAGCAGGAAAAAAGTGGCTTTTCAAACAGCGCTTTTCAGCTGTCCGGGAGGCACAGACTAAAGTTATTTTACATGCGCGCAAAACATAATCACCGAACCAGTAATAATGCCGGTTGAATCCCATCCCTGCTTAGAAGTCATTTGAACTATTTTGGTTCTTATATCGCCACAATGTAAAAAAGATGTTGAGACTACAAAGAATGCAGAGAAGAGCAACCAAGATGATTAGGGGACTGGAGGCTAAAACATATAAAGTACGGTTGCTGGAATTGGGTAGGTCTAGTTTAATGAAAAGAAGGGATAGGAATGGCATGATAGCAGTGTTCCCATATCTCAGGGGCTGCCACAAAGAAGTGGGAGTCAAGCTATTCTCCAAAGCACCTGAGGGCAGGACAAGAAGCAATGGGTGGAAACTGAACAAGGAGAGAAGCAACCTAGAACTAAGGAGAAATTTCCTGACAATTAGAACAATTAACTAATGGAACAACTTGCCTCCAGAAGTTGTGAATGCTCCAACACTGGAAGTTTTTAAGAAGAGATCGGAGAACCATTTGTCTGAAATGGTTACTTGCCTAAGCAGGGGGTTGGACTAGAAGACCTCCCAGGTCCCTTCCAACTCTGTTATTCTATTATTATTTTGGCTCAAGAATGCTACAGGTTGGCCATATTGCTATCAAATTCTGGGCAAGGGATGGGAAAGGACTCTGGGAGTGACAGAAATGGAGATAGATAAAGAGTCCGTGTGGAAACCTCTGGGAACTGTGGGTTACTCACTAATTAATTAAGAGAATAGAATAGAATTATTTATTGGCCACATGTGATTGGACATACAAGAAATTTGTCTTAGTACATATGCTCTCCCTGTACATAAAAGAAAAGCTACATTCGTCAAGAGTTAAGAATTATCAGGTACAACACTTAATGATAGTCATAAGCGATCAAAGCATACTGGGAAACAGTCAGTAAAAATCGTTAGGATGCAAGCAAGAAGTAAGCAAAGGGAACGATGCCCTTGAATTGTGGTGTTGTGAATAACTATTGGACTGAAAGGAGATCGAATCAGTCAATCCTAAAGGAAATCAACCCTGGATATTCTTTGGAAGGACAGATCCTAAAGCTGAAGTTCAAATACTTTGGCCACCTAATGAGAAGAGAGGACTTGTTGGAAAAGACCTTGATGCTGTGATCCATGCAATCCATGTTAAGTCGGACACAGTACCTGAACAGCAACAAAAACAGCAGATGCTGCAACCCTTTACCCAAAGTACATGAAAAAAACAGAATATAATTTGTTAATATTTACTGAGTTAGGATTTTCATTCCTCCTTTTTCCCCAGCCATCGTTAGTGGGAGCCGGTCTCAGAAGGGTGGGAAACAGCACAACCTGAAGACAAGCAAAAATGGTTTGGGCTGCTTGCAGTTAAGGGCCCGCCAGTTGCTGGTGTGCAGAATATGGAAAGAAATTTGTATGGTGGTACCAGATGGGTGCAGTGTCCTAGTGGTTAAGATGCTGAGCTTTTTGTGGGGAAGGTCAGCAGTTCGAAAGCATGCAAAGGTGTGAGCGTCATCATCGTTCTGAGTAATAAACTCAAGGAAGTCAGGGCTCTGACACTTTGTTTGGGTTCAGGAATCCCTTTATTGAGTACTTAGAAAGGTGAAGCTAGCTCTAAATAATCCCCAAGCTTAGGGATAGTTAAAGGAACAGGATTTTCCCACCCACTCCCTGTGTCTTTTAGATCAGGGGTCCCCAACCACCGGGCCGCAGACCGGTACCGGTCCGTGGAACATTTCCTACCGGGCCGCCGGTTTGCTGGGCGCCGCCATCTTGTTTGATGAGAAAGTACTTCCGGGAGAGCTTTCCCAGTTGGAAAGCGGCGTTTGGGTCCTGAAGGAATCCTCGCGCCTTAGTTTCATTGAAGGGGGGGTCTTCGAACGAAGCTAAGGCGCGAGGATTCTTTCAGCACCCAAGGCAAGGCAAGCTGAGCAACCATCCTGAAGCGAAGCCCATCGACAAAGATACAAAGGAGGAGTTGAAGGTGGCGGGGAGAAGCGGGGAACGGCTGGCTGGCCGGTTGCTCGGCTCACCTTGCCTTGTCATGCGTACTGATGCCGGTACCGGGCCGCGGATCATTTTGTGATGCCGACACCAGGCCATGGCACAAAAAAGGTTGGGGGCCACTGTTTTAGATCACATGGGCCAATCAAGTCAGCCACAAGTTCCTGCTCAGCTTTGACAGGTGTCCTTTGGCGTGGCCTTGGTTCACATGCCAGCTGGTAGATGTTTTGACTAGCAGCTGAGGCATCACATTTCTAAGCTCCTCATCCCTCCCCACCATGAATAGTAAAAAGATTTAATCCAAAGTTCAGAATTATCTCAAGGCATCATGAGGCAGTCATCTTATTGCCTTATGTTTGACGATATTAGAGCATTCTTAGAATGAAATCTTTGTAGAGATTCCAAACAGACTTCTAAAACTTTTACATTAAAGCCATGTCCCAGCTTCTTTCTTTATGCTGAAGACTAATCCATCGTGAATTTGCAGAATCTAGGAAGGGAAGTATTGTTTTTCTGTATCCCAGTTTATTTTGAGAATAGTTCTGTGTATGTGTTGGTGTGGTGGCATCTGTGGTGATTTATGAGATATTCTCTTGTATTTGTCATTTGTGGGAGGAAATGGGTTCATTTCTTACCTTGATAACCCCAATGAGGCAAGGCAATGCGAGAGACTATGTGGCTGTCTCAATATATTTATTGTGACTAAAAAAAGGCACAAAGCCAGTTGAGACTCTCAGGATTCCTTCTGCTGAAAAGGCAGAGTTTCAATACAAACCACAGAGCAAAAGAACAGTACCTTTGCAGTGTTATATTTCATAAAGCAACAACCGACACCAGCAGCACTCTTTAAGATGAGTGCTCACCAAGACAGCAGGGCTGTGTTCATCCTGGAAAGGAAAAAAAAAAACCACTTGAAAGTGAGTAATGTTTATGCCTCTACTGATGGAGCCACCACAGAGAAGTCTCTGCCTCTTCCATTCACTGAAATTACTTTACGGACTTCAAAATACGTTCAGCTTGTTGTATTTCATGGGCTACCCATGGGTCTCTCTGCTCAGTCTATTCAATGGGAACCTTGATATCTCTGGTGAAGATGGCAGATGGAAGCTCCATGAAAAGTGGAGCCAATATTTGGAGCTACAAACAGGAAGTCGATGAGCAGATCACCTCCTTCAACTCTCTGTGGACAAATAGAGAATGTGAGATCAACCAAGCTGACCTCTTCAGTTGCTTCATGTAAGAAGATTCCAGAGGGAGAGAGAATTGGAAGATGAGGGAATTCACCATAATCACTCCAACTGCAAACAGAGCCCTTTTAAAGGATACCAACTTTGCCTATCTCTTTCATAAATTTGCCTATGAACTCTCTCAAAGAAGTTAGACACCTACAAAGTGACAGCACTGCAAACATTAGATGAGTGCCTACAATCCTTAATATAAGAAAATGATGTACCTTTTATAATTTTTTAATAATTGCAGCAAAACACAAGACAAGGTTTTGGCTACGCAAAGTTTTAAACGACTTAGGGGTTTAAAAATGTCAGAATATTGGATTTTTAATATTAAGACTTTGAAATTCTTAAAAAAACAAATTCATGGTTCCATGAAAGAAAAACTGTGTCATATTAGAGACATAACAAGACAAGTAACTTATTATGGCTTTCAAAGATATACTTTGATGAACTGCATTGGGAATTGTGCCAGGACTTTGAACCAATTATATCAATCTTGTTGCATCTTCTTGGAAACAGTTTGTTCCCAAAAGATGTACAGAAAAAGATATGCAACAAAATCTACCCGAGAACAACAGGAACATTTGAACGAGAATATGCCATCCGATATAAAGAAAAAAATGGATGAGGCTTTAAAAATTAAAGAGGACATAAAATGATATCAGAGAGCAAATGGAACAATTTCTTTTTGCTGGATTTGCAAAAGACGCAGTTTAAGAATGTCAGGGATCAACAACCATCTGAACGGACTAAAAAGAAATATATTTTTTTACCTCAAATAAATAATACAAAGTTGGTTTATTTGATCAAGGTTAAATTGTTGCCAATTTGGGGTGGTTCTTTCTGGATTTGCTGGTACCTGGAGTGGAAAAATATTCACTGAATATGGTATTTTAGCTTTTTCCCCTTTCAAACTGGCTTTGTATAAGGAAGTTTTGGGAATTTGTTGTTTTTAAAGGTCAAATTATCCCTCTTTGTTATTTTAAATTTTTAGGTTTTTTGCATTATGTTAGAATATTGGGATTGCTATATATTTGCTAAATCTGGATTTATTTATTTATGGTTAACATGGTCTATAAGCTCTTTCCGTACAGTTACTCTAGAGCTAAGAGATATCTGTGAGGTCTTTTAAAAAGGAGAAGTGGTCCTTCTTTGTGATGCAAAACTTTAACTTTGGTTTATACTAGGATACTGGGACCACTTTATACCTTCTAAATAGAGTTTTGCTTACACCTAAAAATTGAAATGTGCAATGTCGAGCTTTATATATACTGTATATTAATGAATTTTCGGTTCCATGTGCACATGGATTAGAGAAAGTATATGATATAATGAAGAGAGTAAAAGAACTGAGATGGAAATGGGCGGGTCACATAGCAAGAAGAACTGAGGGGCATGTGGACCAAGGCAGTCATAAAATGGATGGCATTTGATAAAAAGTGTCCACGAAAGACCTAAAACAAGATGGAAAGACGACATGAACAAGTATGGCGGGCCCAGTTGGCGAAAGAAATCTCAAGACCGCATAGGTTGAAAACATGCAGAGGAGGCCTTTACCCTGCAGCGCATAGACAATGGCTAAAATGAAGATGATTGTATTATGTTAGAACTGTGTTTGAACTATTTTTAATAGCAACTGGATTGGAGAAGATGTTACTTATTATATTTGCCTATAGTTCAAAAGATGAGTTGTTATGGGATGAGGAGTTTTAAATTATTTAGTTAAGAGAAAGTGAACTGAGTATGAAATTGTTTATACTTGTTGTGATGAGGGTGAGAAGTTGCTTTCTTGGGGGCAGAGGCACCCCCTTTTTTGCACTCTTTTTTTACTTTTTCTTTCTTTTTTTAGCTCGTCTTATCTTTTACTGTCGTAACTAAAACTTTTTTAATAAAATGATTATTTAAAAAGAACCTAGGTGTCATGTAATCACAAGCCTTAATCTGCACAAGAAGTGACTGATATTTGGAGAGTGAGGTTACTGAACACTCGGGCCCCTTGTTAGTTGAGCAAATGAGCTCACTTTTTTCTTATTTGTGAAGAGATGTGGTGCCACTGAGCCGAATGCAGAGGCCACTTCTAGGTGTAGTCAGGAAGGCTGCTCTTTGCCTGTGTTGTCATTTCATGAAGCTCCTGTTGACTAGGCAGCTCACTCGGCATGAATCACTGCCTTCTACTTTACTCCTTACGTTTTCTACATATCCTTGAGCTCAACTGACAGATCACAAGCACAGAGAAGAGATAGGGATGAAACAGGAAACAGTAGCTCCATAATTATTGCAACACTTCCACCACACCTATTTCCCAGGTAATTCATTAAGCACTATTTCAGAAGAACAGTAGACCCACATTCAGAAATAGCCAACGGACAAGTACGGAACCAGTGGTGGGATTCAAATTTTTTTTTTACTACCGGTTCTGTGGACGTGGCTTAGTGGGCGTGGCAGGGGAAGGATGCTACAAAATCCCCATTCCCTCCCCACCCCACTAACCTGCTTCCCAGCTCCGTTCTCCTGTGCAGGGCAACCAAAGAAGACCCAGCTGATCAGCTGGGACTCAGGAGGCAGAGAAGAGATGGGGGCGGGGCCAGTCAGAGGTGGGATTTGCCAGTTCTCCAAAAGAGTCAAAATTTCTGCTTCCGGTTCTCCAGAACTGGTCAGAACCTGCTGAATACCACCTCTGGTAACGGAACTCTTCTGTGCTCGCAACCTGTTGGTCAGAAGTGGGTACCATGCTTAGATAGTTACATGACTCACTGAATTATCAGTCTACACTCACCAGTTCCATCTCACTAGCTATGATGGAGTCTGTCCATTTATTGTGAATTTAAGTAGTTTTCATCCTGTCTTTTGACTGCCAGTTGGGGTTCAGGGATGTGCACTGCAGTTCATGGATGCCCTCTGATTTCACTTCTGCAGCCAGAACACACAGTGAACACTCCTTAAACTCATAACACATGGACCGATTCAACTATGATTTCAACTGGAAAGCTGTGAATATTCTAGACTAAGCCAAATCTAAAATTTTCGGAAGCTTGGCATTCAGACAAATCAGCCCTCAATAGACACATGGCAATCAACCCTATTTATAAACCATTCAAAACAAGAAGTTAAGAAGGAAATGAAAAGACTGGAATACGGGCGGTCTTTGCCTTACAACCATTGGTTTGATAGTCCTGGATTTATAACTATTCATTTGGTGACCAAAGTTACAATAGCACTGGAAAAAAAAGTGACTTACAACCGGTCCTCACACACTTTTGATCATTGCAGCATCCCCACAGTCACGTCACAATTTCGGCACTTGGCAACCAGCATGTATTCCTGAGAATGAATGGGGTCATGAGATCACCATCTGCAGCCATCGGAGGCTTTCAAGAGGAGACTGGACTGCCATTGGTCAGAAATGGTGTAGGGTCTCCTGCTTGGGCCGGGGGTTGGACTAGATGACCTGCAAGGTCTCTTCCAACTCTGTTAATCTGTAATCTGAAACTTCCCACAAGCAAAGTAATGGGGGAAGCCAGATTTGCTTAACAACTGCATGAGGTGCTTAACA
Source organism: Pseudonaja textilis (assembly GCF_049901715.1). Lineage (NCBI taxonomy): Eukaryota > Metazoa > Chordata > Lepidosauria > Squamata > Elapidae > Pseudonaja > Pseudonaja textilis. The sequence continues at coordinate 12,035,187 of NC_141990.1, forward strand.
ACTGTGGCAAAACTGGTTGTAAAACGGGACAAAAACTCACTTAACTGCCTTGCTTAGCAGTGGAAATTTTGGGCTGTACTTTGGTCGTCAGTCCAGGATTACCTGTATATCATTTCCAACAGCTAACATCCAGATAAGCAAGCAAAAAACAATCAAGGAACTATGAAGGAGGAAATGACAGTCCCACCAACACTGACAGGGCAAGCTACTATATATAAACAGGGAACACACTCCACACTGATATGGTACGTAGTTGGGCTATTCCTGCAAGCAAACAACCATGCTCAAAGAGCACCAAGGACTCCACAGTTCAAACCAGAACTATAAATATTCCCTTTATTTATATTCCCTATATTTATTATAATAAATAATTATCAGGGTTGATTTCTGACGACAATTTTAAGAGCTTGGAATATCAACCTTCTAGGTATCTCAAGTCCTTAAGGCAGTTGTTGTTTCTTCTTCTTCTTCTTCTTCTTCTTGAAGTTCACATATCTTAAAGCCTGCTAGCTGGTGAATTTTGGGAGATGATGTCTACACTTGTTAAAATTGCTAAGTTTGAGTAACACTGGCTCAGGATGTCTTCAGTATCTAGTGTATCAGACAATGTGTCAGATGGCATGCATAGTTGAAAAAAACCCCAAAATTGATACATCAATGAGAAGGACCACATCCTTTTGTGATCTGCCAGAGAGGTTCTTCTGAATGTGCTTACCTTCTCAAAAACCTGTTTACAGTATGAAGATTACTGGACAGCACCACCTTCATCCGTGTCTTGTTCAAACTACGAAACACTTTTCCTTGGAAATTGGATTTGAGTCCCACTCAAGTTGGCTTTAGAAGGCCTGTCTTTTGAATCAACTCTTTAACCATTCATGAGATTCAGTGAATAAGTTTATTTTTTGTTTAGTTTAAGAGAGATTGTGATGGAAAATGTACCTGAGGGAGCAGTGGGGGATTTTTGGCAACACAGGTTTTTCCCAGCAAGAGGTCCTGAATAAGAGACTGTGCAGTCCCGAGCTAAATGGAGGAGGAGGGAAGAGATTCAGGATAGCCACACCCTAGAATCTCTCAGGATATGCTGTATCTAGTAGGTTAAAAGGTTATAGCTTTAGTTTGGCAAGATTCTGTCCATTGGGTATAAGCAAATGAATGGACTTGATTGGATTTTGCTGGGTCATCTTTGGGTTTGGGCCTGACAAAAATGTAAAGGACTGCAGTGGAGAATCTCCACCATCCAGGTCATGGTTGTCACACAAAGGTGCTTTTTCAAGAGGCAACTGGAATGAGCTGAAGAAGCTTCTTGGATGAGAAGCAAAATGTCTTCAAGGAAAAACCAGAAAGTCCTCTTTAAAAAAGCATCTTTGGGACTGCAGGGTTTGGAGAAATGCAACCAAACAGTAAGAACCAAGATAGGCAATTTGAAGTGATGAGCACATTTGGAAACTTAAGACGTGTGTAGGAGACGACCAGGCTGAACCCAAATGCATCATCAGTCTGAAGTACCTAGGCCTCCAAGAGAAATCTAAGCCCACCTCCTTAAAATTTGTTGACTCTTATCTGACACCAATTTGCATTGACTGTTAGCGGATCAGATTTTTGTGTATAGGTTGCGTGGAATAAATTTGCTGTGCTTTTGTACTCTATCCTGGCTCCTTTTTTCTTATACCAATGTCAAGGTTGTTTAGGCACTCTTATGTAATAAAAGAATGCCTTTCTTTATGCTTTTTCTCTAATAGGTCTTTGCCCATGGAATTCTTTTCCGCTTGATCTGCTTTCTCTTTTTAAAACAGGACCTTGAGAAAGTTTTGTTCCTATAGATCTATGGCAAACATTTTTTGCTTTGTTCTCCCTGTTGCATTTAGCTTCAGAGCGCACTCAATTTCAGCTTTAGGTTTAACTGTATTGAAATGCACAGGGACGGTTTTCCATGTGCTGTCCAGTGAGCCGTTTCTCCGTGGTTAATGCGGCATTGTTGCAGCCAATCGAAGTAGATTACAGCAGTGCATTGTGAGGCTTTCAAGTTAACTGGTCTACAATAGGTTCCAGCACCAAGCAGAATCTGGTTATGGGAGGCCATGAAGGTTGTAGCTGAACTGGAAAGAAAACAATAGCAAAGTTTCTGCACTGTGCCAAATAATCCCACATGGCTGTTGTAACCAGTGACTGAGGTTGACAGAAGAGAGATTTTAACTTAAAACATTGCAAGTCGGAAATCACTGGAAAACTTTGCATTGGGACCCCTGGCTCCATTCAAGGCGTTCCTCTCCAAGGGGAATGGAAAATGAGCCTTGCTTAATACTGTATATGGGAACTTATAGTACAAGATGTCGTGCAGACCCCTAGAATGGGTTAATTCAACAACCAAGTCAAGACCATTGTGCAGATGCAGCCTGTATTTTGGGTGACTGATGTGGAGCCACTGACTGAAGTGGGAGGGAGCCCTGCCAGTGGGAGTAAAGAAACATTCCAGCTTAGAGTCTGTTTGAGGGAGGAAAGGTCTAAGATCAAAACTTTAGGTTTATATCTATCTGTCTTTTCCCAGGGGAAGACGGACAAGCAAGATTCTTGTAATATAGGTGAATCAGCAATAAAGTATCTGTTTGGGCCTATCCACAAGTGGTTCTGGTTGCTTGCACCTGACATCGACCTCTTTTTAATATGAATAACCATGTTCTACTCTAGAATATTGGCCCAAGTTTAGTATTAGTATGAATATTAGCAAAAAAAATAACAACAATAAGAAAAGCATGGTGTTGATGAGAAAGAGAGGGGTACCAAAAAGGGAACTGTGGAGGGTGCTCTCCGAGTGTGGTTATTTTCTTGCCGATATTTCATTGCCCAATCGGATAACCTCATTAGTCCACTGCAGAAACATCTGCAACACACTGCATCCCTGTTTGGTTTGGTGGCAGCAGTCCCTCAGATAGAAAGTCCATACAGAGAGTCGTAAGGACAGCCAAGAAGATTATAGGAAGCTCACTTCCTGTTATTCAGGATACTGCTTATAAGTTATATGAGCTTAGAGCTCAAAGCATTGTCAGACCCCCACACACCCACTTCATGGTGCGTTTCTGATGATCTCCTCTGGGAGGAGGTTTCGAAGTATTTCTAGCAGGACTACCAGATTCCATAGCAGGTTTTTTCCCCTAGGCCATGCGTCTGGTATACTTGCAAGATTTGTTTTTCTCGCCATGTACTTGATTACATCTGAACTAGACTCGGTTGTTTCTCTGTGTCATATAATATACGTGGGTATGTGCATAATTTTGTGTCATATAATATATGTGGGTATGTGCATAATTTTAGTCATATCTATGTAGTGTATATTGGCAGTGGTGACCCTTTGTGTATGCAATGAATTTTCATGTTAATACATGCTGATTAGAGTACATTCAAAGTGACAATAAAGTGATTCTATGTTCTAAGAAAACAACCAGTCACCAAGGACCTCAAAGAGAGATGGAAGGGAAGGAGAGAAGGAGGGAGAGAGAGAGACAGACTGGTCAAAGATCAGGAATTTGAACCAACACTTAATGTTCAGTTAGGAGGCTGCATGGATTGATTTTCAGCTAATCAGTAAATCTATAAATACAAGTCAGTGTATAAATATGCATAGGATCTGCAAGTAAATGTCACAGTGTGGAGAGGTCTTATTTTGGGTTGCAAACATCCAATCATAACCTCCTTCAGACTGAAAAATGTTTTCCTAATCCTCCCTTCTTCTGCATGGAGGGCGCCTTTTTTGTGTATGCAAGGATCTCATTCAGAGATGACTGTGCTTTGTCCAGCTATGCTTGGGTATAAACAAAACAACAACGTCCAAATGTTTCCAGTCCTGATCTTGACCTTCCTCTTATTTCATCCAATAGAGAGCGATCCGCGTCCGCAGCCACTCCATGGAAACCATGGTAGGAAGCCAGAAGAAGCACCAGCCTGGAGGAATCCCTGGGAGCTTGAGTGGCGGGATTGTGCACAACAGTGTTGAAATAACCAAGACCACCTTCTCTGTAAGTGCCATGCAATTTAGAACAATTTAGCTCAGTCCAAAAGAAGGGAAGGGGACATGATGGCTCAACGGTTAAAGACGCTGAGCTTGTCAGCTGAAGTTGAAAGCCTGGGTTCAAGACCCGAGTGCCGCATGAAGGGGTGAGCTCTCGTTACTTGTCCCACCTCTTGCCAACCTAGAAGTTTGAAAGCATGCTAATACAAGTAGATAAATAGGTACCTCTCTCAATAGTCTAGTACAGGGGTCTGCAACCTTAAACATTCAGCCATTTGGACCCATTTCCCACAGAAAAGAAAACACTGGGAGCCTCAAAACCTGGGTAGGTGTGGCCAACTCAATGTCACTCGCATCCAGTCACATGACCTCCCCATGCCTATCCAGGTTTTGTGGCTCCCAGTGTTTTCTGTGGGAAGTGGGTCTCCCTCCCTCCCCTCTGATTTCTGTTTTCTGTGTTTTATCTTCTCACGCCAGAGGAGAAGTGACTGAGAAGGGAGGGTGAGGGGCGGGGCCAGCCAGTGGTAGGATCATCCAACAGGGAGCCACAGCAGAGGGCCCAAAGAGTCGCATGCAGCTCCAGAGCCACAGGTTGCTGACACCCAGTCTAGTAGTTAAGATGCTGGGCTTGTTGACCGAAAGGTTGGCAGTTCGAGTTCAAGTGCTGCTTGATGGGGTGAGCTCCTGTCCTTGCTCCCACCCCTGCTCAAAACCATGCAAATGCGAGTAGATAAATAGGTACCTCTTCAGTGGGAAACCAACAGTGTTCCATACACTTCGGCTTATAGTCATACTCTCCATATGACCACAGAAGCTCAAAATTTCCACTACCGGTTCTCCAGAACTGGTCAGAACCTGCTGAACACCACCTCTGCTATGGCCTGTGACATTCCAAACATCACTTTCTTTGTTTTAAATCTTGATTGCTTTTTCAAAAGCAAATATCTGGATTGCTCAACTCCATGAATTCTCCACGTGCTTTCTCTTTCTGTACACATAAACACAGTATGATCTCTGCCTCACAATGCTTACAGACTGAATGGTGACATTTAATTATAGGAAGAAAGGGTACCAAAGAGGCCAAATTCAATGGAAGGATGTATACAAATAGAATTTAAGAAGATATGGTGTACAGGTAGTCTTTGACTTGCAACTGCAGTTGAGCCCAAATTTTCCGTTGCTAAGCAAGACAGTTGTTAAGTGAATTTTGTCCCATTTTCTTGCCACAGATGCTAAGCGAATCACTGCAGTTGTCAAGTTAGTAAACACAGTTGTTAGGTGAATTTGGCTTCCCCATTGATCGCTTGTCGGAAGTTGCAAAATAGGAGCCAGTTGCCAAGTGTTCAAAATTTGACCATGGGAAAGGTCATAACTGTGAAAAATGGTCATAAGCCACTTTTTTTCAGTGCCTTTGTAACTTAGAACAGTCACTAAACGAATGGTTGTAAGTCAAGGACTACATGTAATGTAGTGGTTGAGGTGTTGAAGTTGGATAAGTTATCTAGGTTCAAGCTGTCATTCAGCTATGGCAGCTTTGAATTGGTGACTCATTCTCTCTCAGCTCAGCTTTCCTCTCGAGGATCTTGCGCTGTGCAATAGAACGAACAGAGATTTCCATGCAAGAAAATGTAGAATGTAAATGATTGCTAAGGATGTTTGCACAGAACTTGGGATCAATTGTTTCTTTCTTCAGCCTCCGTTAGCAGCAGCAACAGCCAAGAATCAATCAAGGAGTCCTATAAAGAGGCGATCGGGCTTATTTCCCCGTTTGCACACTGGATCCGAAAGCCAAGCAGAACCCCGGAGCCGATGGTAATTCCATATATATATATGTTTATGCATGTGGTGCCTTGTATTGGGGCCTTTGGAATGTTTTAGCTTAGAGAAACGGCAGCTTCGGGGGAGAACATGATTGTGCTTTAAAGAATCATGCATCATCATCATTATTTAATGACTCCATAATCCCTTGCGCTGTGGAGTCTGTGCAACTGAATGGAGCTAACAGAGCGTTTACTGGCCGGATGCCCTTCCTGTCCCCAATGCGGAGCTTGAGCAGATATATTTTCATTGTACCTGGTCATCCCCTACAACTGTTGTGGTTCGCCGGCAGCAGGTGCGGATGGCTGAGGTCTCTGAGAGCGAGGACTCGGATGAGGGGCCTGCGTGTGATGCAGGGATGGGGCCAGGACTATCGGCGAGTGGGGTGCTGCCTTCGGAGCTTGTGGAGTCTGGCAGCAGTGATGCAGAAGACCCCAAGGAGCCTGTGCCCAGTGCGCATGTGCGCAGGGCTGCTTGAAGGAAAAAGCAGCTGCAGCAGCACGGGTGACTTGGGAGTAAGGCTGCAAGGCTTTTAAGGGATAAAAGCCAGCCCTCAGGGGTTGGGTTCTTTGCAGGAAGCAAAGAAGTTCTTTCAACTCCAAGTTCTTGTGGAAGTCCTGTCTATTCTGGTTTGTTTTGTTGCCCTTTGGGAAAATTAATCGCCCAGCCCGGGTTAAATGTTGGATTAGGAAGTGGTAACGGCCATTTACCTGGATAGTTTTTAAAAGGAATTGATTAAGTTCCTGGAGGATAAATATTATCTATTAATGTTAATTCAGGATTGAGGACAGCATAGCTCCAAATACTAGTTGGGGGTGGAATTAGTAACATGGAAAGTGAAAAAGCAATATGGCTTCATCTGTTGCTTGTGGGGCTCCAGTTGGCCACTGTAGAAAGCAGATATTGGTCCATCGTAGATCTTGGCCTAATCCAGCAGAGCTTGTCATATATGGGTAGTCTTCAATTTGCAATCACAATTTAGTCTGAAATTTCTGGTTCTAAGAAGACAGTTAAGTGAGTTTTGCCCCATGTTATGACCTTGTTAAATTAATAACATGGTTGTTAAGTGAATCTGGCTTCCCCATTGACTTTGCTTGTTAGAAGGTCACAGAAGGAGATCACATGATCCTGGGACACTGCAACCGTCATAAATATGAATCTGTTGCCAGTCATCTAAATTTAGAATTAGAATAGAATAGAGCTGGAAGCAACCCTAGAGGTCTTCTAATCCAGCCCCCTGCTCAAGCAGGAGAACCATTTCAGACAAGTGACTGTCCAGTCTCTTCTTAAAAACCTCTAGTGATGGAGCCCTCACAACTTCTGGAGGCAAGTCATTCCACTGATTAATTGTTAGGAAGTTTCTCCTTAATTCCAGGTTGCTGCTCTCCTTGATTAGTTTCCAACCATTGTTTCTTGTCTTGCCTTCTGGTGCTTTGGAGAATAATTTGACCCTCTCTTCTTTGTGGCAGCCCCATAAATACTGGAATAATGCTAACATGCGCCCCTCCCCGCGTCCTTCTTTTCTTTAGACTAGCCTGGGGTCAGCAACCTGAGGCTCTGGAGCCGCATGTGGCTCTTTCATCCCTCTGCTGTGGCTCCCTGTCCCCAGTCAGCTCCACAATTGATAGGGCTTTCAGTTAGGACAGGTGGGGGAACCGGACTTCCGGTCAGCTCCAGGAAGCTTCCGGTTAGGACCTTTGTGGTTCTTTGAGTGTTTAAGGTTGCTGATTCCTGGACTAGCCAAACCCAAATTCTGCAGCTGTTCTTCATGTGTTTTAGTCTCCAGGCCCCTGATCATCTTAGAGCCTTGATCATGGATCTGCCATCTTGGTTGTAAGTGTGACAAATGGTCACGAGTTGCTTTTTTTTCAGTGCCACCGAAACTTCAGATGGCAGTAAACGAAATGATTGTAAGTCAAGGACTACCTGTGTATCTTAGATTCTTTGCGGTAGCAGTTGCTAAACCAGATTCTGTTTGACGCTGAGACTTTTTGCTTGAGAGAATTGTGGTTTGATATTCCAAAATCTCTAACACGGGATGAATTAGGTATGAGATAACGAATTCGTTGCCTTGACTACGCTCACGGCCCACATTTGCAGTTTTACAAAAGGGTTATGGAACTCCAGTTAAGTTGCATTAAGGTTGTCTAGATAATTGTTGGAAATAAAATGGATCAAATTATAACGCATTGTAAAAAGAACTACTAGATTACTCAAATTGTTAAGTGTTGTATGCTGAAAACTAATTCAGAAAATTACTATAATGGATATACTGAATTTATTTTTAGTGAATAAAATGTCAAAATATTAAACTATTGAGTTGTTAAACAACCCAGTGAACATATATATCCTGTTTCCCCGAAAATACAACCTACCCTGAAAGTAAGTCCTAGCTTGATTTTTACATGTATGCCCAATATAAGACCTACCCCACAAAATAAGCCCTAATTAAGATCCCTCCCACTCCAGAGTGTATGGGTAAAAATTAAGCTAGGATGGGGATATGGGGGTGGAGCTGTCCTACTACGTACCTTTGGATAGTTGTAGCCAGGCCTCGCACAGCCCAACACCTGCCTTGCTGGCCCATTTCTTCTGCAGCCGGCAAGGCTGGCAAGGCTTTCCCAAAGGCCTCTGTAGCTGATAAGAAAGCTCTGGATCAATCAAGAGTTCTGTTATCGTCTGCAGAGGCCTTCAGGAAAGCCTTGTCGGCTGCAGAAGTCCCTGAAGGCCTCTGATAGAGAAAAGGGGTGACGCATGCAAATGAGGTTGGTCAATGGAGGACATTCCCCCAAATTAAGAGCTGGTGCCTTTTTTTGGTGGCAAAAAAAATATAAGACAGGGTCTTATTTTGGGGGAAACACGGCATTAACACAAGCTTTTTTATAAGTAAACAAACAGGTTTTAGTTTAAGCAGGCTTAGTGCTTCTTTTATTCATAACTCATAACTGATTATCTAACTACTATATGTGTCTGTAGCCAAAGCTTTGCTTTGAGCAATTCAATTCGCCTTTGGATTGTGGCCAACACAGACAGTTTGGTCTTGTTTTTTCATTGAAGATGTTTTGCTTCTCATCCATGAAGCTTCTTCAGCTCTGACAGGATAGTGGGGAATGGAAGGATTTATGCTTCTTGCAGAACAAGGAGTAAGAATGAGAGTAGGAATGGATTTCCAGAGAAAAAAATTGCAGACTACAGGAACCAGGAGCACCACTCAGGTGACCCTGAGGACACAGCTAAACCTCCTAGTGCTTCAATGACCCTCTAAAAGGATGCAAATGACCAGCTGTCTTCAAGGAGCTTAAATCCTTCCATTCCCCACTATCCTGTCAGAGTTGAAGGAGCTTCTTGGATGAGAAGCGAAACATCTTCAAAGAAAAAAAACAAAAAGTCCAGTTGCCTATGAAAAAACACCCTTGGGACATCTTTGTTTGCTGTAAGAAAAAAGAACAGAAGAAGAAAAAGTGTGCCCCTCTTCCTTTTCATATATTCAGTCCCTAGATTGTAGTCTTTTTGGTTCCTAGCTTTGGCTGGCACCCAGAAACCCATCATCTGGATTGTCCTAGATTTGTTGTATCAATTTGCAGTGTGGAAAAGAAAGATACTCCTATTAATTTTTCCTTTGAGGAGACTCTAAACCACCCTCTTCCTATATCACAGTTTGAAAACTGGGACAACAGGATCTTGGTGGCTTGGATCTGAGGCTAGAAATAGATAGCCAATGCAAGAATCACGGCTGTGACAATGGATAGCAACCAGGAGACCTAAATTCAGGTCCAAACATATCTGTAGGAATGAAAATAACTATTTGTGTCCCATGATAAAGTTTATTATTCCATGTTTCAGACTGGTGCTGAACTTATCTCTCTCTCCAGAATATCCATAGGAGTTTAGTAGGTGGTCTGGGGTTAGTCACTCTTACAGTTTATCTGTTTCACTGGGTTGTTTTATGCTAAACCTGATAATTGTGATGATGGTATCCACAGTACACTATTTCCCTTTATTCTGTGGTCTCTCTGGTGGTCTCTGGGCTTGACTGCTTGCTTGCAGAAGTTCTATGACCCAACTAGGTAACATCATCAGTGCTAGTGAATAGTGGGTTTATTAGTTTGCCCTGCCAGTTTTTGCGGGGATGTGGTTTTCTCCTTGGTAGTTCCTTCATTAGGGTATAGTTTTCTGCTTGATTGATTGTCTGGCGTTAATCCCCGTTTATCTGGAGAAGATGTGCTGTAGTCTTGTTTCCTTCTGGTTTATTTTTTTATGGTCTCTTTTGGGTGGTATCTAAGTTTATGCTGGGGCTGCTTTAATTCTCTTCTGTTGGTCCCTTTCTCCCTAGTGACAGTGGCTCAGGAACACCCAAAACCCCCGATGGAGGGCATTCCTCCCTTGATATGAAATCAGAGGCTTCCTCGAACCCAAGCTCTCCGGAAATCTGTCCCAACAAAGAGAGGTAAAAGCAAGGTGCAATTTTAAAGTCATTGGTTGATGGCATTCAAATGGAGTCATGATTTTCTGGGATTCAGGTTAGTGACATCCACTAAAAGCTGTGGATTCACCATTTCACACGTGAGACGATCCACCACTAAAGTTTTCAGGAATCAATGGATACTCTAATACAGCTCATCTGTCTGGAATCCGCACTGTATATTGGACATTAATACAATGGAGTGAGTCCAGAAGTATTTCACGAGAAGAGTATTACACTCCTCTGCTCGCAACAAAACACCCTATATCAACAGGCTTGAAATTTTGGGCTTAGACAACCTTGAACTACGCCACCTACAGTTGAACTTAAGTGTAGTACACAAAATTATCTGCTACAATGTCCTACCAGTCAATGACTACTTCATCTTCAACTGCAACAATACAAGAGCACACAATTGATACAAACTCAACGTAAACCGCTCCAAACTTGATTGCAGAAAATACGACTACAGCAACAGAGTGGTCAGTGCCTGGAATGCACTACCTGACTCTGTTGTTACATCCTCTAACCCAGTGGCCCCGAACCTTTTTTGTGCCGCGGCCCGGTACCGGCATCACAAAATGATATGCGGCCTGGTCCCACCACCTTCAACTCCTCCTTTGTATCTTTGTTGATGGACTTCACTTCGGGACGGCTTCAGGACGGTCACTCGGCTCGCCTTGCCTTGGGTGCTGAAAGAATCCTCACGCCTTAGTTTCATTCGAAGCTGCCCCCTTCGATGAAACTAAGGCGCGAGGATTCCTTCAGGACCTAAACACCGGTTTCCAACCGGAAAAGCTCACCCGGAAGCACTTTATCATCAAAACAAGATGGCGGTGCCCAGCAAACCGGCGGCCCGGTAGAAAATGTTCCACGGACCGGTACTGGTCCAGAGCCAGGTGGTTGGGGACCCCTGCTCTAACTCCCCCCAATCCTTTACCCTCAAACTATCCACTATTGACATCACCCTGTTCCTAAGAGGTCTGTAAGGGCGTGCATAAGTGCACCATTGTGCCTACCGTCCCTGTCCATTTATTCGTACCTATTTCCTGTATTCTTACTCAAGTTTATACTTATACATATTATCTTGTAAGTGATTGACAAATCAAATCAATAAACAAACAAACAAGCAAACAAACTCAAAAACGATGCAAGCGAATGGTGGAGTGGAGGCGGCTTTTCTGACTCTTGGAATACATCCTCTGCTTGTTGGAGTCATCTATTGACTTCAGGGTCGGAGGAACAAAGGGACGAATTATACAGACAATGTCAACTTGTAGTTGATGTCCTTTCTGCAAATTCTCCTTTCTTTTCCAGTCTGGGTATAATTTAGCTGTGGGATTGTTTTGAGGTTTTTCTTTGTGGAGCGAGAGGAAGGTGCTCCTTTTCCTGGGTTTGTCTCTGCATGGTCTTGACATTCTTAGCCTTCTAAAAGGCCACGAAGACCTGGGTTTTCTTCCACACATGGAAATGTGGATGTTGGGGAATCCTAACATATGCCTCCTGATGCATTTCTGTTTTTCTCTCACTTTCTGCCAGGCCTTTCATTAAGCTCAAAGAGAATGGAAAGTCAAATATTTCTCGTTCATCCTCAAGTACCAGCAGTTTCAGCAGCACTGCAGGAGAGAGTGAAAATATGGAAGAATACGAAAGCCTGGTAAGACAACTTACTGCTCTCTGCTCTTGATTGATCTGAGGTGGCAAAAGCTCCTGAACCAGACAGAATTCTTTTAGCATATTATGCATTAAATCATTAGCATCTTTCTCCTCAGCTGCCATCAGCAGAGTTGCATAACTCTTGTTTCCTCTTACGTTTGTCAGCCCCATCAGGTAGAACTGACTAGGACAGGTGACTCCAAACTTGGCACCTTTAGGACTTGTGGACTTCAACTCCCAGAATCCCTCTGTCAGTATGGCTGGTTGAGAAATTCTGGGAGTTGAAGTCCACAAGTCTTAAAGTTGTCAAATTGGGGAACCCTAACTAGAATATCAAACGTCACAGGAAGGTTAAGGCTACTTTGTTGAGAGTGGTTAAAAGAACACAATTTTGCAAGTCTGAGGATGTTTTACCACCCCTCCTTCTTATACATACGCAAATTGGGAAGGTGTCTATTTGAGCAGCTTACACCTCCTTTCTTGCTTGTTTTCGATTTAAGTCATGGTTTTCTTCTCATAGCTTTGATAATAGATCTAGCCTGTCTTACCCAAGGCCATTTATTTGCTCAGAGCTCTTTCTAAACAATAGCAATTTTATTCAAACAAGTTATTTTGGTTTAAATTACAGTACAGTGTTCTCACCTTAACAACAGTGCTAATATATTTACTTTATTAAAAGGGCCATTCTTTCATTTTTCTATGCTTATATACCCCTGAATCTTAAAAGGTCACAGCAATTTATAATGCAATGAGCTAAGAAATGGCAATATTAACTTTTCCTTCCTCCCTTCCTTCTTTCCTTCCTCCCTTCCTTCCTTCCTTCTTTCCTTCCTTCCTTCCTTCCTTCCTTCCTTCCTTCCTTCCTTCCTCCCTCCCTCCCTCCCTCCCTCCCTCCCTCCCTCCTGTTATGTCAAGAGATTGGTTTTAACATCAAAGGAAGGAAGTTGAGATCATTGTAAGAGACATATATTATTTTCACTGGTTTTGTTTTATTTTTTTGAAAAATGTATTCTGCACAAAATGTATTCTGGACTCCTTTAAGAGAAAAGGTGGTGTACAAAATTAAATAAAACCAACACTTTCTTTAATTCACAGGGCAGCCAGTCCTCAACTGCATCACCATATAAGCAAGACGTATTTGTTTACAGTCCTTCCCAAAGCATCGAGAATCCAAATTTAGCATCGGCCTCAACCCCTGTTATCATGAGCAGGAGCCCCACTGGTGAGTTTGACTAAACCCTATCTGGATGGGCTTTGAATGACATCACTGGTGAAGATGACCTAGTAGGTAGGCTTAGCATTGCGTTTTGGAATAGGAACTTTGTAGTCTAGTTAATTGTGCCGAGAGTTTTCTGGTGGTCACCCATGTAAATATTAGCCAAGCCCATGCCTGCTTAGAGATATGGATATAGTTATGCTTCAAATGCAGGCAAGGCCTGATGTGTGTATCACATCAGAATATAGAGCCATCCAAGTGCCTTTTGCAGCCTGAGTGCTTGCCCCACTCATACATCAAAGCTATCCAGATAGTTTTGGTCACCACACTATAAAAAAGATGTTGAGACTCTAGAAAAAGTACAGAAAAGAGCAATGAAGATGATTAGGGGACTGGAAACTAAAACATACGAAGAACGGTTACAGGAACTGGGCATGGCTAGTCTAGTGAAGAGAAGGACCAGGGGAGACAGGAAAGCAGCCTTCCAATATTTGAGGGGCTGCCACAGAGAGGAAGGGGTCAAGCTAGTTTCCAAGGCACCTGAAGGCCAGGCAGGGAATAATGGATGGAAACTGAACTAAGAGAGATTCAACCTGGAAATAAGGAGAAACTTTCTGACAGTGAGGATAATCAACCTATGGAACAGAAGTTACCTTTGGAAGTTGTGGGAGCTTCATCACTGGAGGCTTTCAAAAAGTGACTGGGCTGCCATCGGTCAGAAATGGTATAGGGTCTCCTGCTTGGATGGGGGTGGGGTGGACTAGATGACCTACAAGGTCCCTTCCAACTCTGTTATTCTGTATTCAGATAGTTGAATCTTACTCCCAGATTAACAAAAGACCAGACTCCCTATGTTACAGAGCTGACAGATAGAGAGACTGGCAAACACCATTAATATTCCTCAGGTTATGTACGGTCTCTGTTTTGCCAACTGTCAGAGTGGTGCCCAGCCAATTGGTTCTTTTGGACCCAGATAAGCACATTTTAGGCTTTATTATTAGCTCAAACAGATTTAAACACAACATAAAAACCATAGCAAGATCAAATCCAAATTACTTATAAGCTGTCAGGAGCATCTTAATAATCACAGCACAGATACACCAATTAGCATCCAATTTCACAATATCCAATGCTAGGTTCGCACAAACAACCCCAAGGTTTTTTAATCAAATCAGGCACCATGACCTCATGGTCCTGTTATGGTCAGAAGACTTCAAGACCTGACCTTGACTGGCTGGCACAAGACTTTGAATTGAAAGTTTGAGATTTTTACAGGAAGAAAAGCTTTGCAGGTATCTGAAGATCCCTTTATTCAGTAAACAAAAGTTTTTAAAAAAGCAAGTTAGGGTAGAAATTGCTCTAAACTTCTAGAATTTTCTTACTTTTTCTCTTAAATTTTCTAAAAAAAACCCAAAGGAGAAATCAAAACAAATCACTGACCTCAGAATAACAACCATCTTCCTCATTACCATTGCGGTCTCCTGATTTATATCAGCATATATGTTTTGAATAAATTAATCAAGCAAGCAAGCAACTAATTTGCCACAACTATTTAACTCTTCTCTTTGGCTGACACCTGAGATGTGTGTTTGTGTATATGTGTATGAGAGAGAGAGAGAGAGAAGAGGACATTGAATATGTGTAAATATTGGTATTGCCGTGAAACAGTCATTGCTGGGATTTTCATTCCTTTGGTTTTTTTTAAATAAACTTTATTGATTTTACAATTAAAATAAACCAACACATACACAACATAGAAAAATAAAGAAAAAAAAGAGGTTAAGCTACAACTGTAGTAATTATATACTTGCATTAAGATTTACTTGTAAATATGACACCAATAATGATACAAATAAGGAACCACAAACTGTTGATAATGGAATTGTTTTTTATTTGTTTTTCTTGTTTTAATGGATACCAGTTCTGAATCTTCCAAATAAATAATTAGAAAGTAACTGATTTGGGTTGGGGTTTTTTGCGGGTTTTTTTTTTTTTTGTATTGTTCCACAGATATAAAAAGCAGAAATTCTCCGAGATCAAATCTAAAATTTCGCTTTGATAAACTTAGCCATTCAAGCTCTGGCCCGGTAAGTAAAGATGAACGTAACTACCTTCCCTTAAATCAGGACAGGGACTTGCTTTGTTACTTTTGAACGCTTAACATCTGACTCCAATGAGTATTGGTGACTTGTGGTTGCATTTAGTGAGATACAATTCTTCTTTGGTTAAAAAAAGTTTTATCTTTTCCAAGATTGACACGGTAGCTGAATGATGCTTGGAATATATGCCTTTAAGTTAAGGAGGTGCTGATTGAATGTTTCCTTAACTCAAAGATGTTTCTTTCGGGACCATGTGGCTACTGTCCAAACCCAGAAAAAGGCTTTGCATCTTTAAGGAGACCTGAATCGATGCAGTCAGGGCTCACTTGTTCCCCTCCAAATCATCTTTTCCACTTTGGATCTCATGAACTCTCTCAAATGATATAGTAAAATAGATTGTCACCGGAGTCCTGTTTCTTTCATTTTTTTAAACCCAGAGAAAAGTAAGAAATTCATGGAATTTAAAAAATAAATAAAAATCTGGCAAGTTTTGAAGTATTTATAATGCAAGAGCTATAGCCACTTGTTCTATTCTAGAACTGATAGTGAATTGATCTAAAAGAACCTTAGAAAAGAACTTAGGAAGAAACAAGGCTGAAATAAAAGATCTGTAGTTAAAAAAAGGCAGAGGATTAGAGGCATTGGAGTCTGGCTATTGTAGAGGGTCAGAGGAGATTGTAAAAATGCTTATATAATTAACAGAACATGTTTCCTTTGTTCGCAGACACATTAGTTGAAGAATGACCCCTAAGGACCTGTAAAAGGTAACTTATATTTAGCCGATATATTTAATGCCAAGTATTGACGACAATAATGACAGGCAGGATATTTTTTCCAGTGGGTACAATTTTTTTTATTATGATTATTATGGGCCTTTTGAGAGTTGCAAAGGGTACAACGATCAGTTGCAATAAAAAAAAAAAGGCAAGACGCTGGTTTTGACTGCAAAGAAAGCTCGTTTAGACTTTCAGAAAGGACTTTCATCACAAAATTATGACTCCCCTCAGACTCTTTTTGGGTCACCTCTGTATGACCACAGTTTTGCAATGATCTCACTAAAGTGGCAGGACTTGAATGCTTGACCCATTTTTCCCCAACATGTTTTGCTGAGTCGGTTTATTTTATTTTTTATTTTTTAAAAAACCACCAAATATATTAAATGCTGGTCTTGCCCAGCTGTTTCATAGTTTGAGTCAGCAGCAAATTGGCAAATGTCAATGCCGTGACAGTTTCATTTTTTTAAAGTTGCTATTTTGCTGCCAAGAATTTCAGCAGCCGATCCTGAAGGTGGTGGACATTGGGGTTACAGGTCCGCAAGTAGGGAGGACCCGGTCATTGGAACTTCACATCTGTCTCGTAAGTTCCATTTTGGGGAGAGGTGTCCATCATAACTTCAGATCGATGCTAAGTCTGTAGAGATTCTCAGCCCTCCAGGTCATGGTTCTCCCAAAGGTGCTTTTTTCAGGAGGCAGCTGGACTTGCTTGCATTTTCTTTGAGGAGGACACAGAATAACCTCCAGGTGGCCTCAACGACCCTCTAAAAGGATGCAAATGACCAGCTGTCTGCAAGGAATATAAATCCTTCCATTCCCCACTATCCTGTCAGAGCTGAAGAAAGGTTTCAAAGCCCTCCAAAATAAAAATCCTCCAAATATGTTGTGGCAGTGAGTTCCATTAATGGAGCCTATTCGAAAAGCCATGTTAGTTAATGGCTCTCAAAGCTTCTCTCTAAATGTGTTTTTAGAGAATTAAAGAAGGTTATTCTTGATGTAGGTATGGATGACTTCCAAGCCTAATTTCCTTTTTTCTTCTCCCATCTTTTGCAGGACATTTTTTTTGTTGTGTTTGTCTCATTTTAAAGAGGGTGGGAGGGAGGACGTTTGTTTCAAATGAGAGCACCCTCCGCCACACCAAGCTCCATAGCCACTTATGGATTGCCCTTCATCCGAGCAGATCATTCCATAAAACCAGGGAAGAAGAGATCTCGTCCATGGCCCTCATCCATGCTTTATCCCTCTGGAATGGAAGGATGTCCCACGGAGGACCCAAATCGTGTACCACATACTGTAGACCTGAATTGTCTTTTTTCATTTGGTCTATCAACGGATTGGTAACATTATGCGTAGCTGTTGAGCTTGAGATCCTGTTTTTAGGGTAAATCTTTAGATGATGATAATGATGATGATGATGATAATAATAATAATAATAATAATAATAATAATAATAATAATAATAATAATAATAATATCAACATTTGCCTATCTCAGGTCCCTGGGAAGGACTCGATAGGTGGATAAAAAGGCCAAACCCAGTCTAAACACCTGATGTGCGACAAACCATAATCACAACCCCACCATGGATAACCCCTTGTCGTAATCATCAGCATCACCAGAAATGTCAAACTCAATTTCATTGAGGGCCGCATCAAGGCTGTGGTTGACCTTGGGGTGTGTGGGTGTGGGTGTGGGTGTGGCCTACTGGGTGGGCGTGGCCAGCTTGACACCACTCCCTAAACTGCTGGCGTATTTCCTCTTCACATCAGGTAGACCGGGCCGAAGCCAGGCTGGCCTGATCTTCCCTCTTCACATTGGGTAGACCAGGACGAAGCCAAGCTGGCCCGATCTTCCCTCTTCCCACTGAGTAGATGCAGGCTGGATCCAACCATATCGTGGGCTGCATCTGCCCCATGGGCCTTGAGTTGAACACCCCTGATCATCACAATACTTTGCTGTTTTGTGGGCTAATTTCTTACCTAATTAAGACCCCATCCCCTGGATTTAAGTGACCTTTTCTTTTTTTCTTATGCTATTATTATTCCACGCGAAGTTGGTGCTGAGCCAAGAATTCTCTTCTGCCTTTTGAGCATTCCATGTGATGGAAAGGAAAGGACATTGGGGTTTTGCTTTGAAAGGAAGTGTTGATGGCTATCAGAAGGGTGGGATGGAAGGGATGGGCCCAGATCTTACTTAACAGGTAGCCATTAACAGGTGCATGTGAACATTTTCATTTGTATAGTTGTCACTGGTTTGCGGTCTCCCTGAAAGCTAGTTTGAGAGGGAGGGAAGGAGGGAGGGAGGGAGAGGTAGGGGGAAAAAAGATTTCTGAATTTGGTGGTTTTCCTGCAGATATTTCATTACCCAACTAGGCAGGGCTGCGCTTCAAAAATTTTAGCAAGGGGTTCTCTGCCCAGTTGCTGGGTGGATGTGTCCATGGTGGGCATGGCTTAGTCAGCTTCCTGCACCATGGTGTGTGTGTGTGTGGGGGGTTGCCCTCCCTGGGCTCTGGAGGCTTTCCTTGAGCCTCTGAGAGGGCAAAAACGGCCTCCCCGGGATCCGGAGGTTCTCTGGGAGCTGGAAACAGGCCTGTTTCCAGCCTTCCTGAACTTCTGGGAGGCCCATTTTTCACCGTCTCTGAGCCTCCGTGCGCATCCTGCTCTTAGGTGCATGTAAAACGGGCCGCGTGGGGACTCCTGGTAGGAGGAGTGGGGCAGGGCAGGGTGGGTGGCGCCAGCCAGGAGTGGGATTTGGGGGTTCTCTGAACTGTGCAGATGTATCCTCCCGAGCCCCTTCCAACCCCCAGCGGCCCAGCCCTGCAACGAGGTAACATCATCAAGGCTAGGAGAGGGTGAGATTTCATCTTATTTTTCTATAGCTGTGTCCTGTCCTGTCAATGTAGGGCCAGGGCAAGCCGTTACTAGATTAAAATAAGAGCAAACCCCCCACTCCCTCCTAGTTCCTGCTACGTGTTTTGGAGCAAGGAAAGAAAAAGTTTGGAAAACACTGTGTTAGAAGTTGAAAAAAAATCTAGACCCAAAGAAGGAATGCAGGTCAGCATCATTGGGATTAATAATTTCTTCTGTCCAATGGCCAATTAGTTTTGAATATGGAAGAGGAACAGGAATTCTGCTGCTGTGGTTTGGACTGCAAAAACCTCTGTGCTTTTGTTACAGATCGATAAATACTCTGCGGCCCTTTTGTATATCTGTGCAAGGTCACCACGCACCTATAATAGGCTTTCATGCGGCCAACAAAACTCTGCTTGCTTCTTCTTCCACCCTGATGGTCCCACTGCTAGAATTTTTTCCTGTTGGCTTCTTACGTTGGAGACCATCCTTACAGCTCTCTTAAGATGAACCTGCAAAAATTGGTCTCACTGAGGTTGTGATACGCCTTCACCATTGGAAGCTTGCTGACACAGTTGTTCTTAAGAGGAGGGGTGGTTTTTTTGGGGGGGTCATTTTATGTTGCACATTGTCCATTAGATTCAGGTCAGGCCCCGCTTGGACAGTTTGGAACAATAGCTTGATTTGTCCTGGCACCTATTGAGAGGTCTTGTGTCTCAGCTATGTCTCCAAATTGGAAAGCCAAACCAATAATTACAGCAACTGGAGCACCACTTGAAAACCTTCAGCCCTGACAAAATCGCCGTTGGTCAATTGCAAAAGGCAGCTTTACTGCGAACAGCTTACATTCTAATGTAACCAACACACCTTACATCTAATCCTAATCTGCTTCACACAGACAGTACTTAACTACAGCCTAGGAACAAGTGCCAGCCAATCAAACAGTTTGAAATCAGACCATGACTCAGAAATATCCCAACAAACAACATTCAGGCTAATTTGCATCTCATAAAAAGGTATTTAAAGGCCTGTGTTCTGACAGACGAGCACAATTCAAAACTCACTGACGATGTCTCCTCGAATGGTGATGAAACGTTTGCAATCAAATTGCCAAGTTCAGCGCTCAAACCAACAGCCTAACTACCAAGCCAAGCTACTAAATATTCAAACAAATTTCAAACAGCTTGCATCCTACGACAATACCTTTAATACAATCAAACATCCACATCTACTTGTCCCAGGTCCTTGGGAAGGACTCGATAAGTGGAAAAAAATGCCAAATCCAGTTTGAACATCTGGCTGACTGTGCAGTGAACCATAGTAATAATAACTGGAGGACCATTTGAACACCATCGGCATTGACAGAATCACCATCAGTCAATTGCAAGAGGTACCTTTACTTGGCATAGCTTACTTCCTGTGGTGGTATCTTTAACAACATCTTCTGCTTTGTCCTTGAGAAAGACCCAATAGATGGATAAAAATTCCAAATCCAGTCTAAACACATGACTGACAGTGTGATAAGTCACATTGTGGGATTTCTGAATCTGATCTGATAAACTCTTGATCCAGAAGCTGAAGAAGCTTCTTGGATGAGAAGCGAAATGTCTTCAAAGAAAAACCAGGAAGTCCTGTTTTAAAAGCACCTTTGGGACAACCATGATCTGGATGACTGAGAATCTCCATAGATATTCTTGACCCATAATACACAAGAGATTTAACTGTGGTGGAAAAGAAGAAAGCGGTAGCTAATTGATGTGGCTGTCTACTAAATACTTCTTTGGTCTTTTTAGTTGCCAACAGAAAGGGAGTAGGGGAAAGTAGTGCATTCCTTAAATGCTTCAGATAATTGCTAGGCAGCCAAAGCTGTTGGCGCGCAAGATTATTACTGGAGAGCATGATTGATGACTCGTGGCTATAGATATGTCCCATTGGAGAATATACACCCAGGGGGTGGGGGGGAAGACCAGTTCAAAGGGGAAATGAATGATGTGTCTTCGTGCCTGCTGCACCCAGGAAACACCGACATGGTCACTCCTAATAAATCATTTTTTTTATTACTCAGAGAGATGTGGCTAGAGACTTACGGTGGATTTGTTGGAGCCCTGACAGAAGCAATAATGGGATAGTAGGAGACAAACCATTGGAGAAGATCGCAAAGGAGCAAGATCTAAAAAAAAAAATCAAAGTTGAAAGATTATGGCATAAACTGGTCGTGGTAGTCCCAGTGGCTATTGGCACACCGGGTGCTATGCCCCAAAATCTTGGACAGCACTTAGAAATTCTGCACATTGCCAAATGTCCATCTGTCAATTACAAAAAGCCACACTGTTTTCATCCAGGCATATCCGAGGACCTACACCAATATATTATGACATCATCCTAGATTCTTGGGAAGAGCTTGATGCATATAAAGGCCAACTTCAATTAAAGAACTGTTGTGTATATAACAATAATTGACACAAGTCACCATCAGTCAATTGCAAAAGCCAGCTTTACTTGGAACAGCTTACATCCTGCAAGAATATCTTTAATATCATCAAACCACAGTGACTGCCTCTCCCGGGTCCTTCGGTGGGTTTGATAATTTGACAAGAACTCCAGTCTGGCTGACTGTGTGATCAACCATATTAATAAATTGCAAAAAGCAGCTTTATTCGGAATAGGTCACCTTCTGAGTCCATGCCTTTATTTATTGATCCTTAATTCCTTCCTCATCCTTTATTTCAAAACTGCATTTTCTTAGTTGGATTTCATCAACAGAATCATTTAAAAAAAGGGGGGGAGGAAATGAAGAGCTTGCTCTTCAAGAGAACACAGCTAATAAAAATGATCAGGACAAACAGACCTTCAATCTATCAAACAGATGGCCATGTTTTTCATTCAAGACGAGGGAGACGCCACTTGCTGGAATAGTTTCATATTATTAAACAGCAACATCTGCGTATCTCAGGTCCTCAGGAAAGCTTGGATAGATGGACAAAAATTCCAAATCCCATCTCAACATCTGGCTGATTGTGTGACCAGCCATAATAAATAATTTTTATTGATTGAAAGTCTGGCAATTACAAAGCACAAAGCAAGATCTTTAGTCAATAGACGATGCCGCTCAATTTCAGGCTTCAGTCCGTGAAACGAACTTTTTGCAGCTTTTTTCCCCTTCCAAACATCCTTTTTAAAAAAATTTCTCCTTGGCTGCCATCTAAAAAAAGAAGGGAAGGGGTCTGGAATTTTCATCTCTATTTTGGTGAAATTTTGGGGTGGACTTTTTTTGTGTGAAATGGGCATGAAATAAAAAGGGTTCAACCCCCCTCTGCCCCAGGAGCATCTATTTTTACTTAGTTAATTTTTTTTTAATGCAACTTTTTTTTTAAAAAAGTCTCACATTTATGACCGTCACCACCTCACTGTGGTCACACGATCAAAATTCAGGCACGTGGCAACCACCATGTATTGATAGTACTCAAACAACAGCTCATTTAGTGACCCAAGTTACAAGGGCGCAGGAAAAAGTGACATAGGACCATTTTTCACACACACAACCATTGCAGCATTCCCCAGGGTCATGGGATCAAAATTTGGACGCTTGGCAACTGACTCATATTTATGACCACTGTAGTGTCCCTGGGGACATGTGATCTCCTTTGGCAACCTTCTGACCAGCAAAGTCACCGCAACTACAAAGTAGCTAAGTGCAGCGATTCACTTAAAAACAGCGACAAGACAGGTAGTAAGAAAGGGGGCAAAATTCACTTAACAACTGTCTTGCTTAGCAACAGAAATTGTGGTTGTAACTTGAGGATTACCTGTTATGTGGCTTTCAATTTTAGAAAACCTAACATTTTCTACAATGTTAAGGATTGCCTCAGGTTGTAAGCATCCAGTGACCGGCCACAAGGTCCACCCCGCCCCCTTGTGGACAAACTGGGTTTCACCAAGATGAGGATAGTTAGCCCGTGTGGCAGTGTAACTTCTGGAGCCCACATTAAACCAAATTCAGAAGGTTGAAAACATTATAGTCTCTCCCCTCCCCTCCCGAGTTTGGCATGGAAGAGAATAACAGAATAACAAGGATCAGAAGGGACCATGGAGGTCCTCCAGTCCAGCCCCCTGCTCCAGCAGGAAACCCCACACCATTTCAAACAAACGGCTCTCCAATCTCTCCTCACTGTTGGAGCACCCACAACCCCTGGAGCACTGGTGGGATTCAAAACGTTTTACTACCCATTCTGCGGGCATGGCTTGGTGGGCCTGGTGTTGCTTGGTGGGCATGGCAGGGGAAAGATACTACAAAATCCCCATTCCCTCCCCACCCCGCTAACCTGCTTTCCAGCTCCGTTCTCCTGTGCAGGGCAACCAAAGAAGACCCAGCCAATCAGCTGGGACTCAGGAGGCAGAGAATAGATGGGGTGGGGACAGTCAGAGGTGGTACTTGCCGGTTCTCCAAACACTTCCGCTATCGGTTCTCCAGAACTGGTCAGAATCTGCTGAATACCGCCTCTGCCCCAAAGGCGGGGAGGGAGGAGAGAGACGAGAAAATGAAGGCATCAGACTAGAAAGTAAGAGAATCCAAATTTAAGCCCTGCCTTAGCCATGAAAAGCTGCTGGATGACCTTGGCCCAGTCATTTTCTCTCAGCCCAACTCACTACACAGAGTTATTGTGGAGAAAATTGGAGGAGGAAGACGTGTTGGATATGTTTTCTGCCTTGATTTATTTGTGAAAATAATGGAGGTGGGGTATAAATGATTGATGAGTGAGTAAGTGAGTGAATGAATGACAATTATAACATTGCATCTAGTGTTGTAGAGTTGTGTGTCCTTCTGTATTTTTGAAATAATAATAAAAAGTGGGTCAAATTTGAGCTTTCGCTAGCTTTCTCCCCCAAGGGAGTGATTCCTGCCGTTTGAGGTATTAGCTCCATCCTAATTTTTAAAGGGATGCTTTTCCCTGAATCAGAGTTGGAAGGGACCTTATAGGTCATCTAGTCCAACCCCTGCCCAAGTGGGAGACCCTACACCATTTCTGACAAATGGCAGTCCAATCTCTTCTTGAAAGTCTCAAGGGAGACTTTAGTCCCATTGCACAGCTTCGCTCCTAATCAAGCACCAGAAACTCATAAAAGAAATGTTCGGTGTGGTGGGATGGTAGAAGTCACACACACAGACATGTACTCCTACACAATCCTACACACCACCTACACTGGTTTTCAAAGGTACACTACTTCTGAATCTGGAGGCTCTACAGCAGCCCATTTTAACATTGGCAACTTTAAAATGGGTGGACTTCCACTCCCAGAATTCCCTGGCTGCAGAATTCTGGGAGTTGAAATCCATACATCTTAAACTGCCAAGGCTGAAATGCTTGGATACGTGATTAAAATTTATGGAAAAAAATCTCCCACTTTCAGAGACACACAGAGAATTTTGCACTGATTGGTTTTAAAGGGATGATTCTGCATTGAATGGTTTAACGTCTGAGGGGCAAACTATTTTACAAAAAGGCAGGGACCTCAGCCATTGCACTCTTCAAAACAATTTTCAGACCATAACAGAATGTTATTTTTGTTGAACAGAAAGAAAAACATAAAGCATGCATTGATACCTTTTATTAATTTTTTTCTTTGGCTTTCAGAAATGTAGCATGGTACTGCAACAAATTATGAAAAAATGCTAATTTTGGGGGGAGAGTACCAAAATATATCTTACTCCTCCGTTTTGATATAGCAGGGGATGGGGGGGAATTCCCATTATTGTGTTCCTAAAGTTCAGTGAGATTGTGAAGACTAGGATTTTGTAAAAATTTAGGAAGAAATGAAGTATTTTTCTTTGTGTTAAGAAGCAATGCTTCATAGCAGGTTGCTGATGTATGCTGTACATAATGTATATTTAATTTATTGCTATGGTAGCCTCTTGTATTTGTCATTGTATAAAAAAAATTCTACAGAAGGGTAAAAATGTATATTTTGTTGCTTAAACGTGTCTTTGCAAAATTCATAATTAAAAAAAATATTTTGTGTCAAAGCTGTCTCTTGGCTTGTTTGTCCCTCCTCACTCCAGGAGCCTTGTTGGATGGACAATTCCTTTCTTGTGGCATGAAGTTCCACGGGCCACTGAGCTAGGCTTCATTTAAAAAACAGTCGTTTCCGGATTCCAACCGTAACCCTCAAAAAGATAACATTCCTGCCTTACCTTCAAGACACGACAAAAGGAAGAGTTTCATATGCGAACTTTGACACCTCTGCATTCATTTTGTAAGGTGGTGGTCAAAGACACAGAGCAAGGGTCTTCAAACTTGACAGCTTTAAGATTTGTGGACTTCAACTCCCAGAATTCCTGAGCTAACATGACTAGTGGAGGAATTCTGGGAGTTGAAGTCCACAAGTCTTACAGCTGTCAAGTTTGAAGACCATTGACAAAGAGTCATACATAGGGCTGGAAGGGACCTTGGAGGTCTTCTAGTCTAGACCCCTGCTCAATTTGGCATATTTAGTTTAATACAGTGGTGGGTTTCAAAAAAATTTTCTACCGGTTCTGTGGGCGTGGCTTGGTGGGCATTGCAGGGGAAGGGTACTGCAAAATCCCCATTCCCTCCCCACCCTACTAACCTGCTTTCCAGCTCCGTTCTCCTGTGCAGGGCAACCAACAAAGACCCAGCCGATCAGCTGGGATTCGGGAGGCAGAGAATAGATGGGGTCAGTCAGAGGTGGTATATGTGAGTTCTCCAAACTACTAAAAATTTCTGCTACCGGTTCTCCAGAACTGCCAGAACCTGCTAAATACCACCTCTGGTTTAATAGCCAACTCTTTCCAAACAAATGAATGAATAGCAGGTTTAATCAGAAGTCGGTCCTGGCTGTGGTCGAATGGCTTCACTCCCACATAAGTAGATACAGATTTCATTTCTCAAGGACAGCTAGTCCTCAACTTATGACTGGTCACTTAGCCAACATCCAAAGTTATTACAGACACCTCCCCCGAGGCTACTTATGACCCAGATTCAAAGTTCTGACAGCTGCCTCCCCTCCTTTGCAGTCACATGGTGTTATTTTTGGGTGCTTGGTAACTGACTCACACTTACGGTTATACACGTAGAGGCCTGTGATGATGTGACTTCAATTTATGACATAAATGGAATAATAATAAACGGAAAATGTCACTTATGAACAGTTTCCAGATAAAAAACCCTCCCCTTGTAGACAATGGATTCCCTTGTTGACCATAGCATTCACTGAATGACTGCAGTGATTCACTTAATGACCGCCACAAAGAAAGTTGTAAAATTGGGCATGGTCATAGGGTGACCAGGCATGTTCTACGACCATAATATCGGTTCAATTGGTTGAGTTTCCTTCCTTGGTTCCTTCCTCCTTCTCTCTATTGGCCAGGATCATACCTCCAGTTTAGCTTCCTATTAAGGCAGCAGTGGGATCCTGCCTGTTCCACTACTGGTTCAGTGATCCAAGAACTGGATATGGCTAGTCTAGTGAAGAGAAGGACCAGGGGAGACAGGATAGCAGTCTTCCAATATTTGAGGGGCTGCCACAGGGAGGAAGGGGTCAAGCTATTTTCCAAGGCACCCGAAGGCCAGACAAGGAATAATGGATGGAAACTGAACAAGGAGAGATTCAACCTGGAAATAAGGAGAAACTTTCTGACAGTGAGAACGATCAACCAATGGACTAGAAGTTGCCTTCGGAAGTTGTGGGCACTTCATCACTGGAGGCTTTCATGAAGAGATTGGAGTCCCATCTGTCAGAAATGCTGTAGGGTCTCCTGCTTGGGGGGGGGGGGGGAGTTGGACTAGATGACGTACAAGGTCCCTTCCAACTTTGATTATCTGTTATCTGCTATCCCCGCACCAGCTGAGGCCTGCAACGCCAATCAGTTGAGAGGATAAAGAAGAGAAAAGCGCAGAGGCAAGTGGGAGGGCCGATCCTGTGCTTTTCTGTTCTTTCTTCTCTCAGCTGATCATGGGAGCCTTTTTTTTTTTTTTACTACCGGTTCAGTCGAACCGGTCTGAACTGGTAGCATACCACCACTGTTAATTAAGCTGTATTTTTCATCCACAGTCCATGACATCTGATGTCACCCGAAATGTTTGTAGACATGCCTAAAACAAATAAAAAAATAAAAACTGAAATAATAGATACATTTGGGCCCATGAAAATACATGCACCAATGGTAAATAGCAGGGGTGTCCATTAGGGAGGTTAAAAGTCATGCCGGTGATCTCAAAGAGTGAGGCATGAACTGCATGATTATGGCTGCCATCTTGACTCTTTTGACCTTCTTGCTGATACACGAGACAGTCATGGATACCCCGGTTACTACTTGTTCCTTCCTTGACTTGAACGCTGATTTAAAAAAAAAACTACTTCAATTTGAAAACAACCCCTCCTTTTTACATGATATACCCTGAGTTTTTATTTCCAGATGCTCTTATCCAATCAAACGGATTAGAGCTGGAAGGGTCCTTGGAGGTCTTCCAGTCCAACCCCTTGCACAAACAGAGTACCTTGTGCCAGTTCAGACAAGGGGCTGTCCAGTCTTTTCTTAAAAACCTCCAGTGATGGAGCACCTACAACTTCTGAAGGCAACTTGTTCGATTGGTTAAGTGTCCTCACTGTTAGGAAGTTTTCATGTGGCTGTTGATAAAAATAAGACTGCCAGCATGATTGCCAACGTCCGATGATGGATATGGCAGAAGAAGAAGTTAGGAAGTTTCTCCTTCTCTCCTTGATTAGTTTCCATCCATTGTTTCTTGTCCTGCCTTCTGGTGCTTTGGAAAATGACTGTTAACCCCCTCTTCCTTGTGGCAGCCCCTCAAATATTGGAATACTGCTATCATATCCACCCCCCTCAGTCCTTCTTTTCTTTAGACTAGCCAAACCCCAAACCTGCAATTGTTCTTCGTAAGACCCTCGGTGGTGCAGTGGTTAGAGTGCAGTACTGCAGGCTACTTCTGCTGACTGCCAGCTGCCTGCAATTTGGCAGTTCAAATCAGCTCAAGGTTGACACAGCCTTCCATCCTTCTGAGGTGGGTAAAATGAGGATGCAGATTGTTGGGGGAAATAGGCTGACTCTGTAAACCACTTAGAGAGGGCTGTATAGCACTGTAAAGTGGTGTATATGTCTAAGTGCTATTGCTAAATGCTATTGCTATATGTTTTAGACTCTAGGCCTTTAATCATCTGAGTTGCTCTTCTCTGCACTTTTTCCAAAGTCTCAACATCTTTCTTGTAATGTGCTGACCAAAACTGGACCCATTAAGAAAAGGGAAGGGAGGGAGGGAGGAAGGGAAGGAAGGAAGGAATAAAAAAAGCTCATAGTTAGAGCTTTACCTGTCTTCAGGAGAACAGGGTTAAAGGGCTGAACACAACCTTGTAAGACATTTTGCAAATATGCTGACCACACACTCTCAAAATAGCAAAGGACCCATTAATTCCACACACAATGATTTGACATGCCCTTTCCCAAGAACAGCTCTTCCAACTGTCTTCCCTACTTTGCGGTTTTTAACACGCCGTCCTTCCGAACGCACACAGGTTCATACAGAACATCCCACCGTGGAAAGCAAAAATAGGAAGGCGAATTGAGTCCCACCTCGGTGTTAGTCACCTGCCTGTGAATTACTGATTGTAATTTTTCCCCCCCGCAGTGAAAAATGGCAAGAGCTGTGCAAGACGTTTCCAATTTGAAATGTCCCGATTTGAGTGATGGGGTAGAAGAAAAGCCTGCCTGAAGCCATTTCAGACTTCCAAAATAATCGAGATGATCTATTTTGGACTCAAACTGGGACTGAAAAGTGGAAATGGTTTGTATTCAAAACATACTGCACTCTTTAAAAGTGGTATAGCATACTCTAGACTCTATAGAGCCCTTGATGTTTTTTGAACTGGAATGTTTGCTTGCAGATGTTTGATTACCCAATTAGGTATCATCATCAGTGTGAATGAATGTGGGGTTTGCTCTTGGTTTACATACAGTAACTTACTCTGCAAGTGATGGTAATGGTGGTTATTTTTCTTTTCTCCCCTTGGTAGCTCCTTGATTAGATTATTGTTTTCTGCTTCATTGTTTGCCTGGTGTTAATCCCTGCTTATCTGGATGTTTATTGCTGGAGAGGATGTGTTTCTGATCTTTTTTTATTTCCTTTTGTTTATTGTCTCTTTCAGATGGTATGTCAATGTGGTTTATTTACATGTATCTATTGAAACAAACCATATTTGTTTCCTTCAGCCTTTTTATCCTCTCATTTGAGTGGGGTGTAAATATGGGCTTATGTCTATGTGCCTATATAAGAGATATGTAGAAATAAGTTATGTTTGTTTCCTTCTTAGCTTTTTTTATTTTGTGTAACAGTATGTAAATATGGTTTATTTCTGTCTCTCTTGAACAGACACAGGAATAAATCATGTTGGCTTCCTTCTTAGCTTTTTTGACTCTTTTGAATGGTGTGTAACAAGGTTTATTTCTATGTGTCTATTCAGTGGACCAAAACATATTCTCGCTAGCAGGTATCACTCAGATAAGCAGGGATTAACACCAGGCAACAATCAAGAAGGAAACAATTCTCAAAAGTACCACAAAACATCACCTCCAACCCAACATAGGGAGCAAACTCCACTTATTTTGTCCCAGAGGTCTTTTAATTTTAAAGGCAATTATTTTAAAGGTTCTTATTCATCCAGGTCATGGCTGTCCCAAAGATGCTTTTATTGCTTTTAAGGCAACTGGGTTTTCTGTTTTTTCTTTTAAGATTTCTTTAAGAAGTTCTGAAGCTTTCTTGGATAAGAAGCAAAATGTCTCGAAGAAAATTCAGAAAGTCCCTCCCCACTTCTGGGGGAAGGTTATTGCAAAATCCCATTCCCTCCCCACCCCACTAACCTGCTTTCCAGCTCTGTTCTCCTGTGCAGGGTAACCGAAGAAGACCCAGCCAATCAGCTGGGACTCGGGGCGCAGAGAATAAATGGGGGCGGGGCCAGTCAGAGGTGGTATTTTCCGGTTCTCTGAACTACCAGTTCTCCAAAACTGGTCAGAACCTGCTGAATACCACCTCTGGTCCAGTTGCCTTTAAAATAAAAGCATCTTTGGGACAACCATGACCTGGATGAATAAGAACCTCCATAGACACCCACACTTACTTGCATGGATGGAATAACCTAGTAAGGTCATGAAATGTCTGCAAGAAAACAAACTCGGAGAGCACCATTAATTGCACAGTTCAGTGCACCATCTTCTATTGGAACATATTCTAAAGACTATCGTATCTTGGAAGTTAGTCAATCACCTTGTTTTCAATCTGTATCAGCTGTCCATCTCATCTAGGTGACTTTGGATAACTCACAACATTCACAGAAGAATTCATTCTCCATCCTGTTACAGGTTGGAACCCCACCCCAAAAGATAAAGGTCACTTTTTCTAGTATTATCCAATTCCATGTCCTAAAAATGAAACAGCTCAGGACCAAATGCAAGTAGTCCCTGACTTATGACCACAACTGAACCTAAAATTCATGCTGTTAAGCAAGACTGAGTTTGGCCCCATTTTATGACCTTTCTTGCTGGAGTTGTTAAGTGAATCTCTGCAGTTGTTAAGTCAGTCACAGAATCTGACTTCCGATGGACTTAGCTTGTTAGAAGACAGCAAAAGGGGATCACATGACCCCAGTGTCAACTCGTGAAGCATCCCTGACCTGCTCTCGAGTTGCCATAGGCAAGGGGGAATGGGGAAGCTGCATCAAGGAGCTTGCATCTCAGTCAAAACAAAGCACATTCCAACCGACATGTCAAGGTCATCTCTACGGAAACCCACAGTGGCCAGGGAGAGTGACTTCTATAACTGGCGAAATTGCTTCGTTGAGGAATGTGTCTGATGACACATCTTGGGGGGGAGGGGGAAACAGGGTCAGAGGCAAAGCAGGAATTAACTGAGGTTAGAGTTGGCTCCACTTGACCTGTGCTGACATGAAGCTCCGAATAAATAACTGATTTTGATGCTTGGCTTGAGGCTCATGATTTAATTAGGGCATCAGTTGGAACCCTGACACCTGGGATGGGGATGCTGTAATGGTGTGAAAAATAACAATAGCAATAGCACTTAATACTTACATATACCACTTTACAGTAATTTACAGAGTCAACCTATTGCACCCAGCAATTTGGGTCCTTATTTTAACCCACCTCGGAAGGATGGAAGGCTGAGTCAACCCTGAGCCTGGTGAGATTTGAACTGACAAACTGCAGTCAGTTGGCAGGCAGCAGGAGTAGCCAGCAGTACTGCATTTTAACCACTGCGCCACCATGGCTCATCACTCACCTTTTTCAGTGCATTGCAACTTCATATGTCACTAAACGAATGGTTGCAAGTCAAGGGCATTCACTTTGCTGTGGGTCATCCTCTTCTTATCTTCCACCTTTCTCAGCATCAGAGGTTTCTCCAGAGAGCTGAGGTTTTGCACGATGAGGCAATTTTTACAGCTAATTCGGTACCATCTGCACAGCTAATGGAGCTTTATGCAAGTTTTAGAGAACAGCCGACAATGCCAATTTTTACAGTAAGACTGCCCTCTGGTGTTCCTCACATTAACTGCCAAAAGCTTTTGCGATCCAAATCAAAATTTTTATTGTAGGTCATGGGTCAGAAAATGCAATAATAAATAATTACAACTCTAATGAGCAATAAAAGTTTTTTAAATGGATTTATTACATTTATAGGCTGCCCATCTCGCTATGCAAGGCCACTCTGGGTGGCAATAAAATTGCAAATAAAGATGACATAAAAATACCTAAAATATACAAGTTGCAATAAGATTACAGAAACTTCAATCAGAAAAGAGTTGGAAGGGATCTTGGAGGTCTTCTAGTCCAACCCCCCCTGCTCAAGCAGGAGACCCTATACCATTTCAGACAAGTGACTGTCAAGTCTCTTCTTAAACACCTCGAATGATGAAGCGCCCACCATTTCTGGTGGCAAGCTGTTCCATTGGTTAATTGCCCCCATTGTTGGGAAGTTTCTCCTTAATTCCAGGTTGCTTCTTTCCTTGATTAGTTTCCATCCATTGTTTCTTGTCCTGCCTTCTGGTGCTTTGGAAAATAAGTTGACCCAGTCCTGTTTGTGGCAGCCTCTCAAATTAACAGAGGGATACAATCAAGATCAAGGGAGGTACTAATACCACTCTATAAAGCCTTAGTAAGACCACACCTAGAATACTGGGTCCTGTTTTGGTCACACTATAAAACAGTTGTTGAGACTCTAGAAAGAGTGCACAGAAGAACAACCAGGATGATTAGGGGACTGAAGGCTAAAACATACTATGGACTGTTAAAGGAACTGGGCTTGGCTAGTCTAGTGAAGAGAAGGACCAGGGGAGACATGATAGCGGTCTTCCAATATTTGAGGGGCTGCCACAGAGAGGAAGGGGTCAAGCTGTTTTCCAAAGCACCCAAAGGCCAGACAAGGAATAATGGATGGAAACTGAACAAGGAGAGATTTAACCTGGAAATAAAGAAAAACTTTCTGACAGTGAGAACAATCAACCAATTCTTTGGAAGTTGTGGGAGCTTCATCTTTGAAGGCTTTCAAGAAGAAATTGGACTGCCATTTGTCAGAAATGGTGTAGGGTCTGCTTGGGGAGGGGGTTGGACTAGATGACCTACAAGGTCCCTTTTGTTAATTTTTATCTGTATGTAAAATACAGGAGGTAAAATACATTATTGTAACAACTGTAATACAAATAGCAGTGGCAATTGCAAATCACAGATACAGATACAACAAGACAGATACAACAAATAACACCACAAATTCAAGCAACGTGAAAAGGTATTTCAGGATCCTGGACAGATAAAAGCAGTGACAGGTAAATATTGTGCCTTCTACTAGGGAAATTATGTGTTTTTTAAAATGGGATAAATATACAGATTCCTCCATTCCTTATAGAGGCAGCAACAAAGGGGCACATGGCTTGGGGACTTCACATCAACTCTGCTGAAAAGGAATGTTGTAAAACTACTTCCACAGAACTGCAGAAGGTAGAACATCTAGTCAAAGTTCAACCAAATTTCAGAATTAGAATTGAAGAGAGATAAGATGAGGGCACATGCTCATTGGAGAAGAATCCATTAACTGTAGAGTCAGATACCAGGCTTAAATTGACTTGAAAATCAATACCCCAGATAGGGATAAGTTGTTTTAAGATGAATCCTGGCATTTGGTAACGACTGGAGTTCGTGATTAGTTTTTGTTTGCCAAGTTGATTTAAAACACGCTCTGAAAATCCATGGAGCCAGACCCACGGGAGGAAAAAAAAAATCCATTTCAACCAGAAAGTAAAAAAAGAT
Source organism: Pseudonaja textilis (assembly GCF_049901715.1). Lineage (NCBI taxonomy): Eukaryota > Metazoa > Chordata > Lepidosauria > Squamata > Elapidae > Pseudonaja > Pseudonaja textilis. The sequence goes on from NC_141990.1 coordinate 12,068,404, forward strand.
AGAGCCAGGCTTGTTTCCACCAACCCAACTTACTCTCTAACCGTAAAACAGCATTCTTGAGGCATCTTGAAACTGCGAGTATTGCTCTTATAAACTTCGGCTGGAAAACCACCGGGAATTGTAAAAATGCAAATTCCAACATTATAAAGGAGGTGAGAGATGACCTTAGCAAGCAAAATTTTGCAAGCTGCAGGAAGAAAATGTGCCTCCTTTGAATAGAAAAATCTTAAGACAGCTGTGGGGCCTGCTTGCCCGATTTAAAAAAATGTGCACTTCGAGATAAGGAAACCTGGAACTCACTTCAAGGTGTTTTTAAGTACTTACTTGCTCTATTGGGATCTGTTTAATCTGCCATTTATGTGACCTACTGGCTTGTTGTGCAAACATTAGTCCCTTAGGTTTTTTTTTTTTAAAATAGCTTATTACAAGTTGTTCTTTTAGGCAAAAGGAAACCAATGTTCGAAATGTCCTTCACCACATTGTCTGCCTACAGCAAGGCTGGGTTTGCTGCCATTAAGCCATAATAGGAATTGCCCAAAGCCCCTTCATTACATCACCCAGTAAGATTCAACCAAGCTTGGGACTCAAGACAACCTACAAAGTTACCCCTGCATGGCCCTATATGGGAGTCTGACAACCAATCAGGATACATTTCTTGCCACACGGAACAGGAAGCAAGTTCAAAGCCCAAGAGAGGGTATCTCTCTCTCTCTCTCTCTCTGTCTCTGTCTCTCTCTCTCACCCATGCGCTCGATTTTGCCCAGGACCTCAAAACTACGTGGTCCTGTCCTCCATTAAACCATCTTTCCAAATAGCCTCCATGTTTCCAGTGTCTTTCTCCACTTGGAATTGAACCCAGATGGACGGTTCTTCCAACAACAAGGGGAGGGTTGCCTGTACTATATCGCCCTCTGGATACACACCTACACACTCAAGGCACTAATCTATCCAAGTTCATTTCAATGGAGGCTAATTGCTCGAACACTGAACACTAAGACGGTAGTTTAGCCAAGAGCAAACATTGTTTTTACCATGAATTCAATTGAGTTGTCCCGTGAAAACAGTTCCTCCCAGCCCTTACCCCCATGCGATTGCGTTCTTTATGTTCTGTAGAAGAATCTGGAGCTGGCAGAACAGACAGAAGAATGGAAAGGGAGGGCTGGCGTAAAATCAGAACAGCCTTTCAAATCTTCTCCAAGAGAAACAAAACGCTCCGATAATTGCTGCTTTTCTCCTTCTGTTTGCAAGCCTCTTTCAAGAGACTCAAAATGATTAGAGACGGGAAGTAGGATTAGTTTACTTAGTGTCTCAGTGTCTTAATTCATCCATTTTTAGCAGTTTGACTGTCTAACAAGACTGCTGAGCCACAACTGACTATACCCACTCAGAAGCCTTCCTTTTCTTTCTTTCTTTCTTTCTTTCTTTCTTTCTTTCTTTCTTTCTTTCTTTCTTTCTTTCTTTCTTTCTTTCTTTCTTTCTTTCTTTCTTTCTTTCTTTCTTTCCTTTCTTTCTTCCTTCCTTCCTTCCCCAACCCACCCTCCTTCCTCTCCTTCCTTTTTTCCTTCTTCCCTCCCTCCCTCAATGCACCTCCCTCCCTCTCCATCTTTCTTTCTTTCTTTCTTTCTTTCTTTCTTTCTTTCTTTCTTTCTTTCTTTCTTTCTTTCTTTCTTTCTTTCTTTCTTTCCTTTCTTTCTTCCTTCCTTCCTTCCTTCCTTCCTTCCTTCCTTCCTTTCTTCCTTCCTCTTTCTCTCCCTCCCTCCCTCCCCCCAGAGTTAGCCTGCAGTACTGCATTCTGTGGTGGTTCAGTAGTTAGAATGTAGTATTGCAGGCAAACTCTGCTCGCTGTCAGGAGTTCGATCCTGACCGTCTCAAGGTTTTCCATCCTTCCATCCTTCTGAGGTTGGTAAAATGAGGACTCAGATTGTTGGGGGCAATAGGCTGACCCCGTAAACCACTTAGAGAGGGCTGTAAAGCACCATGAAGCAGTATATAAGTCTAAGGGCTACTGCTATTCAAGCCACTGCACCACCACGGCTCCTATTATCTATTTTATTCAGACACGATTTTTTTGAGGTAGAGTGTTAACAGTTCACCATATCCTTAGTGAGATAGTGAAAATAATAATGCCCTTCCATACATCTAGGATACTCCATGTTTAGGAAAAAGAACCGATAAGGAGATTAATACTGGTCGTCTTTGACTTTCAATTATTTGTTTAGTAACTGTTCAAAATTAACAACAGCAAAGAAAAAGGCAACTTAAGACCATTTTTCACATTTACCATTGTTGCCGCATCCCCTGATGGTCACGTGATCAAAATTCAGATGCTTGGCAACTGACTCCTATTTAGGAAAGTTGCAGTGTCCTGGGATCACGTGATCCCCTTTTGCGACCTTCTGACAAGCAAAGTCAATGGGGAAGCCAGATTCACTTAACAACTGGGTGAGTAACTTAACAACTGCAATGATTTGCTTAGCAACTGTTGGCAAGAAAGATCGTAAAATGGGGCAAAACTGCCTTACCAAGTCTCTTGTTTAGCAATGGAAAACTTCGGCCTCAGTTGTGATCGTAAGTCGAGGGCGACCTGTAGACAAAATGTATGATGGAGGAAGAGTTTAAAGTTTTGCTAAAGAGTTTAACAAAACCTCCATTTCACAGACGTTCTGAGGGACGGAGATGCTGTTCCAGAGTGCAGGGTGGTATCTCCTACACCAGCGGTCCTTAGAGAAGGCACATCTCCTAGATCAGGGGTCCCCAACCTGTGGGCCGTGCAGCCTACTTGCAATCGGGGTGCATGAGTGGCTGGCTGGTGTCTATGTCGGAGGGGCTCAGGGCCCCACTCACATGAGTGTTGCAGGTGCTCAGAGCCTTGTGGTGCTCAGGGCCTCAGGGTGTCACAGCCACTCAGGGCCCAATTCACGTGGGTATTGGGAGAACTCACAGTCCCTCTTGCATGGGCGTTTGCAGCCCAAATCACGTGAACATCACAGGCACTTTGTGGCCCCACTCACGTGTGCAATCTACCCCTCCCACAAAACCATTCCCTCTTTGCCTCCTCCGGGACAACCTGGAAAGGTTGGGGAACTCTGCCCTAGACTGCCTTTGGATGGGGACCAGAGGATGCCGAACCTGTCTAGATGCATTGGATTAATACAGTAGTCTGGCTTAGGGCTGTCTAGAGTTAAGAGAAGAATATATGTGTACATTTATCACAATAAAACATTTTGACCTGGGAATGTTTTCTAACATGCACATATTTGTGCTTGCATGCACACCCACACACTACCACTCATACCTTGGGGTCAAGTTCACATCAAGTTCACATTCTGTACAGAAAGATAAGAGAAAACTAGTGAAGCTAAAGTCATTTGGCTCCTGGGCCAGAGGGGTTGGGCCGATCCAATAAATGCATGGACCTAAGGAAGTCTTGTTGAAAACACGATGGGCTACAGCTTCTGCTGTCTTTAGCAAGCCCGGTGATACTGTTGGAAGAATGACAGAAGGGTAGATCAGGGAGTTGGCTAGGGTTGGGTTGGCTCTTGCTCAGGTTTTCTTCGCACTGCTCTTTTGGATCAGGCTGTCCGCTCTCTGCCGGCGCCAATCACAGATGTCAACAAAGGCGCAATAGGAGCATTTCCAAGTGTCTTCAATGTCTACTCCCTTGGGATCCCTTTGCCCTTTCCAATAGGCTAAGAAATAATGGGACATGGACATCAACTCATCATGGTCATAGGTGATGACTTCGCTGCCCAGCAACGTGTTGGTCTCCTGATGAATGTACTCAATTTGAAGTCGGTCAATGGCTGGAATGTCTGAGTGGGTCAAGTTGAGGAGCACCAGCTCCAGGAGGTCTTCGAAGCACTGCACCACGAATCCAGCTTTTTGTGCATGTTCTTGGATCTCCTGGCCAAGCAACTGTTTGGGCTTCAGATGAAGGTGATGTACGAAGATATCTTGGGTTAAGCATCCTTGCACCATGGCATCAAAGAGATGTTTATATAAAGAGACCTGCAATGAATCAAGCACACTTTCTTGAGCTACATCCAATTTTCAGCCTCACCTGTGTCTCATATTTTGATCACATGACTGTAGGGATGCTGGGATGATCATTGGAATTCATTGTTGCAATGTATTTTTATGCAACAACTACAGTAGCATTCCGCCAGTAGATGGCAGTGTTTACAACTCTGGATCTATGGTCTTTTGTTCCAAGTAGAGTTCCCTGTTCCCTGTTACAGTTAAAATAATCGAGCAGTAAAGCACATGGTGACTGTACTTTTTGTTTGCTCTGTAGTACTATGTATAAACAGAATTTCTAATACATAAGTGTAAAGATGGGTTGTAAGTCCCTTTTTTCAATGCCATTGTAACTTTGAATGGTAACTAAATGAATGGTTGTAAGTTGAGGACTACCTGTATTTAGATGTATATGAGAGGTTATTGGGGTTAGATATGCCCACTGTAAAGATTTAATACATATATCCTGCATGGATATGTCTCATGTCAGGGGTCCCCAACCTTTTGGACCTCAGGGACCACTAAATTCAGAATTTTAAATCCCGCGGACCAGAGACCCTGGGAAAATCCCCCCAAAAGTCTGCAGGAAAATTCTCCACTTTGTTTTCCTATCGATCGATCATTCTTTATTTGGGGTCTCAGGATACCGTCTCCAGCTCTGTTCTCAAGGGAGGGGGGAGAAGGAGAGACTTCGTGAAAGATGGTTTCCTGCAAAGACAGCGGCAGAATCAGCAGAAGTCTTTCTTTCTCTCCCCCAAATTCTGCCAGAAATGAGTCTTTGTGAGACTTGTCATGCCAGCGCAGCCTCTTGGAGCAGGAGGCCTTGCAGGGTCCCAAAGACTCATCTCTGGCGGAGTTTGGGGGAAAGAAAGAAAGACTTTTGCTGCTTTCCTTGCGTGCAGCCAAAAGCAGAAGAAGAAAGAAGTGGAAAGAAGCAGCACTGTGGCCAGGCCAGGCGCATGGGGCGAGTGGGGCAAGTCACTACCTCGTGTTGTTCGCAATGCAAGCGACGCAAGCCTTGTGTTCCCGCACAGCCTGGATTAATTACTTTGGGGTGTGCTTTGGAGGTCACATTTCTCTGTGGACCAGCAAAATTTTCTCGTGGAGCACCAGTGGTCCCCGACCCACTGGTTGCCGACCACTGTCTCATGCTATCCTTCAGACTGCCAAAATAATTATTTATTGGTTCCTCTAAGTCTAAACCCCAGGATCCTTTGGTGCATTTACTACTGTTGACTTCAAATAAAATCTGATAACATTTCCAACGTGTACTCTTCAGTTCTAAGCAACCATGATTAAAATATACCAGCTATGAAAAAGATTGGGCTATCTCTGCTGGCCCCACATTAAATCTGAGCCAGCCATGTGATACAGCGGGTATCAAATACTATCAGGGATGGGAGGCAATTAACACAGAGAATTCAGATCTTGAAAAGTAATTTTCCCCATGTTTATTTCTCCCTGGCCAGACTCTATTTGGAGTATGGGATCTAGTTTTGGAGATAATAGCACCGTAGTCTTCAAATCTAAGATGGACTGTCATGTGGGTGAAAAAAATGAGCTTATTTTCTTTCGTTTCAGAAGGCAGGACCAGAAAGTCAAGTCAGACTGCAGAAGAAATCATCTGACTTTATGAACTGCCGGCTGTTGGAAAGGGCTCTCATACGAAGGGTTAAATTCCCCTTCACTTTTAAGAAGTGTGGACTTCAACACCCAGATTTCCCCAGGCAGCATGCTGGCTGGGTGGATATTGGGAGTTGGAAGCCCACCCATCTTAAAAGTGGCCAAACTTGAAAAACACTGATCTAGTGGCTCCTGCACTGAGCTGGTAGGTGGATTAGATCAGCAGCCCCCAATTTGTGGCTTGGTGGCCTGCTGGGGGTGGAGGAGAGAGGCAAACCAGTCCATGTGAGGGGCGGGCCTGCCCATGTTCAGTTGGGCTTGCATGATGGCCCAACACGCATGCAAGTCAAGCTGTTTGTGTGTGCACAGACAGTCATATATGCCGGCTTGCTGCTTGTGTGACCCGGTTACAAATAGGCCGTGGTCCGGAGGTTGGGGGCCCCTGGATTAGATGACTTAACAGATAATCAGAGTTGGAAGGGACCTTGTAGGTCATCTAGTCCAACCCCCTGCCCAAGTGGGAGACACTACACCCTTTCTGACAGATGGGAGTCCAACCTCTTCTTGAAAGCCTCCAGGGATGAATCTCCCACAACCTCTGAAGGCAACGTCTGTTCTACTGTCAGAAAGTTCCTCCTTATTTCCAGGTTGAATCTCTCCTTGTTCAGTTTCCATCCATTATTCCTTGTCTGGCCTTCAGGTGCCTTGGAAAATAGCTTGACCTCCCCCCCTCTGTGGCAGCCCCTCACAGGAAGGAACCTTCTAAGTTCCTTTCCAACTTAAGTATGAATGCAGCTCTTAGGTCTTTTACTGACTCTACTGAATCCATGGTGTGAATGCAGCCAATTCCCTCCCTGTATCCAGGTTCCAAGACAGCCAGCCTAAGGCCTCCAATCTCACCCTGACCTACCTGGAAACGGTCCCTCTTCTTCTGCGCAGGTACAGGCATGTAGGCTTTTTCCCTTGTCTTCAATTCATTCAGTTGCAATTCCCCTTTAGCCGTATAATTCAGCTGATCAATAATCCCAAACACGAAAACGCCTTCTAATACGCCAAAGACTGGACATTCCCGCACACGTTGACCTGTCAGGGAGAAAACCACATATAAGCACCTTTGCCATCCTGAGGGGCGTGGGGAGCGTTCCACAACCAGCGTACCCACCTTCTCGTAGATTAGTTATGGTTAGGAGGACGTTAAGCAGCTTGATGGCCCATCTGTCTTCTCTGCTCCTAGTCTTGACAGGCACCAGGTTATGATCTTGCAGTTCTGGATAGAAGCAGCCACAGAGAAAGAACGTTGTTTTCCTGCTCTTAAAATGAGCCATGTGCCTCTATAGCACAGCTGTCAAACTCGCTGCATCACGTTGCCGTCACGTGGTGTATCGCGGGAAGGGCATGGCGCGTGACACATCCAGCCCGTGTGGGCCACCAGTTTGACACCCCTGCTCTATAGCAACACGGCACGATGGCCTAGTGATTAAAATACCACGATGCCCACAGATCTAGTAGTAATTAATAAGATACATCAATGCGAAGAAATGGTTAGACTAACAATGTTACTAAAGAACAGGGAAGAAGAAGAGTATTTTACGATATGGAATATATGGCATAAATGGTTAAGAAAAAGGAGTACAGATGTTTGCGAAAATGACTAAAGAAATTTCAAAGAAGAATACGATATATGATTTATATGTATATATGTAAAGTAATGTAGATAAATAAGTATTGTATTTTAACAGTAGTATGGTAATCAAGGAATGAGTAAATTAGTTACAGATATACCTATGGTAAATTAATCTAATTGTAAAAGCGGCCTCGTGGTGAGGGGAGTGTGTGTGTGTGTGTGTGTTTGTGTGCGCTCGCCCCGAGGCCGCTTCTACCGGCCAATCGAAGTGGCTGGTGACTGCATTTGGGGAGCTTCCATCGCCCCAAAAAGACTGCCTAAAGGTGAGGGGACACAGGCAGCCATGCCATGCCCTGAAGCAGCTGGGGACTCTGCCTTCGGGAAGCTTTCGTCAGCCAATAGAAGTGGTCTCGCGGCGAGGTACGTGCATATGGGCCGCTCTAGGTGGGGGAGGAAATTAAGTCACCCCCAAAAGATTGCCTACCCATTTTTCAGGGGTCAAAAAAAATAAGGCCTGGCCTTATTTTGTGAGAAACATGGTATTAAAGCACATATACAGTGCTATGATATCGCTGTAAAATGTGAGAACTTGTTTCTCTTTTTAAAATTTTTGAAATTGTGAATAAATAAACTATTAAAAAAATAAAAAAAATGCTGGGCTTTTCGACTTTAAGGTTGGCCGTTTGAGACCCAAGCACTGCATGACAGGGTGAGCAGGTTGAAAGAATGCGAGTAGATAAATAGGTACCACTTTGGTGGGAAGGTAACGGTGTTCCATGCGACTCAGCATAGAGCAGAGGTGTCAAACTCGCATCATCACATGACATAATGGACATTTCCCCCCTTCACTAAACCAGGCCGGGGTGGAACCAGCATGTAATGCATCCAGCCCGTGGGCTGCAAGTTTAACACCCCTGGCATAGAGTCACACTGGACACACATCACGATAGAAGCATCTTTGGACAACATTGGCTCCCTCAGCTAGGAAGTGGAGGTAAACACCTCCCCCCTAGAGTTGGACATGACTGGATAGAGGAAACCTTTACCTTTTACTCTAGAGCAAATTGCCGCCCCCACTTCCCACAATTACTTTCCTCGTTCCCCTTCACTGGCTTCCAACACAAATAGCAGCTCAAACAGTGCAAGTGGTCCTCGACTTACAACGACTGGCTGTTCGAAGTTACACTGGCACTGAAAAAAGTGACTGGCGACTAGCCCTCACATTTATGAATGTTGCAGCATCCCCACAGTTAATGGGATTAAAATTTGAGTGCTTGGCAACCGGCATGTGTTTATGTCACTAGTTGCAGCATCCCTGGGTTTGACAAGTGGGAGAGGCCAGTTTCCTTTAACAATCTCACGATTCACTTAACTATAGTGATTCGCTTAACAACTGTGGCAAAAGAGTCACAACATTGGGCGTGACACTCTTAATAACTGCCTCACAAAATTCTGGTCCCAATTGTGTGATTGTTAAGTCTAGGACTATCGGTAGCTCCTGTTTAGAATTACATCCAGCCAGTTGGCTGTGCCCTTTCTCAGACATGCCATTACATTATTACTCTGGTCTATTTGAGGACCAATTCCCAGGCATCAGGATGGCCCTTGCACTATGCTTTAAATTTCTTTTGAAAGGGGCAAGTTTTACTGTCTCTTCCTTGAGTTTTTAGGGAGATCTGTGACTCTCCTTTTCTTCTGCATTATTATTCTTGCTTTCATTTATTTTTTTTATTATATAAAATACAAAGAAGAGAAGAAAAAATAGGAAATTAAGAGAAGGAAAGGGAGCGGGGGGAAAAGGAAAGTGAGATACAAGGGGAAAAGAAAAAGAAAGAAAAGGGGGCATTGACTTCCAACTCTCCTTAGCACAGTACAAGATAAACACGCTCAAACCCCAACTTTTTGCTTTTACACATTAATATATAACTAGCCATTTCTATAACACCGTATCTTTCTAATCAACAAAAATCAAGGTCAAAGTTTCATCTTTTTTTTTTCTTCACAAGCACAAATTCTAGAAGTGATGTTCAAATAAGAACACATTTTCCTCTTTAAATAAAATCCCTGCATTATACAGCAACTATAAATCTGGTTTCGTTCAGCCATTTTTATGGACTTCAACTTCCAGAATTCTGGCTGGCCAGGGAATTCTGGGAATTGAAGTCGACATGTCACCAAGATTGAGAAACACTGGTTTAAAGGATTATGCCATTTCCCCCTTAAAAATGATGAGAAACTACATGGCCTTAATTTGAAGCAATCACAGGCCAGGTTGGGGATGGACTAGCAGCTTTATTATAACAATAGCAATAGCACTTAGACTTATACACTGCTTTACAGCCCTTTCTAAGCAGTTTACAGAGTCAGCCTCTTGCCCCCACCAATTTGGGTCCTCATTTTACCCACCTCGGAAGGATGGAAGGCTGAGCCAACCTTGAGCCTGGTGGGATTTGAACTGCCAAACTGTTAGGCAGCTGGCTGCAGAAGTAGCTTGCAGTACTGCACTCTAACCCCTGCATCACAGAGGCTCCTTATCATGCAGGAAACACCCACTATTTTACAGATAGAAAATATGAGGGTGTTCATAACAGCTCAAGGATCCTATTTCCCACCCCTTGCAATGCAACCCATTAAAGAAAGTATAGAGAAGACTAGAATTTACCCCAAACATCCAAATGACGTTACCTCTGGCAAGATGGATGGACTTTCCTGTGTTTAACACAACCGTTGTCTTCTCTGGCAATTGCACGCTTGGCTTTTCTTTGTGATAAACTACCTTTTGCTCACACCACACTTGAGCCGAGAGATCTGTGACGCAAAGATAGCGCAGGTAGAAAGCTTCGAGAGGCTTCCTCGGTCTCTTTCTCTTTATTGTCCTCCTCTTCCTTTCTCCTACATTAGCAGTCCGAGAATCAACACGCTGACCACTTAGGAGTTTGGGTTCCCTGTGATGAGCATGCAAGAAGTTCGGATTATCATGTCCCCAAAGTGCTTTTTGAAGAGGCAACTGGACTTTCCGGTTTTTCTTTGAAGATGTTTTGTTTTGTCAGAGTGCGCACAGCTTCAGTACGTGAGACAACCCAGGAGCAATAATAGCAAACGGAGGTTTGTAATAAATAGTGGTTTTGTCTACAAAAGAATATATACTATACATACACGTACTATAGGCAGAGGCCAAACAAGCAGCAATTAAAATAGGGAAGAACACACAGTGAGAGAGAGAGAGAGAGACACACCCTGACAGGGCCTCTTCTTCTTATACAGGCTCTTAAAGGGATAACAGCCAAAAACCTTGCTGATTCATTCCCATCATTGCATTAGCTGGTTAGCTCTTAAATCACTATCCTGACACGCTTCTCATCCAAGAAGCTTCTTCAGGTCTGACTGGATGGTGGGGAATGGAAGGATTTATACTCCTTGCAGACAGCTGGTCATTTGCATTCTTTTAGTGGGTCCTTAAGGCCACCTGAAGGTTTACCTGTGTCATCAGGGTCACCTGAGTGGTGCAAATGAGTGTGGAGCCTTCTTGGAACTGTTGAAAGGACTGTGTTGTAGATTGGAGATAGATGGTGTCATATTCCTCCATCTCTGTTGAGAGAGGACTGTTCAATTTTGACATAGATGGCTTCTTTGATCCCTCTTTCAAATCAGTGATCCTCTCTGTCCAAAATGTGGACTTTGCTGTCTTCAAAAGAGTGGCCTGTGTCTTTTAAATGCAGACGGACTGCTAAATCTAGACCTGATGGGTTTGTTCTCCCATTTCCAGTCAGAGCTGAAGAAGCTTCTTGGATGAGAAGTAAAACGACTTCAAAGAAAAAACAGGAAAGTCCAGGAAAGTCCTGAAAAAGCACCTTTGGGACAACTATCACCTGGATAACTGAGAAGTTCTACAGACCAACACACACACACACACACACACACAGAGAGAGAGTGAGTGAGTTTCTGGGTAGCTGATCACCTGGTTTGATGAGTACATGGATTTTTTTTTAATACAGTTTGTTCTACAGCATTTTGTAATTTAGAGGCTGTTTTTGTGTATTTTGTTATTTGATTTTAATTAGTTTGTCTAGCAATGAGTTGGGTTTTTTTTTAAAAAAATCTTGTTTAACAAATCCTAGATGCTGGCTTCCTTGTGGGTTTTAATCCTGTCTTGAATCCTGTCTTACCAAATCTGCATTTCTAAAAGTTGGCCCCTTAATTTCGACTTGGGGCAAAGAGCTGAGTTTCTGAGTTTCTGTCTTTAGAAACATGTTTCTCCTTTAGGGAAACTAGAATATTCTGCCTTTTCAAATAGTTCCTGAAATATTCCAATCTTCTAAGAGGGGTGAGTGCTAACTTTCTACCCATGCAACGGGTTAGTGAACCAGATAAAAGGGAGATCCAGAGATTTCTTTTATGTATACTGAGAGTAATTTGCACCAAATTCCTTGTGTGTCCAACCACACTTGGCCAATAAAGAATTCTAATTCTAATTCTATTCACGGATTGTCTTAAAGAGTCCACAAGTCTTGAAGTTGCCAAGGTTGGAGACCCCTGATTTTAAAGGTATTCAGTAGGATCACATCCCAGAAAAGAGTAACAAGAATCATAGAGATGGGAAAGCTAAGTCATTGACTCCCGGCCTGTTTAGGATTGCATTTAGGATAGCACATTATTTTGCCTTTCAATGGGGGTGTAATATTGCAGAAAGTGTCTTTCTACTTTTAATCCTGGCCAGGCAGGTTTTTTCCCCTTTTATTTATTTTATTTATTAAACTTTTATGCCGCCCGCCTCCCTTACAAGGTGACTTTGGACAGCTTCCCCCCTACTTTTGTTAAATCCCCAAGAGAGCGCAAATGCGGGCAGCGGAAAAAAAAACACGGAAGCCACAAAACGGCTTCGCTTTAACAGATAATCAGAGTTGGAAGGGACCTTATAGGTCATCTAGTCTAACCCCCCCAAACGGGAGACCCTACACCATTTCTGACAAATAGCAGTCCAATCTCTTCTTGAAAGTCTCAAGTGAGACTTTAGTCCCGTTGCACATCCCAGCTGCAACACGAGTTCGATCCCCCAAACGCGGCTTAACCATTTAAAAAAAAAAGCGGCGCAACCGAGCCCGTTAAGTTCGTGGATGGCTCTGGGGACCCCGCACAGCAGGGACGGGACTCCAACCGAGGTTTTGTGAACCGGGGCCAGCCCGTCACGCGAACGCAACTCTGGAGAAACTCCCCCGCACACCGCTCACCCGATCTTCGGCTCTTCTATCTGCAAGAACTCGGAGTCGCTCAGGTCAGAAAAACCCGAGGCGGCCTCGGGGTCTTGCAATCCGGATTCACGCCCGGACATGTTTCGCGCTTTGTTTTCTCCTCGAGCAGAATCGCCGTCAGCTGCTCGAAGGAGAAGCCTAAGTGAATAACTGCACCGCTTTGCTTTCTTTCCGGCTGAAATATGATTTCCCTCCTTCCTTTCGTCTTCGTTCCGGTTCCCGCCCACCCAGAGATATAGAGACGCCTCCCCGACGAGGGAGGTGTGGATGTTGAGACCTTAGAAAGAGTGCAGAGAAGAGCAACCAACAGGATGAGGGGACTGGAGGCTAAAGCACAGGAGGAAAGGTTGCAGGAATTGGGTAGGTCTAGTTCAGGGAGTCTTCAAACTTGACAGCTTTAAGACTTGTGAACTTCAACTCCCAGAATTTCTCCTCCAGTCATGTTAGCTCGGGAATTCTGGGAGTTGAAGTCCACAAGTCTTAAAGCTGTCAAGTTTGAAGACCCTTGCTCTGCGTCTTCCACCACCACCTTACAAAATGAATGCAGAGGTGTCAAAGTTCGCATATAAAACTCTTCCTTTTGTCGTGTCTTGAAGGTAAGGCAGGAATGTTATCTTTTTGAGGGTTACGGTTGGAATCCTGAAACTACTGTTTTTTAAATGAAGCCTGGCTCAGTGGCCTGTGGAACTTCATGCCACAGCAAAGAAAGGAATTGTCCATCCAACAAGGCTCCTGGAGTGAGGAGGGGCAAACAAGCCAAGAGACAGCTTTGACACAAAATATTTTTTTAAATTATGAATTTTGCAAAGACACATTTAAGCAACAAAATATACATGTTTATCCTTCTGTAGAATTCTTTTTATGCAATGACAAATACAAGAGGCTACCATAGCAACAAATTAAATATACATTATGTACAGCATACATCAGCAACCTGCTATGAAGCATTGCTTCTTAACACAAAGAAAAATACTTCGTTTCATCCTAAATTTTTACAAAATCCTAGTCTTCACAATCTCAGTTGAACTTTAGGAACACAATAACTGGAATTCCCCCCCTCCCCCTGCTGTATCAAAATGGAGGAGTAAGATATATTCTGGTACTCTTCCCCCTCCCAAAATAGCATTTTTCTTAATTTTATTGCAGTACCATGCTTCATTTCTGAAAGCCAAAAAACCTTTAATAAAAGGTATCAATGCATGTTTTTATGTTTTTCTTTCTGTTCAACAAAAACAACAGCTTTAAGACTTGTGGACTTCAACTCCCAGAATTCCTCCTCCAGTTATGTTAGCTCAGGAATTCTGGGAGTTGAAGTTCACAAGTCTTAAACTTGCCAAGTTTGAAGACCCTTGGTCTAGTTGATTGAAAAGAAGGGCTGCTCCAGGATTTGAGGGGTTGCCACAGAGAAGAGGGAGTCAAGCTATTTTCCAAAGCACCTGAAGGCAGGACAAGAAGCAATGGATGGAAACTAATCAAGGAGAGAAGCAACCTAGGAGAAATTTCCTGACAGAACAATGAATCAGTGGAACAACTTGACTCCAGAAGCTGTGAATTCTCCAACACTGGAAGTTTTTAAGAAGAGATTGGACAGCCATTTGTCTGAAATGGTATAGGGTTTCCTGCCTGAACAGGGGGTTGGACTAGAAGACCTCCAAGATCCCTTCCAATTCTGTTATCCTAATGCTAAAAAAAAAGAAAAAGAAAGAAAGAGGGGCTCAACCTATTTTTCAAAGCATCAAAATAAGAAACAACTGATGGAAACTAATCAAGGAGAGAAGCGTTTAGAACTAAAAAGGCCTTTTCTTTGTGGTCTGTGCTGTTCTTACTTTTAATCAAGATAGGATATCTCTAGGCAGAATCATATTGGCTAAGGCAGCATTTCTTCACCTGAGTAATTCCCAGGTATGTGGACTTAGGTGACTGGAGGCTAAAATATATGAATGGTTGCAGAAATTGGGTATGGCTTGTATAATGAAAAGAAGGACTAGGGGTGAAGTGATAGCAGTATTCCAGTATCTGAGGGGCTGCCACAGAGAAAAGGGGGTCAACCTATTTTCCAAAGCCCCTGAAGGCTGCAGAACAAGAGGCAATGGATGGAAACTAATCAAGGAGAGAACCAGCCTAGAACTAAGGAGATAGTGAGAACAATTAATCCGTAGGACAACTTATGGATGTTCCTACGCTTGTCCTGAAGGGTTAAAGTTTCTAAGTTGGAAAAACATTGATCTTTATCCTGCCTTTGTTTTTTTTTATCTATCTCACTGATCAATGTTTTTCCAGTAAAAATGTTTTTTTAAAAATTTAAAAAACATTTTTTATTTTTAAATTTTTAAATAACAATCCTAAAAGAGAATACACCCCCACTATGTGTGTGTGTGTGTGTGTGTGTATGAATATGTGTGTGTACCCAATGCACTAAACTTAATCTGTTGATATTTCAACATTTGCAGTATTCTTGGATAAGTCACTGTCTAGCAAAATGAAGCCTCCACATTCAAGAGCAGAGCGATGCTTGTTCCCTAAAGTTCTTCGGGTATTCTCGGGAAATGGATTCAGAATGGAGGCCCCAACCATGAGATAAAAACCCCATATTTTTTACATGTGGTGCAATGCCACCAAGAGATGCTGAGTTCTAATCCTGCCTTTGACATGAAACCTGGCTGGATGTCTTTGAGCCAATCATTAGGAGACTGTGAATTCTACTCCCGCCTTAGGCATGAAAGACAGCTGGATGACTTTCTGCCAGTCTCTTTCTTTCAGCCCAACCCACCTCACATGATTGGGTGTTGTGAGGAAATTAGGAGGAGGAGGAGGTGTATGGGAAAAATTCACTGCCTTGAATTATTTGTTGACATAATAAAAACTAGATGCAAATAAATAAATAAAATTAGGTATGTTTGCCACTTTGAGGTATTTATGAAAATAGGGCTAATAGGATACACATCAATTTTGACTTTTTGGACTCTCTCCCCGTGGACACCTTTGAGTGTTGTCCTCTTCAAATATGTATCATTTTTCTGCAAAACAAATGATCGGAAAAGATTGATACTGTGCAATTTGTTCAATTTGTTGTGCTGTGCAATTTGTTGGAAGTTAAGGGAAAATGGTTTTTTTGGGAACATTTATGTCAAGTGTTTCTCAAACTTAGTAAATTTAAGACATATGAACTTCAACAGGTTGGGTTGGGAATTCTGGGAGTTTAAGTCCACATATTGCCAAGTTTGAGAAAACTGATTTATGCGTTCCTGCCCCACCCCCCAAATCTTAGCATCCAATTCAGAGTATCCAAAATCACAAGTCATCTGTTCTGGCTTATAGCCTTCAAGGCAGGGGTCTCCAACCTTGACAACTTTAAGACAAAGAAAATCTAGCTGAGGAACTCTGGGAGTTGAAGTCCACAAGTCTTAAAGTTGCCAAGGTTGGAGACCTTTGCTTCAAGGAATATAAGTATGACCTTCCACTTTCCACTAGAGGGTGATCTAATCTCTAATATTAAGGAAATAAAACTAAAGAACTTAACAACACCAGAAAATGACTGATGTAATCTGATGGCTTTTGCAAGATCTCACATGAAATCAGTGTTGATCATTTAAAAAACAAACAAACCCAATCTCTTAATTTATTCTTTTTTCAGAGTGCATGGAGAAAACTCTAATTCCGTAGTGGAACTGCTTAAAAAGTAGAATGGTGCAATGTTTTGTCTCTGCATCCAGAATTCACTTTTCTTTGTCAACCTTGAGGATGGATCTTTCCATGGAAAGTTTTCTGATAGAATTAATTTCTTTGAAGTGGCTTTCCAGACTGAGCACGTGTGGGAAAGCTCAGGAACAAAGCCAATTATCCAGAATGCTGCACATAATTTTGGAACCAACAGACTCTAAATGAAAACAAATTTTTCCAGGGATGTCATTGTATTTAACACACACCCGATCCCCCTTCTCCAGGGTGAACGAGTATTAATCTTCCCAGAGGGAAACAAAGATAGGGGGTGTCATTGTCCCCATAATAGAAATATTAGCAATTTGTCTCTCTAAAAGCTCACCCAGGAATATAAATGGCCTTCCTGTCACCGCAGTTATTTATGAAACTACTTCACAGGAAGAACTGCAGGCGCTGTCTTAAATCTGTGGCAACTTCACTCCTGCAAGCAGCTGATGAACTGGGACAGGGACTGTCAAAGAAGCAAAGGCCAACAGGTCTTTAGGCTGAACAAGGGGGCCGGATTCAGTTCCGAGGAGTGAATTCCCATGGAATTTGGAAATTTGATTTGGAGTTGGTTGATCTCCAACGTATTGGAGCTTAATTGGCTAACTGGAAAGTGGATTCTGGCTTCAAATGCCTGTTGGGAGAAATATCCATCTGGTTCAGTTCCAAGCCGGGAGGAAGATACTGGAAACATGGAGGCTGATTGGAAAGATGGTTTAATGGTGAAGCAGAAGCACATGGGTGGTTCTAGGCAGCAGAGTTGAGAGTAGGTGGGGGGTTATACCTTCTCTTGGGGTTTGAACTTGAGCTTCCTGTTTCTGTGAAAGAATATGTATTCTATTGGCTGCTGTCGGACTCCCATGGGGTTATGCAGGGGTCATGGCTGAGGTTGTCTCCCAGGTTTGGTTGAAGCTTGACTGATGCAATGTCCTTAGGAGATTGTGCCATATGGTGAGCTCTGCTGCTAGATGGGTTAATCCTATTATGTCCTGGAGGGTCATGTCTTAATCCCATCACCCTGAAACTGGAGGTCTTTTGTCTAGTAGATAGTGTAGGAAGTTAGCACCCATCCCTCTCCTAGAAAATTGAAATAGCCTAGGAAATATAAAAAAGGCAGAATATTTCCTCTAAAAAGAGTAGAAACTCAGAAGCAGAAACTTACCTCAGAAGCAGAAACTCACCCCCACCTTGGTTAATGGGTGGGCCATTCAGGCCTGGGCCAGAATACTTTACATAACAAAAATCTCCAGGTAAAGCTATAGCAATTGCCAAAAGCCCTTTTAAGGGCATAAATCATCCAGCAAGGCTCAACCAAGCCTGGAACTCAGGACAGCCTACAGAGTTGCGCCTGCATGGCCCCATGGGGGTCTGACAACCAATTAGAATACAAGCTCAAATTCAAATCCCAACAGGGTATAAAACCCCGGCAGTCTCAGCACCTCAGTCCTTTTTCTTGATCTCTTCCTTTTCACTCTGGAGCTCCAGGCCATGTGGTCCTGATATTAAACCTTCCAAACAGCCTCCATGTTTCCAATGTCTTTTTCCCCACTTGGAATTGAACCCAGAAGGATATTTCTGCCAACAATAAGATGGCTCAGTCTTTCTTAACGGGCACCAAATATCTATGGGGTGCAGGGAACTGCTTTCTGTCTTTAAAACATGTTTCTTCTTTTATTGTTCAGGGAAATGGTTTTCTGGTTTTTTAAATATTTCTCAAAATATTCCATTCTTCCAGGAGAGGGTTGGGTGCTAACTTTCTACATACCTGAAGTAGAAAGGCAGCTTGGTGGTCCGGCTGGGGAGGGGAAAGACAATTGGCCGGCCGGTGCACATGTGTGTGCACGCAGCTTCATTCATGCAAAAGAGAAGCCTTGGGGGCGGAACTTGTGAAAGTGGAGCTGTGCTCATGCACACACACACACATGTACGTTGTCAAGATTCCGGCAGTTACCCCAATTAAATCACAAGTCTCGAGCCAAACTTCCAAAAATAAACAGAACTTACTGGGAGTTAACATGCAGGCACGGCCTGGGTGCAACCAACTCCGAGACACATAATTCATTGTCACCCTTGACCCTGGTTCCCCCACCCCGACCCCTCTGGGTGTATCATAATTCATGTTATCCAGTGAAACACATCCATAGCCAAGAATCATCAATCATGTTCTTTAGTTAGATTTTTGCAGCAGAAACTTCAGTCATCTAGTTACAATCTCTAAAAAACAATTTGTGGAATGCACTTTCGATTTCAAGCTGCGCACTGCTTTTTCAAACCCCTTTCCCCCCTCCTTTTCTGTTGGCAACTATAAAAAACCCACAAAAAATGTTTTATGATGTTGAAAGGCTGTCAAAATGCCTTTCTTCCGAGGATTCAAATTTTCCCACTGGGAGAGCTCCGGCGCAAGGATATGGACAACTGCTTGAAAGCCGGATCTTTTTTATTTTTCAGGAGAGATAGCAAGGAGGCTGCGTTCCTGGGCTAGCTAGCTTCGTATGGTAAGTCCCTGATTTTTATACCCTTTTTCTCCTTTTGTGTGTGAGTGCTTGTGTTTGTATTTCTTAATGTTTTAAATCCTGTCAGGGGTTGTCTTGATTTCCGCCGGAGGGTAAACTCCGCGGGGTGCGGAAGGCAAACTTTGTGGGGTGATTTGATTGTATTATCGGTTTCGTCCTAATCTCTTTTAGCTTAATGGTTTCTTATATTTGTTTTGTAGCAATCTCCTGTCTGTCTCCTTTGTGATATATTTTGTGTCTTTTGTCTGTTTGTTTTGCTGATTTGGCATGTCTTGTGTTTGTAAGGGTTTTCTTTTCTTGTTTCCCTAGTTTTCTTAATTATTTGGGCTTTTGTCTAAGGGGCTTCTTTAATACCTTTTATTTGATTCCTTTTCCTATGCAAGTTTGTTTTATGGCTGGCCTGATGTTCCCTTTGGGCTTTTCCTGCTTGGGTGACGCCACTGTCCTCATGAAGTTCCCTTTCTACAATGAGTTGACATGCACACTAGCTTGCCTTTTGTGCAGCTGGGTTCCGAATTCGCCAGGTAGTGGGTGGTTGCTGGGGGTTGGGCTGGGCTAGATGACTTCAAAGGTTCCTTTTGATCCTTAAATTCTGTGAGAATTTTTACTTTAGCTTCTTTCAAGCTCAGCCAAGGTAGCTCTGCTTGGCCATCTCCCAGAACAATCTTGGCTAGTAATCTCGACTGTAACAATAAACCCCTCAAAGTGTTAAAAACAAACAGAAAACAATTCCACAATTGGATGTTCTCACCAATTATGCATTAATTTCCCTTGATTTTTCTAATAACGCTGTAATCAAATATCAATCCCTCCTTACTCATGAAGTTATGAGTGGGGTAATTACTTTCCCTACTGGTAAATTTCTGACTTTTTCTGAACAGAAATAGCACTTACAGTTGAGAAGGGCTGCACTGCCAAAAGCAATAAGCCAGGGCCAGATGAAAATTTTAAATGAAATCCCATATCCATTTCATTGAAATGAATTCTACTTCATAAAAAAGTTCTTTCCTTCCCGTTTTTAATCAGTTTCTCCTTTTTCTCACTTTGGATTTTACAGCCGAGAAACAATTTTTGTCATGGTTTGGGGTGTGTGTGTGTGGGGGGGAAGGAGGGAGAGAGAAATGGGAGCTAACAAAGCCAAATTGGGGTTGCAATCATACGATAAACCCCCTGCCTCTTCTTGCTGGTGCAATGTATGTAGAAAAGGGGCGGGGCTTCAGTTCTGCAATTACAGGCGCCATCTTGACTTTTTTTTGATAGCCCCTTCCCTCCTGCAATTCCATCTCTTCCTTTCCAGGTCGTGGATGTCGGCTGAGATCGTTGAAATTCAATCTGGGAGAAGAATGGAATGGAACAGAACAGAACAGATACTTCATTGGCCAAGTTTGTTTGGACACACAAGGAATTTGTCTCCAGTGCACAAGTTTTCAGTGTATATACAAACAACAAAGTATATAATCATTAGATACCAATGCAGAAGGCAGTAGAAAAGATGAAAAGGATAATAGTAATACGGCCCTACTACATGGGTAAAATATCCTTAGGCATAAGACAGTGCTGTGGTGGCATGAGGGGAAAAAAACTGGGTCAAGTTATTTTGGCATGCAATGCCCTATAGTGACATCCTGAGGGGAAGAGTTGAAACAGTTTATGCCCAAGATGTGAAGGGTCTGTGGTGGTTAGGGAATTTTGGGCATTGAAGTCCACCTGTGTAAAAGTTGCCCAAGTTGAAATTCAGGGATCCCGTCACGTGTTGAGAAAGGCCAAGTAAGAAGAGCACGGTTTGTTTTAGGCAGCTTGACAAATCAAATAAATAAATAAATCCAGCTTGCTACCTGCCCCTCATTTTTCTGCCACTCTTACTGAGCTCCTATAAAGCGTTGTCAGGATCAGGTCTCCTGGTTGAGCAGGGGGTTGGACTAGATGACCTATAAGGTCCCTTCCAACTCTGCTATCCAATTCCTATTCCCATTCCATTCCATTCCTTTCCATTCCATTTTATTGAGTATGCCATGTAAAACATATATGTTTCCCTGTTTAATGATGGTCCTGTGATTTCACCAAAGAGATAGCTGGCAAGTTTATTGAAATGCTTCTGTCCCTTTTTTCATGGTTCTCTCTCTCTCCACCCCCACCATGTTTACTCTCTCCCTTTATTAGACGGTATGCCAGGAATTGTAGGAATTTGTTGGGCTGCAATCAAGTGTAAAAGTGAGATGGTGGGGGGCTGGGGGGTAGCTGGGTACGCACTAAACCAAGCAGGATTTAAAAATACGTCTCATTTCCTTGCCAAAATCAAAGGGCATAGCAAAACTTTGGACATTTAAACTTGAAATATGTTCTGCCATCAGTGTGAGATTCCTTTGTTCAAAGCTTCCAGGAGTTTAATGACCTGAACACCAGATGGCACTGAAATACTAGAAATGAGATATAAAAAGTAACATGGGATGGCTGAGGATGTGATTCTTGCTCTATATTATTTTTTTTTTAGCATGCATTAGTTTGCATTTGCCAGCCCAATACAGGCACCGCAAGGCTGTTAGCTGTTATTGAGTCCCGTATCCTTTTTATATTGTGTCAACCAAAATTAGATGCAATATTCCAAGAGTGGTCTTACCAAGGCATTATAAAATGGTATTAACACTTCATCTGATCTTGATTCTATCCCTCTGTTAATGCAGCCTAGAATTGCATGGGGTTTTTTTGGGCAGCTGCAGCACACTGCTGGTTCATACTATCCCTCTGTTAATGCAGCCTAGGATTGCATGGGGTGTTTTTGGGCAGCTGCAGCACACTGCTGGTTCATACTTATGTGGTTGTCAATTTACTGCTATAGAACCAGGCACCACCTGTTCTATACCTGTGTATTTGGTTTTTCCTGCCTACGTGTATGATTTTATTTTTCTCACCATTGAATTATATTTTGCTTGATAGGGCCCAGTGTTCAAGTCTGGCGAGATCCTTCTGGATCTTGAGCTCATCTTCTGAACTATTGGCTATTCCCACCCAGCTTAGTGTTATCTGCAAACTTGATGAATTCCCCCTTCTATCCCCTCATCTAAATGGGATGGAAACTAATCAAGGAGAGAACCAACCTAGAACTAAAGAGAAATTTCCTGTTGGTTGGAACAATTAATCAGTGGAATGACTTGTCTCTAGAAGTTCTGGGTGCTCTAACACTGCAGGATTTTAAGAAGAGATTGGACAGCTATTTGTCCAAAATGCTATAGGGTTTCCTGCTTGAGCAGGGGGTTAGGCTAGAAGACCTCTAAGTTCCCTTCCAACTCTGTTATTCTGTATAAGAAACACTAGTAATTAAATGTAACAATATTAAGGCTAGAATGTTAACATTCAGTGGTGTTTGTTTATTCAATTCCCGGTTGCAAATTATTTGATTTGTTATATGTTTGGACTATTTCAGCAGAAAATACAAAAAACAATCAATAACATGTGAAAAGTATATATTATTGGCATTCACCCCCTGCTGCAGAGGTGGAAAGGAAGAAGATGCCTTTTCGTTTGCAAATACTCCGCCAACATGAATTTATTATTTTTTATTTTCTTTATGGAAAGCAACAGGAGAGAATCAACTCCAAATGAAACATTTTTCAGAGTAGAAAACCTGCTGAAAAATGCTTATCTGACATCGTGGTGGGGGAAAAAAAAAAACCTCTCCAAGGAGGGTAGAGCTTTGATCGCAACCACATTATTTGATTTTTTTAACCTCCCTCCACTGGCTGATCTTTGAATCAATGGGTCCAATTCAAGGTGCTGGTGGTCACCTTTAAAGCCCTCCGTGGCTTTAAACCAGGGGTGTCCAACCTTGGCAACTTTAAGACTTGTGGACTTCAACTCCCAGAATTCTTCAGCCAGCTTTGCTGGCTGAGGAATTCTGGAAGTTGAAGTCCACAAGTCTTAAAGTTGCCAAGGTTGGACGCCCCTGCTTTAAACCATAAGTAACCAGGTTACTTATAGGACCATCTTTTCCCAGTCACATCTACCCGACCCACCAGAGTGGGGAGGCAAGGCATGATTTAATGCCTCTCTCTTAAAGAGATCTGTCGAGTAGGACCAAGAAGAATAGAATAGAATAACAAAGTTGGAAGGGACCTTGGTGGTCTTCTAGTCCAACCCAGACAAATGGTTATCCAATCTCTTCTTAAAAACTTCCAGTGTTGGAGAATTCACAACTTCTGAAGGCAAGTTCTTCTACTGGTTAATTTTTCTAGCTGTCAGGAAATTCCTCCTTAATTCCAGGTTGCTTTTTTTCTTTGATTAGTTTCCATCCATTGCTTCTTGTCCTGCCTTCAGGTCAGTAGTGGGATTCAAACAATTTTACTACCGGTTCTGTGGGCGTGGCTTGGTGAGTGTGGCAGGGGGAAGGATATTGCAAAATCCCCATTCCCTCCCCACCCCACTAACCTGCTTTCCAGCTCCGTTCTCCTGTGCAGGGCAACCAAAGAAGACCCAGCTGAACAGCTGGAACCCGGGAGGCAGAGAATAGATGGGGGTGGGGCCAGTCAGAGGTGGTATTTGCCAGTTCTCCGAACTACTAAACATTTTCGCTACCGGTTCTCCAGAACTGGTCAGAACCTGCTGAAGACCACCTATGCTTCGGGTGCTTTGGAGAATAACTTGACTCCCTCTTCTTTGTGGCAGCCGCTGAGATATGGGGACACTGCTATCATGTCACTCCTATCCCTTCTTTTCATTAAAGTAGACAGACCTGATTCCAACAACCATTCTTCATATGTTTTAGCCTCCAGTCTCTTAATCATCTTTGTTACACTCTTTCTAGGGTCTCAACATCTTTTTTACATTGTGGTATAAAAGGGCCTTCTTAGTGGTGGCTCCCTCCCTGTGGAAAATCATCCCTATGGAAATAATATTGGTCCTCACTTTGACACACTTTTTTGTTAAGCTGTGAGGACTTGGCTTTGTCCACAGGCCTGGAGACCCCAAAGTGGGATGTAACCTATTAAATGGCTCTTTTGATGGTTGTCGCCAGTGGGTGGGGTGGAGAGGTTATTGTTTTTTATTTTATTTATTTTACTGTACCTGTATTGGGTGTTTATCCTTGTAAGCTGCCTGGAGTCTCTGAGACTGAGTTTGACAGCCCTATAAATTTTCTTAAATAAAATCAATAAAATAAATTAAGCACACACTCCAGACCAGCGTAAGGAAAACGACATGCCCAGAGGCAACGCAACACTGAAAGGTTGTTGGGGGGAAGTGAGTACAAAATATTGTCCTTTGTGGAGAGCATTATTAACTGGCTGGCACACTGATCAAACCGTGGAAATCTTGCAAATCTCATTTGCATTGTTTGAAGTATCTAGACATACGTGAGATCTAAGACAAAAATACATTTCCTGTTGTTGTTTTTTATTGTGTGTATGTGTGTGTCATTTTGTTTCAGTGGAACAGAGCTGAGATGTTTTACCAGCTCTGATGAGTTTGGCTTAGAGTTTGGTGTCCTGCAAAAAGAATTACTCTTATGTTTATTACATTCCTGTTATTAGTTTAATGAGCTTGGCTTTATTCCTAGAAACAATGCTGCCATTTTTTTTAATGCTATCTCCGCAGCCTTCAAGAATATCATTAAAACTGCAATCTGGAGAAAAAGGCATCATGTGTTAATGAACTTACCGAGGAAAACTGCAAGTTCTCAGAGCTATTCCTCTTTCTTTTCTCCTGGATTTTTATCTCAACATCCCTCCATCAGTCAAAGGGAGAAGGAAATGGTGGAGGTTGTGGTGATGCTAAAATAATGTAGAAAGGCCAGAGAGCCCATCATTAGAGGCGGTACTCAGCAGGTTCTGACCAGTTCTGGTAGTGGAAATTTTGAGTAGTTTGGAGAATGGGCAAATACCACCTCTGACTGGCCCCATCCCAATCTAATTCTCTGCCTCCCAAGTCCCAGCTGATTGGCTAGGTCTTTTTTTGTTGCCCTGCAAAAGAGAACGGAGCTGGCAAGTAGGTTAGTGGGGTGGGGAAGGAATGGGATTTTGCAGTAACTTTCCCCCAGGAGTGGGGTGGGAATGGAGATTTTACAGTATCCTTCCCCTGCCATGCCCACCAAGCCACACCCACCAAGCCATATCCACAGAATCGGTAGTAAATTTTTTTGAATCCCACCACTGCCTCTCATTGAAATTTCCTTTCAGTGAGAACAATTAATCAGTGGAGTGGCTTACTTCCAGAAGTCATGGGTGCTCCATTGCTGGAAGTTTTCAAGAACAGACTGGACAGCCATATGACCGGAACGGTATAAGCAGTGGTGGGATTCAAAATTTTTGACTACCGTTTCTGTGGGCGTGGCTTGGTGGGCATGGCAGGGGAAGGATACTGTAAAATCTCCAGTCAGAGGTGGGATTCGCTGGTTCTCTGAACTACTCAACATTTCTGCTACCGGTTCTCCAGAACTGGTCAGAACCTGCTGAATACCACTTCTACGTATAGGGTCTCCTCTCCTGCTTCAGCAGGGGCTTGGACTAGAAGAAGCTGTACCAGAACCACAAACATGGTTCTGTTCATCAGTAAATGAAACCAATCAGCCTTCAGCCTCCATTTTGTCTCCAGTGCCTTTCTCCTGGCTTGGAATTGAACCAGGCGGCTATTTCTTCTCACTTGTATTTATGATAGTTGCAGTATCACAGGGGTCATGTGGTTGCCATATGCAATCTTCCCAGCTGGCTTCTGACAAGCCACATCAATGGGAGAACCAGATTCATTTAACGACCTCATGATTCATTTAACAGTTGCAGTGATTTTTCAACTCGATCCTCCTCACAAGATTCTTGTGGGAAAAATATGAGAGATGGGGGCACTGCATGCATCACCTCGAGATCCTGAATAAAAGGAGGGATAGGAACGAAAAAAATCATTAAAAAAAGTTTCAAATGTTTCCTGAAAGTTTGTTTCCAAATGGTAATTTCAGATGACAGAAGAAGAAAACGACTGCATACATGGCTGGAGAAGAATCTTATTAATTCTTGTTCACGATCGTGATTTCTGATCTTCTGTTGTTTTCTTGCATTGATTTAATCATTTTATTACTTAGCATTTGTTTTTGTTGATTGTTGCCTGTGGTTCTTTGGCACTGGGGCTGCATAGAAATTCAACAAAACAAATAAATCATTTATGTATAAATGCAAGTCAAACAGATCAGTTTATATTCTGTTCCACCTACTGCATTTCAGAGCAGGTCTCCTAAAATGTCACTGTGTGAAAATGTTTCATTTCTGTTAGGTTTGAGGATTTTCCTAAGTTAGTGCCAAAACTTATGTAGAAAGTGATGTGTTTATTGCAGTGGTGGGATTCAAATTGTTTTATTACCAGTTCTGTGGGTGTGGCTTGGTGGCTTGGTGGGCGTGGCAGAGGAAGGCTACTGTAAAATCTCCATTCCCACCCCACCCCACTAACCTGCTTTCCAGCTCCGTTCTCCAGTGCAGGGCAACAAAAGAAGACCCAGCCGATCAGCTGGGACTCGGGAGACAGAGAAGAGATGGGTAGAATTTTGGGAATTGAAGTCCACTTATTTTAAAGTTATCCGAACTGAGAAACACTGTTAGTGAGAGGCATATCTTTAAACGCTCAAATTTGGATTATTATCCTTTCAGGTCCAGCGCAGACAAGCAACTCCAATATTAGGTATAAGAGCAAAGCGCAATACAGCCTCAAAGCACAGAGCAACCTACCAGATTTGCCTAAACCAGCTTGTCCCAAGGATACTTTTTCAAAAGGCAACTGGACTTCCTTCTTTTTCTTTGAAGACATTTCCCTTCTCATCCAAGAAGCTTCTTCAGCTCTCACTGGATGGTGGGGAATGGAAGGATTTATACTCCTTGCAGACAGCTGGTCATTTGCATTCTTTTAGTCATTGAGGCCACATTTAGATAGTCATTGAGGCCTTTGTCTGTCTGCAATAGTGAAGGGACCCAGGCCAGAAAACATCCTGCAGCCAAGAAGACTCCACACCCATTTGCACTACTAGGTGACCCTGAGGACGCAGATAAACCACCAAGTAGCTCAATGACTCTCTAAAAGAATGCAAATGACCAGCTGTTTGCAAGGAATATAAATCCTTCCATTCTCCATCCTCTAGTCAGAGCTGAAGAAGCTCCTTGGATGAGAAATGAAACATCTTCAAAGACAAACCAGAAAGTCTAGTTGCCTCTTGAGAAAGAAAGATGATCCATGATCCAGATGACTGAGAATCTGCATAGACCCCTAAACCAGCTTGTTCCTTCCAGTTCCAACAGTTTGCTTCCTTAAATAATTTAATACCAAATAAGAGTAAATATCTTATAGCTCAGGCAATAGGAAAAAATGGAAATATTCAACATCCTTGTGCATTTTTAATAAAAAGGGCAAAAATGCAAACATAAAAAAAACATATTGAAAACTAAAACCAACTGTAGCACTGAAAGAGTTAAGGGAATGATAGCTAAGGGAAAAAAATATTCTAAGCATGGGCTCATCTTCCTTAAGGGTCATTCCAGACCAGCTTTGATTCTACAGACAAAATTGAGATTACTGTAAGTATTCTCTGTTATTCTCTTCTGCTCTTTCCTCAGCAGGTTGAATGCCTCTGAATATCCCAGGGCCTCAAAACAATCCTGTCAATTGGAGTCAAGAGGCAGGCAGGCTGTTAACCATAATAAGAACAAGGTAAAAAGAAGCAGTGTAGTGCAAAAAAGTTAAAATTGCTGCAATCTATTCTGAGTATCTTCCAAGTGAACTCAAGTCCCTCCATCTCTTCCAGAGTGGTCCAAATGGGAAAAAAAAGACCACATTTCAGAATAACTGCCTTATTTTTCCAAGGTGGAGTTCTCAGATCTCTCTTTCTCTTTCTCTCTCTCCCCCCTCCCTAATTCTCTCTCTCATTCTCTCGCTCTCCTTCTCTCTCTCCCCTCCCCTCTGTCCCTCCCTCCCTCCCTCCCTAATTCTCATTCTCTCCCCACCCCCACCCAATATCTGTGACAATCCCTTATTTCTCTTTAATCCTACATCAGATGGAATCCAGTGAGCAGAAAGAAAAGGAATTAGATTTGTTTACAGTTCTTGGGCTGGGTAGTTTAGGGAACTGATGAAGAAGAGAAAGGTTTTGCATTCAAAGTATTTCTTAAATGCTGCTCCCCCACTCCCCAGAAGAGGTAAGGGGAATTTCTTAAAATCAAAGGGGGATTTTTTTCTACTAAAAGGAATGCAATGGCTCAGTAGTTAAAGATGCCCAGCTTGTTAGCTGGAAAGCTGACAGCCCCGGTTTGAGACCCAAGTGTTGTAGGATTGGGTGAGCTCTCTTTCCTTGCTCTAGCTTCTGCCAACCCAGCAGTTTGAAAGCACGCAAGTGCAAGTAGATAAATAGGTACCATTTTGGTGGGAATGTAACTGCATTCCATGTACCTTTGGCATATAGCCAGGCTGGTCACATAACCACAGAAAATATCTTCAGACAATGCTGGCTAATTGGCTAAGAAACAGAGATGAGCACTGCTGCCTAGAATCAGAAACAACTGGATAGGGGAAACCTTTATCTTTTACGTCTAGTATTTTCTTGGGAAAAAAAAATTAGGATTTCTGTTTTAGTCCCTTAAGCTCTCTCCTCCTGCTAAGATATCCTCCTGCTGATTGTTTCTTCATTTGTTCTAAATTCCTTGGCTCTGATAAAAGTTTATCTACCTACTGGGATAAGGATCCTTTTATACTAAATCAAAAGCTTGCATACCTGTACAGATATGAATCTGAAGAAGGAGGCAGAAAGTTAAGGGCTAAATGGAATAAAATCACCCCAAACAATGGCAAGGCATCAACATGCCAATCTGCCAGCTTTAGCAACAGGTCTTCTGCCTGGTTGCTGGGTGGGCGTGGCCATGGTGGGTGTGGCCTAGCTGGCCTCCTGCACCACGCCGGGGGTGGTGGTGGTCATTTTTGCCCTCCCCGGGCTCCGGAGGCCTTTCTTGAGCCTCCGGGAGGGCGAAAATGGCCTTCCTGGCAGTGGTGGGATTCAAATTATTTACTACCGGTTCTGTGGGCATGGCAGGGGAGGATACTGTAAAATTTCCAGTCAGAGGTGGGATTTGCGAACTACTCAAAATTTCTGCTACCGGTTCTCCAGAACTGGTCAGAACCTGCTGAATACCACCTCTGCTTCCTGGGCTCTGGAGGCTCTTTGGAAGCCCGAAACAGGCCCATTTCCAGCCTTCCTGGACTTCCCCCCATTTTTTGCTGTTCCCTGAGCCTCTGCATGCACCCTGCACTTACCTGTATCCAAAATGGGCCACTCCTGGGAGGGGAGGGGTGGGGTGGGGTGGGGGGGCCAGCCAGGAGTGGGATTTGGGGGATCTCTGAACTGCACAGAATCTTAGCTAGGGGATCTTCCGAACCCCTGCGAACCCCCAGCAGCCCACCCCGCTCTAAAGCCAAGGCTGCTGCTCAGGTGTTGAATTTGGCCATCTGACCAAGCTCACAGTCTGAGTCACAAGGCCTTTATCCCTTGATGCCAGCTGATCCAATCTGGTGGATAATCAGGGCAAGATAATAGGTTTTTTGCTTCTTCCTCCTGAGGTTGGTGGCAGCTCATTAAAAGTTCTGTTTGTTTTGTCTTGTTTTTCTTATCTTGGGGAAAACTTGACTGCAATAGGAAAGGTTGCCCAAGAAAGGTCCAGAATGACATTCTCAGCATGATTACAAACTGATTAAAAGTGCCTAACACCGCACAGTCTGCACATCAGCCATGACTTGCAATCCTCTGGTCGTGTTTTATGACAGTTTCGCTGAACTCTGCATTTACTTCCATAAGCCACGGTGGCGCAGTGATTAGTTTATTTTATTTTATTTTATTTTATTTATTTATTTATTTATTTATTTATTTATTTATTTATTTATTTATTTTGTCAAGCAATTATAAGATAACAGGTATAAGTATAAACATAGTTGTGAATACATAAAATCGATACATATAAGAAAAATAAAAGAAACCAACAGGATAGGGACAGTAGGCACGTTGGTGCGCTTATGCACGTCCCCTACAGACCTCTTAGGAAAGAGGTGAGGTCAATAGTAGACAGTCTAAGGTTAAAGTTTTTGGGGTTTGGGGAAGAAACCACAGGGTCAGGTAGAGTATTCCAGACATTGACCATTCTGTTGCTGAAGTCATATTTCTTGCAGTCAAGTTTGGTGCAGTTAACCCTGAGTTTGTATCTATTGTGCGCTCCTATATTGTTATGGTTTAAGCTGAAGTATTCATTGACCGGTAGGACATTAGAATGCAGTACTGCAGGCTATTTCTGCTGACTTCAGATGCCTCCAATTTGGCAGTTCAAGTCTCACCAGTCTTAAGATTGACTCAGCCTTTCATCCTTCCGAGGTGGGTAAAATGAGGACCCAGATCGTCGAGGGCAATGGGCTGACTCTGTAAACTGCTTAGAGAGGGCTGTAAAGCACTGTGAAGCGGTATATAAGTCTAAGTGCTATTGCTATTTTGGGGCAAAACTGGTGCATTGTGAGCCATTGGTTCACTTAACAACTGGTGTGTTGCTTAACAACCATCAGGTTTGCTTAATGACCACCACAAAATAGGTCATTCGTGTAGGTCAGTATCCCCCAGCCTTTTCGGTACCAGGGACTGCTTCTGTAGAGAAAGATTTTCCTGTGGACTGGAGGGGGTGTGTGGTTTTGCATGCTGCCTGCATCCTGCAGATGGGGCTTCCCTTGTTTGCACGGCCCAGTTTCTGGCACACCACACACCAGTGCCTGTCCACAGACAGGGGGTTGAGGATCTCTGTTGTAAGTCAGCCATTTTTATAACCTTTATGACTCACAGGAGCTGTGATGGTGCAGTGGTTTTTTTTTTTTTTTGCAATAGTGCAAACTAACTCTGCCCATCGCCAGGAGTTCAATCCCGACCGGTTCAAGGTTGACTCAGCCTTCCATCCTTCTGAGGTCGGTAAAAGGAGGATCCAGATATTTATTTATTTTTTGAGTGGGGAAACATGCTTATTCTGTAAACTGCTTAGAGAGGGCTGTAAAGTACTGTGGAACAGTATATAAGTCTAAGTGCTATTGCTATTGCTACAACCATGATGGGCAGGCTCCACTACTGTCATAAGTCAAGGACTTCCTGTAATCTATTCTAATTCACAAAATTGGATCTCCTGAGGGCATTATTACTAGAAAGCTCATACAGTGTTTGCAACCAAATTTTAAGTCTCTGGACACGGTTTTCCTTCGAATGAGGCGTTCTTTTATTTGCAGCATCCTGTTCACTGTTGCCTTTTTGGCCAGTCTGTTTTAGCCATCATGCATCTCCTGCGGCTGAGGAAATTAGTGTGTCAGCCAGATCCATCTTCTCCTTGCCACCAGACACTTCCATACATGCCACCTCCTTATTATTGATGGATTGTCAGTAATCATGCTCTAATATTCCTCCTGTGAAAGCGAACGACATTGACTGAAGACGTGCAGACAACAGCATCTTTCCAAAATGCCTCATAAAAAGCTCGTGTTGCTGGCCGAGAAACAACGCAACAAAACCAAAGGAAAAACTTACTGGGCTCCTGACAGAAGTCAGTCTCTTGGTGGATCTTACAGGTAAGTCCTCAGCTTACGACTGCAACCGAGCCCCGAATTTCTGTTTTGCTAAGTGAGACATTTGTTTGGTGAGTTTTTTTCCCATTTTACGACCATTCTTGCCACAGTTGTTAAGTGAATCACTGCAGTTCGTAAGTTAGTCACACGGTTTCCCCTTTGACTGGTTTCCCCTTTGACTTTGCCTGTCAGAAGGTTGCAAAAGGTGATCAAGTGATTCTGGGACACTGCAAGTGTCATAAATATGGGTTAGTTGCTAAGCATCTGTGTTAGGAATGAGAGTCACCTAACAGTTGGTTTGGAAATATATAAACCAGGATAGTAATTTAATACTGCATCTTTAAGAGAATGCTGTAAGTGTGATTGGCTGAAGTTTCTCCAACGGCCATAAGATGGAGCCAGAAACCTGGTTTCTCTCTTCTTGCATTTCCTGTTTTGCCATATTGCCTGATTGTCGTTCTACTTGGATTGCTGTGAGTCTTGCAACTGTTAGCAAACTCCATTTACTGAACTCTGTTTATGATACTTGACTTCGTTTTTGGATTATCCCTGGACTGATACTAACTGCTTTAACCATGTATGATTTGGACTGTTTGTTGGACTTTGTTTACACGTTTATTGGAAGTAAAAACTACATTTTACTATTCAGTGTATCTGTGTGCTGGTCATGTGTTATTCAACATCACTCTCACTACATTTCCCTGAGTGCACTCATTCTCCCAACAGGGAATACCTCAACAATCTGAATTTTGATCATGTGACCATGTCATAAATATAAAAAAATGGTCATGTCACTTTTTCAGTGATGTAACTTTGAACAGTCACTAAATGAATTGTTGCAAGTTGAGGATTCTTCTCTTAGGGTTAGCCTTGATGGACCGCTTTTAATTCCCTCAAATCAGAAAAAGAACTTTGCTTGAGGAAATCAAAACAACAATGACCTCAGATACCCAGAGAATGATTATGATTCTTTGTTGTGTGTCAGGAAGAATTGAAATGCAGGTAGTTCTCATTTACTGACTGCTTCAGTAAATGACCTTCCGAAGTTATGACAGTGTTTTTTAAAAAACAGCTTTGCAAACATTTCTTGTATTTATGACCATTACAATGTCTCCCAGTCGTGTGGTTGCCATTTGGGCACTTTGCAACCAGTTTGCAACAATCTCATTGTACACATGTTGTACTCTGACAATAAAGGTAATTAAAATAATTAATTGGTAGAGAAAGTAGGAAGTTTTAAAAACTTTATTTATTTATTTATTTATTTATTTATTTATTTATTTATTTTTGACCCACCTTAACTATTTCAATAAACGTTTCAAGTGGGCAAAGAGACCTAATACTCTTTCCTTCTCCTCATCTTTGGGGTGAGTTGGGCTGGGAACGAGGGACTGGCCTAAAGTCACCCAGCTGGTTGGTTCTGCCTATGGCAGGACTCGAACTCATAGCCTCCTGGTTTCTAGCCTGGTGCCTTAAAGGCTAGACAAGATGGTTGGGCTGGGAGGAGGGGTTGGATTAGATGACCTACAAGGTCCCTTCCAACTCTGTTAATCTGTATCTATATCTGTATGGGCCCTCATATTTTCTAATAATTATATTATAAAGCTTGAATGACACTTAGAAAATCTTGTGCATTGACAATGAGAACCTCCTCCATGGAGATACCCGTGTCATGGGAGAGGGTCTTAGGATGCTTTGATGATGGTGAGAGCTATTTGGTGATCGTGCCAGAAGGATGATCTGATTGTGATCCTGTCAGAGGGATCCTGCCAGAAGGATCACCCAGGACAAAAAGGTAAAAACAATTACTACCAACCTGCCTTCCATCAAGGACCTGCATACTGCACGAGTCGAAAAGAGGGCTGTGAAAATATTTACAGACCCCTCACATCCCAGACATAAATTGTTTCAACTTCTACCCTCAAAACGACTCTATAGAGCACTGCACACCAGAACAACTTAGACACAAGGACAGTTTTTCCCCGAACACCACCACTCTGCCAAACAAATAATTCCTTCATCACTGTCCAATTATTTACAAAGTCTGTACTATTAATCTTCTCATCACTCCTTATCATCCATCCCCTCCCACTTGTGATTGTAGGACTGTAACTTTGCTGCTTGTATCTGTATGATTTATATGGACTGTTTCCTAGTATGATTTGATTGCTTATTTTACCCTATGACTATCATTAAGTGTTGTATCTTATGATTCTTGACAAATGTATCTTTTCTTTTTATGTACACTGAGAGCATATGCACCAAGACAAATTCCTTGTGTGTCTAATCATACTTGGCCAATAAAGAATTCCTTCCTTCCTTCCTTTCTTCCTCCCACCCTCCCTCCCTCCCTCTCTTCATTCATTCAAGGTCTTGGCAGGAGAGACAGACTATCTGTATCCACCATTGAGGTCTAGGACAATTCACCCCAGCCAACTCACGATCTGGCTGACCAGCTCTGGCTGATTCACCCCATCCAGCTTGCTATGGGACAATTCAATGTGGGATAACTCAAGAGAGGGACAGGTGAATGGCAGCAGGCCTTGTCTTGCTTTAGGTGTGAACCTTCTGAAGTTAGAAATCTTCAAGACTGAGGTGAACTGCAATTCTGCTTACCCCTGTCTTGAGTTACCCCACATGTCAGGGTACCAATTAATACACACCTATAGCAAGCAAAACTCCGAGGCAGGTGGATTCCTCAAAGAATAGGTTTATGGGGTAAATCATATTGGCACAGTTCTGATAAAAACAGACTCTGAAGGGTCCTGCAGTTTTCACCCAATTAAAAGTTTTTCCTTAACCCCAAACAATCAGTCACATGGTCCAATCACAGCACTGTCTGGTTGCCTGGTGACATCACTCCTCCTCTCTCTGACCCAGTGTGAGAATGCCCTTGGTTCCCAGGAGAAAGTATTTTGTTTTGGCTACAAAACCCCAGCTATCTCTATTCCGCCCTCCCTATCCCTCAGCTTCAGTGTGGCAACATTAAAGCCTCAAAATGCCTTCAGCCAGGTCAGCTTCAGGGTTGACACCGGATTGAACTGACCTGTGGTGAGTTGGCCTTGCTGAGTTGTTCTGTGGAGAGTCGGCCATGGTGAGTCAACCTGGGTGAGTCGACCACAGCAAGATGGCCGGGGCAGGCCAGCTGTTGAGCTCTGGCCTGGAGTTCACCAAACAAGTCAGGGTGCACCTCTTCCTCCCTACTTCCGACATCTTCGCTGCACCATTGGCCAGGTCCTCGTGGAACCACCAGAAGTCGTCCTGCATTTCTGGGACTGGGGAAGGCAGCAGGGAAGGATTGTGAGGGAGTGGCTCACCGGGAGTATTGAACATATGGAGCCGTGGAATGCGAGGCATGCCTGTGGATGAGTTGTGCAGGCTCGCTGGGCCAGTTCCGGCTCCCGACTCACAGCTGACAGGCACTGATAGCATGCGGCATGGAACGATGGAGGGTTTTTTTAAAAAAACTACCAGATGGTAGTTACTGGCTAAGGGGGAATAGAAGAGGTGGTGTTAGGGTATATAGATATAGTGAGGAGATGAATGCTCTAGCGCTGACTTTAAACGGATTACTGCTTCTTGGGCTTGCAGGTATGGTAGCATGGAATAAAGATACTACCGGAAGCCTATTTGATCTGTATTTATTTCATCCATTCTAGTGTTTACCAGATTTTGCTAAGAGCTGCTGGGACCAGCCAGGGTGAGTCGGCTGCAGTGAGTTGTCCTGTTCTACCACCATTTAATATGGTGAGAAAACAGAACAAGAATCCTATCCAGGTAGTCCTTGATCTACAACTACTCGCTTAGTGATTGCTCAAAGTTACGACACTGAAAAAAGTGACTTGTGAGCATTTTTCACCCACCGGCATTGACAAATTTGCCACCGGTCCATTGCCAAAGTCAGCTTTCCTTCGAA
Organism: Pseudonaja textilis; assembly: GCF_049901715.1. Classification (NCBI taxonomy): domain Eukaryota; kingdom Metazoa; phylum Chordata; class Lepidosauria; order Squamata; family Elapidae; genus Pseudonaja; species Pseudonaja textilis. Next base: position 12,103,642 of record NC_141990.1, read on the forward strand.
CGGCTTACATCCTGCGATGATACCTCCAACATCATCAAACATCCACATCTGCCTATCCCAAGTCCTTGGGAAGGACTTGATAGGCCAATAAAAATGCCAAACCCAGCCTAGACATCTGGCTGACTGTGCGACAAACCGTCATTTTGCAATTTCCCATCGCAATTTGCGGTGGATTTGTAGTGCATCTCTATTGCGCGTTATCTACAGATGGGAGGAGTGTAACACGCAGGTGAGCCTCAGCTCTTAAGAACAAATTCACACCTATCTGTAGGAACAGGATGCAACCACAGTACCTGGATTATTAAAGGTGTATATAAAGTATCCCCTGACTTTACGCCTCATGGTGTAATTTTTTTTCCCCTCCAGGGGGAAGGAAATAAAGTGGGTATCAGCTCTGGATCAATGTTCAAAATTGTAGCAAACACCTAAACGGAAACGATGCCAAGGGAGAAATGCCTTGTATCGTGCTTTGCTTCTTAATGAACATAAAGTGCTGATTGATCAATCAATGAATCCAGGCTGGCTGGCTGGCTGGCTCTCGGCTAGCTCCATCTGTGAATGTAAATTGAACGGACAATAAGGAGCCCACCCTAATTAGCCTTCACAGCTGCACGAGTAAAGCCTCATCTAGAACAACCCCTGGTTAAATTTCTGGGTATGCATAATAGAGTGTTGTCGTTAAAATGATTGGCCATGCGTGCGCTTAATCAAACAAAATTAGCCCAACTCACGGGGCAAGAACGGCAGTGCTCTGGCAGATGGCTTTGGGGTGAACTAAGATCAGATCTCTTGGATGCTTAAAGCATAATTTTTAGCAGCAGGAAGGCATGATGGCTAGGTATGCTGCCTATTAACGTTTTGGCTCCAGAGCAAACCTTGATAAGGAAGTGAGAGGTGAGCCAAATCATAATCCAAGGTAGTTCCCGCACACTTTTGGTTTTCCTTCTATTTAAATGACGCTTTGGGGTCATCACAGCGGAGCCTCTGTGGCGCAGTGGTTAGAGTGCAGTACTGCAAACTATTTCTGCTATAGCCAGCTGCCTACAATTTGGCAGTTCAGATCCCACCAGGCTCAAGGTTGACTCAGCCTTCCATCCTTCCATCATTTGGGTAAAATGAGGACCCAAATTGTTGGGGGCAATAGGCTGACTCTGTGAACAGCTTAGAGAGGCACTGTAAAGCGGTATATACGTCTAAGTGCTATGGCTATCAGGCTCATGGCAGGACCCGGCGGCAGAAAAGATTATTGGAAGTTCACTTCCTTCTCTCCAGGACAGGGCATATCAGTGCTTCTTGACCAGCGTCTGCAGGATGGTAACAGGAATTGGACGTGTCTAGTCTAATGAAAGGAAGGATAGCAATGTTCCAATATTTGAGAGGCTCCTACAAAGGGGGTCAAACTATTTTCCAAGGCACTAAAAGGCAAGACACCAAACAATGGATGCAAAGTAACCAACAGTGTGTCATCGGGTACAAATATCTTGTGCAATAACAATTACAATTAATATATATTCATTACTATAATATGAACACTCTACTCTTATTTTATACTACTATGCATAATATATCTAAATTATTATAACAATCCCCTTCTCAGCATATTTGATTCCTATTTCCATATTTACTATTTTTTGCTAGTCTTCTTTAATTTCTAATTTCCATTTTTATTCTCCTCCTAAAGTAGTTCCCATATCATAACAGTATTCAGTTTGTTCCTTTTCTTTAATTGCAAACGTTTTGTCACAGTTGTTAAATGAATCATGGTAGTTGTCAAGTTAGCAACATGGTTGTTAAGTGAGCCTGGCTTCCCCATTGGCTTTGCTCGTCAGAAGGTCGCAAGAAGCGACCACGTGACTCCAGGACTCTGCAACCTTCATAAATATGAGGCAATTGCTGAGCACCTGAATTTTGATCACATAACCATGAGGATGCTGCAAGAGTTGTAGGTATGAAAAACGGTTGTACGTCACTTTGTTCAGTGCGGTTGTAACTTTGAACGGTCACTAAATGAAAGTGTCATGCCCCTGTTGGAATCTGACTCCGAGAGGAGGAACAGCTGACAGGGAATGGGAGTGTGGCTCCAGAAGTTGTGGAGGAAACTGGGGAAGGGCAAAGGACGGCTGGGCATTCAGAGGAAGACCCAGGCCCATCCCCTCTTCATCCTAGGGCACACAGTGAGGAGTGGATAAGGGAGAAATGTGAATGGCATTATCTATGGGGGAGGAAAGGGCCTTGATCCCTTTCATGGGTTGTAGCTGTGAGGACTGTTTAAAAGGACGGACTGCGCATAGGCCGGTGCTGGAAGCAAAGCGTGAGAGTTTAGCCGTCCTTCCCAGTGTACATATTTCGATATCTGTGGACATTTTCAAACCCTTATCCTACCTTGTCTCGTTAATTCTTCAGTGTGGTTTGTGTTTTTTTTTCCTATTTATAATTTATATGTATTTTGAGTTTGAGCGGAAGTTCTTCCTTTTTGCAACTGTTTGTGGGGAAGTTTTTTTCTCCAGTCAATGATAATTGGACCTTTAAAGCCAAGTTGAAGGAATTAAAGGGACTGCACCTGTTTTTGTGACTTCGTTGGGTCATCACAGAAAGGTTGTAAGTCAAGGACTACCTGTAATGTGTTTCGGAATACATTCTTAAGGACCAAATGCTCAACAGCGTTTTCTCTTCCATTTCTTCTCCCAAATAACCCCCTTGTAGGGTAGGCTTACTTACTGTGGGCCTCTTCTCTCTTTTGCCGTAGAAATAAAATAAAAAGATTTCTTATTTTAGTTGAGGGGGGAAAGAGGGATAGTGCCAGTAGTGGGATCCTACCTTTGTCGCTTCCGGTTCAGTGAGTGATCGGCATGCATACGTGCACACCTAATGCACCTGCACCTAACAAGCCAATCAGTGGAGAGGATGAAGAAACAAAAAGCTAAGAGCAACCCTCCTATGTGCTTTTCGGTCTTTTATCCTCTCAGCTGATTGTCAAAGGCTTTTCCCTCCTTCTTCTCAGCTGATCAGAACCGGAATGAACTGGTAGCATACCACCACTGGATCATGCCTAAATCCTCTTGAGAGTCAAGAAAGAGCTGCGGTGGTGCAGTGGTTAGAGTGCAGTACTGCAGGCTACTTCTGCTCATTGCCGGATGCCAACAGTTTAGCAGATTCTCACCAGGCTCAAGGTTGACTCAGCCTCCCGTCCTTCCAAATTCGGTAAAATGAGGAACCAGATTGTTGGGGGCAGTATGTTGACCCTGTAAGCAGCTTAGAGAGGGCTGTAAAGCACTGTGAAGCAGTATATAAGTCCAAGTACTATTGCTATTGCAGGCTAACTCTGCCAGCTGCAAGGAGTTCGATCTTGACCAGTTCAAGGTGGACTCAGCCGTCTATCCTTTTGAGGTTAGTAAAATGAGAACCTAGATTGTTGGGGGGGCAATATGCTGACTCTATAGACCGTTTAGAGAGGGCTGCAAAGCACTGTGAAGCAGTACATAAGTCTAAGTGCTTATCGTATTGCTATTTGTCAGTGATCAAAGTAGCAAATAGAGCTCTGAAACTTTTCATCTTTTTTCGTAGCAACAAAAGCCTCTTCATGCTCTGCGGAAACTTTGTCCTTGTAATTTCAATGAACTTCTTTTTCCTGTTTTATCTGCATGAACTCCCTAAATGGGTTTATGATTTGCTCTGTGGTTCCATTTTTACGATACTGGCCTTCCATCTGTTATTTTTATGGTTTATGCAGCAACTCTCTTGGTTGCACCAATGGCACCACATTAAAATGGATGTTGCCTCCATCAGCATTTTAGTCCTCTATGTATATCCCGTGCACTGAGATAAAGCACATCCCGAAGAATTTGTGCTTCCCCCCGTTTCATAACATTGAGATTTGTTGTTGTACCACTCAGTATTGAAAACTGAACAGATTTTCTCATAAGGAGAAAGAGGCACAAACAAAGGGGAAGAAATTTACATAAAGACTTCTCTCAGGCAATAAAATTCTTGTTTGCAGCTTCCCATCTTTGACCTCTGGTCCTGATGGGATACTTGCTATGGTGACAATGTAGGGGAAAGAAAATAGAGAAGCGTTATTTATTTTTCTTTATGCAAATGAACTTAAGGTTGCAAAGACCAAATGCATTCATTTCAGCCAGGGTTACCACTTCTGAGTTTGAAAGAGAACTTGCAAATCTGTTCCAAACGGCTCTCCCTGTAGCTATGTACTGAGAAGAGAAGGATTTGGTGGTATGAACAGAAGGATGATTGTGGGGTCATTTCCTAACATAAAATCATGCCTACCACTTTATAAAGCTTTGGCAAGCCCCTGCCTGGAATACTGAATCCAGTTTTGGTCACCGCATTACAAAATGATGCTGAGACTTTGGAATAAGTGCAAAGAAGAACAACTAAGACGATTAAAGCCCTGGAAACTAAAACATATGAAGAACGGTTGCAGGATTTGGGTTTGGCTAAAGAAAAGAAGAACCCGGGGGAGCATGATAGCAGTATTCCAGCATTTGAGGGGCTGCCACAAAGCAGAGGGGGTCAACTTATTTTCCAAAGCACAAGAGGGCAGGACAAGAAACAATGGAAGGAAGCTAATCAAGGAGAGAAGCAACCTGGAATTAAGGAGAAACTTCCGAACAGTGAAATCAATTAACCAGTGGAACAGCTTGCCACCAGAAGTTGTGGGTGCTCCATCACTGGAGGTGTTTAAGAAGAGACTAGACAGTCACTTGTCTGAAATGATATAAGTTCTGCTTGAACCGGAGGCTGGACTAGAAGACCTCCAAGGCCCCTTCCAGTTCTATCCTGATTCTGATTTGTAAGTCATTTCTTTCAATTCTGTTATAACTTTGAATGTCCACTAAGTGGCTCTTTATAAGTTGAAGTTCACTTATATTTTTTGTGTTTTAGGCAATAATTAACAACAACAACAATATTAAGTGGCACTTTATAAGTTGAAGATCACATATTTTTATGCTTTAGATAACAACAACAACAGATTAACAGAGCTGGAAGGGATCTTGTAGGTCATCTAGTACAACCTCTCCCTACCCACCCAGAAAGTTGGTCCTTGACTATTTTCCTTGACTACTTTCTGAATTGTTAGAATAAATGGATGAATAAATGGATAGAATCATAGAGCTGGAAGGGATCTTGGAGGTCTTCTAGCCCACCCACTGCCCAAGGTAGAAGTCCTTAAACCATCCAGATCAGAGATGGTATCCAGCAGGTTCTCACCAATTCTGGAGAACCGGTAGCAGAAATTGTGAGTAGTTCAGAGAACCAGCAAATCCCACCTCTGACTGGCCCCGCCCCCATCTAGTCTCTGCCTCGCGAGTCCCAGCTGATTGGCTGGGTCTTCTTTTGTTGCCCTGCACAGGAGAACGGAGCTGGAAAGCAGGTTAGTGGGGTGGGGAGGGAATGGAGATTTTACAGTATCCTTCCCCTGCCACGCCCACCAAGCCACGCCCACCAAGCCGCGCCCACAAAACTGATAGATCAATGGATGAATGTTTCCCATACCAAATGAGCAGTCGGGCTATTCAAGGTTACATATTTATGCCAAGGAGAGAGAGAGCGAGAGCTTTCATTTCACTTTGAAAGCCTAACCATAAAAATTAATTTTTCTCTTTTGCTGAATCTAGAGGTTGTTTATTTTCTCTCCTCCTTTGCTGCTGCGGACCAGGGTTTAGTGGGATTCTCTTTTCATTATCGTAGAGAACTGGTGATGTGATTTTTTGTAAAAAAAAATAGATTTAACTGGAATAGGGGAAGAGAAGAAAATGTGACCTTCCATTCCTGTTCCTCATCTCTGTGATTAGAGATGTACCCCTGTGATCCTTCTGTTGCTAATCCACACTCATTCTCTCATTATGCTGTTTTATAACTGTCCTTTTTGGTATTTCTGTGATATCCAAGTCATTATTAGGCGGAGAGCCGACGATCGGCTTTGAAGAACAATGCACACTTCGCTACACAGTCAGGAAAAAGGGAAATAAGCAAGGTCATTCAATAATCATTAGGGGAATAGAAATGAAGATTTGTCTTCTCGGGGGGGAAGGAGGTAAAAGGTAGTCCTCGACTTACGACCACAATTGAGCACCAAATTTATGTTGCTAAGTGAGACGTTTGTTAAGTGAGTTTTGCCCTATTTTATGACTTTCCTTGTCACCGTTGTTAAGCAAATCACCGTGGGTTGTTATATTAGGAACACGGTTGTTAAGTGAATCTGGCTCCCCCTATCGGCTTTGCCTGTCAGAAGGCTGCAAAAGCTGGTCACTGCAACCGTCGTAACTGCGAGTCGGTTGCCAAGCATCTGGATTTGGATCTCATGAGGTTGGGATGCTCCAAAGGTTGTAAGGGTGAAAAACGGTCCTAAGTCACTTTTTTCCAGTAATGTAACTTTGAATGGTCACTAAATGAACTGTTGTAAGTTGAGGAGTACCTGTATAAATTAAACATCTTGCTCTGGGAGTATTTGCAATAAAAAAAGGAAACATTTCTGTGAAGACAATGCTTTAAAAGTTCGGATTCAGAGCACTGGAGGTTTTAAAAGGAATGTCAGCCTTCCAACTAACCAACTCCAAACCAATAACCTCTGGGACAAGCATTTCCTCAAAGTTCCATTTTATTAGAATTGTCATATTGGCACATCTGGGAAAACCAGAATCTGAGAGTTCCGGGTTTTTCCTCCCCCCCACCCCCCGCAAAAATCAAACATCCATCTCCTGTGTCCATCAGTCCATCACACGGCCCAATCAAATCTTCCTCCCAACTGGAGACATCTCCCCCAGTCACTCCCCTCCAGGTGCAGGGCAACATGTCCTTGGCTTCTAAGAAAGAATGTTGTTGAGTCTAATCTTCCCCCTCTCTATGAAATCCCCCCCCCTCCCAAATTCCCAGGCACTAAATGTGGCAGCCTCGAAGCTTTCGAGTAAAATAGGCCTTCCAAGGTTGACAAGGGGATTGATGGGCTATCAGTGACTTGACCTCTTGAGGGATGCTTTTTACTTCCAAGAATCACAGTTGGGATCCTTTCAATATCGACGATAGGGAGTTTCATTGTGGAAAGCACTTCCGGAGTTAGTAAGGTTCTTCTTACTAAAACCTGACCCTTGCAGCCCATTACTGGTGTGCTTCTCTGTCTGCCCTTCCCCTCCATCTCTTACACATGCACTCACACACACACACACACATTTACACTTTGCACCTAAAAAAAAAAGAGCCTACTGTATCAGGGAAAAGTCCAGACAGAATCTTTCTTTTAACATGCTAACTTTCTGCTTGTGTTTAGCTATTTGTACATCCAGCTTGTTTGTTTGTTTGTTTGTTTATGTGTTTATGTATTTAATTGTTTATCTCTTTCTGCCCTTCCATCTCTTATACACACAGGCATGCACATGTGCACACACACACACAAACACACGTACACTTTTCCCGTAAAAGGTGAGCATATTGTATCAGGATGAAGTCCAGAGAGAATCTTTCTTTTGATATACTCGCTTTCTGCTTGTGTTTAGCTATTTGTACATCCAGCTTGTTTGTTTGTTTGTTTAAATGATCCTGATTGGGGAATTCAGGGAATTGAAGTCCACGCATTTTAAAACTATCCTGATTGGGAAAAACTGGTTTAGGGTTGAAGGTAAAGACTGGTTTACCTTAGTACAGGCAAGTCCTTGACTTTCGACCATCCAAAGTCTCAAAGGCGCCGAAAAAAAAGGGGCCCTGTGATTTGTTTTCACACTTAAACTGTTGCAGCATCCCCACAATCAATATCAAAATTCAGGCAACCGGCATGTATTTCTGATGACTGCAGCATTCTGGGGTCAATCAATCAATCAATCAGAGCTGGAAGGGACTTTGGAGGTCTTCTAGTCCAACCCCCTGCTCAAGCAGGAGACCCCATACCATTTCAGACAGGTGGCATCCAGACTTCTTAAAAACCTTCAGTGATGAAGCACCCACATCTTCTGAAGGCAGGTTGTTCCTCTGGTTAATTGCTGTTAGGAAATTTCTCCTTGTGTCTATGTTGGTTTTTTCCTTGATTAGTTTCCATCCATTGTTTCTTGTCCTGCCCTCTGGTGCTTTGGAGAATAAATTGACCCCCTTCTTTTGGGGCAGCTCTCAAATACTGGAATACTGCTATCATGCCTCCCCCACCCCAAGTCCTTCTTTTCTCTAGACTAGCCAAACTAAAATCCTGCAACCCTTCTTCGTATGTTTTAGTCTCCAGGCCTTTAATCCCCTTAGTTGCTCTTCTTTGCACTTTTCCCAAAGTCTCAACATCTTTTTTGTAATGTAGTGATCAAAACTGGACCCAGAATTCCAGGTGTGGCCTTTACCAAGGCTTTATAAAGTGGTATACGTACTTCAGGTGATTTTGATTCTATGCCCTCTGTTTACACAATCAAGGATTGTATTGTATCCTGTGTTTGCGATTAGCAACCAGTTGCTTGTGTTTTGCTATTGCACATCCAACTTATTTATTTATGGGTCTATTTATTATTTAAAAGACTTACATGGTTGCAAATCTTATGCACTATGCTCTTGGGCAGCTCATAAAATAGCAATGAAAACATTTTAATAAATCCATAAAAATTCCTGACACTCAAAACCAACATACCTCCCCCAAAAGTATATTCAGGTAAACAATCCTTTTTGTTCTCTGAGTTTGGTTGTTTGCTTGCAGACCTTTCACTGTCCCACTAGGTAATACCATCAGTGCAAATGAATGTGGAGTTTTTTCTCTCTGTTTATATGCAGTGGCTTGTCCTGCCAATGTTGGAAGTGGTAGTTTTCCCCTTGACAATTCCCAGGTAGTCCTTGACTTATGAGCACAATCAAATCCCAAATTTTGGTGGCTAACGAGACAGTTAAGTGAATTCCCCCCCCCCATTTTATGACCTTTCTTGCCACAGTTGTTAAGTGAATCACTTTAGTTCTTATTTAGCAATAATGTTGTTAAGTGAGCTTGGCTTTGCTTGTCAGAATATTGTAAGAGGTGATCACATGACCCTGGGACTTTGCAACTGTCATAAATACACCAAGTGTCTGAATTTTGATCATATGACCAGCATTGGGCTGCAAATTGTTTAACAAACGGTTCTCTGGCTGGGTAGGTGTGGTCATGTGACTGGGTGGGTTATGTCACTCATCACACCCAGCCCTGCCTCCTGGCCATTTGCCTCAAAGGCAGAGGTTGGGGCTAATCCCATCACTGGCTGGTGCCACGCGCAGCCATTTTTCAGCCTGCTTTTCAACCATTTTCAGGCCTTTTTGGGGTGTTTTCAGGATGTTTTCAGGCCAATTTTGGTTGGAAAAATGGCCTGAAAACAGCCGGAAACACAGCCCATTTTCCAGGCTGTTTTCAGACCGTTTTTCAGGCTGATTTTGGCTGGAGAAATGACCTGAAAACAGTCTGGAAAACAAGCTGTTTTTCACGCTGTTTTCAGACCATTTTTCTGGCTGTTTTCAGATCATTTTCCCAGTCAAAATCAGCCTGAAAATGGTCCGAAAAACGGCCTGAAGATGCCCCCAAAATGGCCGAAAAACAGACTGAAAAATGGGCGGGGCCAGCCAGCCAGCGGTGGGATTAGCCCCAACTGGTTGAATCTTACCTCTTCCTTTGAGGCGAGTGGCCAGGAGGTGGGGCTGGGTATGATGAGTGACATCAGCCACCCAGTCACATGACCAACTGGCCATACCTACCCAGCCAGAGAATTGTTAAAAAATTTGCAGTCCACCACTATGGGGTTATGACCATGGGGTATATGGCCATGGGAATGCTGCAATGGTCATGTCACTTTTTTCCAGGGCTGTTGTAAACTTGAACAGGCACTAAATGAACCACAGACCTCCCCGGCTGAAACAAGATCTCAACTCAATCGCTTCAGCCCAAATTCCTAGAATATCCTATAACACAAAAGTCTATACTCACATTGCTGTCCTGTGCCTGAAGCAGGGACCTCTGTGATGGTGAGGTTAGCAATAGTACTTAGACTTATATATTGTTTCACGGCAGGGGTGGGATTCAAATTTTTTAACAACCGGTTCTGTGGGCGTGGCTTAGTTGGTGGGTGTGGCTTGGTGGTCATGTGACTGGGTGGACATGGCTTGGTGGTCATGTTATTGGCTGGGAGTGGCCAACTCAATATCACTCACATCGAGGCATGCATCTCCTTGCCTGGCCTCTCATGACTGTGGGGATGCTGCAACAGTCATAAGTGTGAAAAACGGTCATGTCACTTTTTTCAATGGCCACTCCACACAAGCAAAGTACCAGGCAAAGGCGGGGGAAAATAACTCCAGACAAGTTCCAGAGACAGGAAGTCTAGTCCTGCCAAGAATGTAATAAGGGTTAACAGAGAGGCAGTTTCTGTAAGCAACACCAGACTGTTTCCTTCCTGCCTTCCTGACAGGATTAGGCCAGTAATTTCTTGTAACAACCGATTCTCCGAACTGCTTAGAATGTTAACAACCGTTTCTAGCAAATAGATGCAAACTGGTAGAATCCCACTCCTGATTCACGGTGCTTTCCAGCACTCTCTAAGCAGTATACAGAGTCAGCAAATTGCCCCCAACACTCTGGGTCCTCATTTTACCTTGGAAGGATGGAAGGCTGAGTCAACCTTGAGCCTGGTGGGATTCAAACTGCTGAAGTGCTGGCAGCTGGCACTCAGCAGAAGTAGCTTGCAGTACTGCACTGTAACCTCTGTGCCACCATGGCTCATTAGGATCAAGAAAGGGAGGATGGCAGCAACAACCAAGTAACTTCCAGATACAAAGAGCTGGGGCTTTGGGTGATACCTTCACAAAAACCATCTACACTTTTTTGCCCCACGCTGTGATGCCTCTGGGGTGAAGACAGAATGTAAGAGAATAATTTTCCTTTCCTTTCCTTTCCTTTCCTTTCCTTTCCTTTCCTTTCCTTTCCTTTCCTTTCCTTTCCTTTCCTTTCCTTTCCTTTCCTGTTCCTTTCCTCTCCTCCTCTCCCCTCCCCTCCCCTCCTCTCCTCTCTCCTCTCTTCCCTTCCCTTCCTTTCCTTTCATCTCCTCTCCTCTCCTTTCCCTTCCACCTCCACCTCCACCTCTCTCCCCTCCTCCTCTCCCCTCCGCTGAACAACTGAGTTGCCAGTCGCAATAGTGATAGCTAAAAAAAAAAGAGTATTGGAGTTGGAATTTAGACTTTGGTGATGTCTAGTGATGTTTCCTTACCAAGATCGATTCCAGATCTTGTTCCTTTCGTTGAACTGAGTAGCTGGTGAGAATCAATGACGGGAAATCACTAAGATTTTTGGAGAAGAAGACATTTCTTATACAGAAGATTTGCATCCATCAATTGAATCGATGTAGACATCTAACTAATTCTCCCTCCAATGGAAGTGAAAGTGGGCCTGTTTATGTGACACCTGAATGAAAACTGTGCCTAAATCTTAATGATCCTTGGGGGAACTTGGTAAACAAAAAGGAACAGGAACTATACAAAGATTGCTTGTCTTAACATACGCAGCAGCACAGGAATTCTGTAAATGAAGAGCAATTAAATTCAATATTAATGTCCAATTTGATTAGCCTCTGAAATTGTCTGTTGCAAGGCAAGGTGACCTGTGTGAGGAACTACAGCAGGGATTGGTAGAAAAATCAGAAGAACAAAAACAAAAGAGAGCGAAACGAAGTCCAAAAGGGGGAAACCCCCCACCCCCACTGCGTAAGCGGACAGATTTTTAACAACATTAGAATGTTTCCCTCTAGAACTGCGAACGTTTAATCTTTCAAATTTGCCCCAAGCAATTTCTTTTCGCAATCAATCACCATTTCTCTCTTTACAATAGAAATAAAGTCACCTTTTCAGTGCCTTTGTAAAAAAGAAAAGAAAAAAAGGTTGCCAACTCAATGGTTATAAAGCCGAGGGATACCTGTATGGAGAAATAGTGAGTGGATTTCAAGGAATGGAAAGCTTGGCTAGATCTGGCTGATAACATCGTGAAAAGGGTCAAGAAGATTAAAGAGCAAAAAAAGAATAGATGAAGCAGTCCATGGATATAGTGAAATCAAAAGTATTGTTGGACTTGTCACTATTTAAACCTCTAAGACAGGGGTCTCCAACCTTGGCAACCTTAAGCCTGGTGGACTTCAACTTCCAGAATTCCCCAGCCAGCTGGCTGGGGAATTCTGGAAGTTGAAGTCCACCAGGCTTAAGGTTGCCAAGGTTGGAGACCCCTGCTCTAAGAGCCATGGTGGTACAGTGGTTAGAATGCGGTACTGCAGGCTATTTCTACTGACTGCCAGCTGCCTGCAATTTGGCAGTTCGAATCTCACCAGGTTCAAGGTTAACTCAGTCTTTTCCATGATCAAAATTTGGATGCTTGGCAACAGGTTCATATTTATGACGGTTGCAGTGTCCTGGGGGGTCATATGATCATCCCTTTGTGATCTTCTGACAAGCAATGGGAAGACAGATTCATTAAGCAACCATTTTATTCACCACCGCAGTGGTTCTCTTAACAACTGAAAGGTCATAAAAAGGGGGTAAAACTCGCTTAACAACTGTCTTGCCTAGCCATGGAAATTTTGGGGCTGAATTATGGTCTTAAGTTGAAGACTACCAGTAGCGAGATGAACATGTTTGCTTGTACGAAAAGAGCAAACCAGGCCCAGAGAGCCTGCAAAAAAAATGGAATGGAAGCCATGTTAATGAGAAATTCTTCACGCCTTATCTAAGATTTTTTTTTTGTCTTTTAGTGACCCTGGAATCTCTTGCATTGGGGCAGAGTTGGGCAACTGAACGGAGCTGAGTATTTACTGGCTGTATGCTCTCCCTGTCGCCAATGCAGAGTTTGCAGCTGATATTTACTCATTGTGCCTAGAGACACAAATATTTGCTGCTATCTAAAGATCAAACTCACTGATTGTGAAGCGAAGGCTCCACCTCTAGGCTACTGGACCACATCTCACCTACAGATGAGGTAGACAAAATCTCAGCATCATCTCACCACATTATTTAATCAACTGTTTTTAATTACCGCTATTATTATTATTAACACATGATGGTGATACATTAGCTACAATGCAATTGCAGAGTGGTAGTTTGGCTGACGGTTTACTAGCTCTGTCAGATACACGCTGGTGCACTCCCCATGATGCACCACAAGAGGGCAAGCTGGCTTCCAACCAGGAACAAATACAAGTGACTCTTCCAGTGGCATCATTCAAGCCGCCCCCACTTTCTGGAATTGTCTCACAAACAGACGCCTCACAACCGGGAAGGTTCGGAGGACAGGAATCTGGCTGCCAGCACAGAGCACACCACCAGCTCATCTTCCTATTGAAGTGGTGCCTATTTTATCTGCTCACCTAGAACATGCATTCAAACCTCAAATTGAGCAAAAGCTGAGGCTAGTGGCAGGAGCTCAACCAGACACGCAATGCTAGGACTCGAATTGCCAGAGTGGAGACCATCTCCAGCGTCATTAAGCCACTGAGCCATCGTGCCTCTTTTATTACCACTGAATCCCAAACTTAATAATTGCACGCAAAGTTATACAACTACTGCCTGAAACACTCTCTCTGTGTGCGTGTGTGTGTGTGTGCACGCACATGTACGTGTGTGTGTGGTTAATGCAGTTTTTGGCATTTACAAATACTTTGTGAAAAGGTTACCCTGTCCTAGGAATCTTTTATTAACACTTATTAACACTAAAGAGCAGTCCAGAAAATGTCAGACTCCTCTACCATGATATTTACAGAAAATGCCTGCTTGGGGCTGACAAGGTCTTTCTGGGAGGATGGCATTAAGAAAAGCAAGGATTTCTAAGAGGAGATGATTGCTTTGCCAGCTTGGGACTTACTAAGAATTGACAAAAAGTAGCAGATTCTCATTTCTCATTTCCACTTAAGGGCACAAAAAGATCTCGGCTTAATCACAAACATACGGATGAGAGATTTGTTCTCCCCATGAGTGGTTTTCAGATGTAGCTTTCTCCTTTTTTGAAATTTTATATATTTTTGTTGTATACACACACACACATACACAGACACACAATTTTTATTAAAGGAAGCTGAAAAACAAATACAAACTAATATAAAGTAAGACAAAGGAAAGAAAAAGAAAGAACCTGAAGAGAAAGCTAAAAGGTCAAGAAAAGTGGAATGAAGTGAACATCACTGGGCTCTTCAATTCGTGTTGCAGCTCATATCATTACGACTAGAAATCATGAAACTGAATTCTAATCCTGCCTTAGCCATGAAAGCCAGCTAGGTGTAGTCAGACAAATCACTTTCTCTGAGCTCAACTCACCTGACAGGTTGGTTGTTGTGGGAAAAATAGAAGGGAGGATTAGGAATGTTCACCAGCTTGAGTTGTCCATAAAAATATAATTTTTGATATAATATAATATATAAGGTAAAGGTAAGGTTCCCCTCACACATACGTGCTAGTCGTTTCTGGCTCTAGGGGGCGATGGTCATCTCCGTTACAAAGCCAAAGAGCCAGCGCGAAGACGTCTCTGTGGTCATGTGACCAGCATGACTAAATGCCGAAGGCGCACGGAATGCTGTTATTTTCCCACCAACGTGGTCCCTATTTTTCTACTTGCATTTTTTACGTGCTTTCAAACTGCTAGATTGTCAGAAGCTGGGACAAGTAACAGGAGCTCACTCCATTATGCGGTGCTAGGGATTCGAACTGCCAAACTGCCAACCTTTCTGATTGACAAGCATCTTAGCCACTGAGCCACCACTGTCGCTTAAAAATATAATAAAGGTGGGATAAAAGAAATCTACAAAGAAATCTACAAATAAAACAAATAAATAAGTTCCTCTTGATGTTTAGCCTGAATCTAGTTCCTTATAATTTTAACCGTCTGGTTCTTATTTTGGTACTGCCTTAAGGAACAGTAGAATATGACTCTGCTCCTTCAACTGTTTGATAGCCTTTCAGACATTTTAAGATGGCTATCGTATCTCCCCTCTGCTGCCTTTTCTATAGGCTAAAAATGTCCAGATTGTCCATGGTTGGCTTCACACTTAAAACATTTTATGCCTGTACCTTCATTAATTCTCTCTGGCATTCATCAAAACCCTCATCCACACACATGGGCTTATAGATTTATACCCATTCCTTTAATATCATGCTTGTGGATGAATAAACTTCTGTTTAAACTATCAGTTGGAAATCAAAAACTTTTTTCCAAGTTAATATTAACCATTTAGTTACAATTTGCATAGCTTTTGGGGTTTCGGAACACCCTGTTCAGTTTTTTTTTCCAGGTTAATCCTTGACTTGCAACCATTCATTTAGTGATTGTTGGAAGTTACAATGGCACTGGGGAAAAAAAAAATCTTATGTACCATTACAGCATCCCCATGGTCACGTGATCAAAATCCGGGTGCTTACCAACCAGCCTGTATTTATGATGGTTGTAGTACCTCTGGGTCATGTGATCACCATTTGCGCCCTTCCCAGCAGGCTTCCAACAAGCGAAGTCCATGAGGGAAGTCCAATTTGCTTACTGGCTGCATGATTCACTTAACTCTTCCTTAACTATTGGCTTAACCAGAGCAAATGTCTATGAAGATTCTCAGTCATCCAGGTCATGGTTGTCCCGAAAGGTACTTTTTCCTTGAAGACGTTTTGCTTCTCATCCAAGAAACTTCTTCAGCTCTGACTAGAGGATGGAGAATGGAAGGATTTATACTCCTTGCAGTCAGCTGGTCATTTGCGTTCTTCTCAGAGAGTCATTGAGGCCTCTTGGAGGTTTGTCTGTGTCCTCAGGGTCACCTGAGTCATGCAAATGGGTGTGGAACCTTCTCGGAACTGCTGAAAGGACTGTGCAACGTAGCTGTGCTTTCTTCAGGATGTTTTTCTCTGCCCTATGTCCCTTCACTATTGAACACAGGCCCAGGCTGTTGGGGATGAGTCTGTGTTTCCTGAATCTCAAACTGAAATGCAAATGGTTCCTATAGTCTGTAATTTTTTTTTGGAAGTCCATTTATAATCCGTCACCATTCAAAGGGTGTTCATCCTAAAGTGCATAGCTAAATCTCTATGGAGATTCTCAATCATCCAGGTCATGGTTGTCCCAAATTGCGCTTTTTCAAAAGGCAACTGGACTTTGTTTTTCCTTGAAGATGTTTCGCTTCTCATTCAAGAAGTTTCTTCAGTTCTGACTGAAGAACTGAAGAAGCTTCTTGGATGAGAAGCGAAACATCTTCAAGGAAAAACAAAGTCCAGTTGCCTTTTGAAAAAAATCACTATCGGGTTAACCTCAGCAAAAAAAAAGCTTGTAAAATCGAGGGTGACTCACTTAATAATCATCTTCATTAGCAATGCAAATTCTGGACCAAATGGTGGTCCTAAGTCCAGGACTAACTGTAACCTCTTCTCTCATCCCCACTCATTCGTACATTTCACCTAACAGAATAATTTCCCCTCAGATTGCAATATCTAAGCCATACAGTATGTTAACCACGACACTACCCTTGTTTATATAGATCAACTGTGAAGTGAACCTGCCTCAGAGTTCTGCTTTCAATGGGTCTGTTACTCCGAACGCTGACATTATAATTGTTCGAGAAAGCCACGGGGAGTATATAAGCATCCAAAGCACTGATTCCTATTATCCTCTGCTTCATAACTTAAGCAGGTGTTTTGTTTATTATCCAGACTTTTTCTGTGTTCTTCTTTCTGCAAAGACACTTTGTCATTTACGTCCCATGACAGATTGCTAGTGTTTCAGCCCACACTCTCTAGCAAGTGATTTATGTATTGAGAATGCACTATTGTATAAAGAAGAGAGGGCTTGGCTTCCCAGGTGGATGCTTGATAGCTGGGCTAAGTTTATTTTTCGTGTGATTTTCAGCAGAAATGTTCTCCCCCACGCATCCTGTCGGCCTTAAGTATAAGCAGTCTCTTTATTGCTGATAGCTCCATTGCTGTTCTTGAGCGGAATGAGCTGATTCGCTACAGCCAACAAACACTCCATGGCAGGGGTCGCCAACTGTTTGGACCTCAGGGACCACCAAACTCATAATTTTAAATCCTGCAGACCAGAGACCCTGGGAAAATCCCCAAAACCATCTGCAGGAAATTTCCCCATCCCGTTTTCCTACCGATGGATCATTCTTTATTTGGGATTGCAGGATACCATCTCCAGCTCCATTCTCAGGGGGAGAGAAAGAGAGAGAGAGAGAGAGACTTTTGGCTTTATTCAAGGAAAGCAGCAGAAGCAGCAGAAGTCTTTCTTTCTCTCCCACAAACTCTGCCAGAAATGAGTCTTTTCCGGCATAGCCTCTTGGAGCAGGATGCCTTGCAGGGTTTCAAAAATTCATTTCTGGCGCCGTTTGGGGAAGAGAAAGAAAGACTTTTGCTGCTTTCCTTGTGTGCAGCCAAAAGTAGAAGAAAGAAGTGGAAAGAAGCAGCCTGGTGGCCGGGCCAGGTGCGTGGGGTGAGTGGGGCAAGTTCCGCCCCTCTGGCCTTTCCCCCCTCCCCTCACTACCTCATGTTGTTTGGAATGCAAGTGATGTAAACCTTGTGTTCCCATGGGCCATGTGGGTGGCACAGCCTTGTGTTCCTGTGCAGCATGGATTAATTGCTTTGGGGGGTGCTTTGGGGTGACATTTCTCTGTGGACCACCAACATTTTCTCACGGACCACCAGTGGTGCCCGGCCCACTAGTTGGCGACTACTGCTCCACAGCATCTTGCTATGGCCAGTTCACTGTGGCCATCTACTACAACCCCCTCAACACGGCCACCTCACCTCAGCCAATCCACTGCAGCCATCTCCCCATGGCCATCTTGCTACAGCCAACTCACCATACGACAACTTGATGCAGGACAATTCCATGCAGGATAACTGAATGGGACTACTGTTTCTTTGTCATTATTTCAGTTGACAAAAATTGGAAATAATGATGAAGAAACAGTGGCGTATAATGTTTATCACATTGAGTTATCTCATGTGGAATTGTCCCATGGCAAGTTGGCCATGGTGAGATGGCTGTGGTGAGATTGCCACCGACAGATGTCCTAGACCCTGTCTTAAGGTCTTTTTCTTTTCTACCTTACTTTTCTGCGCAAATTCTGTCACGTAGAGCAAGGTTGTTTCACAACCTTGTCACCTTTAAAGGTAAAGCTAAAGGTTCCCCTTGCACATATGTGCTAGTCATTTCCGGCTCTAGGGGGAGGTGCTCATCTCCATTACAAAGCTGAAGAGCCAGTGCTGTCCGAAGACATCTCCATGGTCCTTTGGACAGCATGACTAAATGCCGAAGGTGCACGGAACGCTGTTACCTTCCCACCAAAATGGTCCCTATTTTTCTACTTGCATTTTTTACATCCTTACATCCTGCTAGGTTGGCAGAAGCTGGGACAAGTAACAGGAGCTCACTCTGTTACGCAGTGCTAGAGATTCGAATCGCCGAACTGCCGACCTTTCTGATCAACCAGCTCAGCGTCTTAGACACTGAGCCACCACATCCCTTGTCCCCTTTAAGAGGGGTGAATTCCAGAATTCCCCACCCAGCAGAGATGGATGGCTTATATAACATGCTGGCTGTGGAATCCTGGGAGTTGAAGTCCATATCTCAAATCTGACAATATTGTAAAATGTTGTGTACCCAACAGCAAATGTTTGGATATTTAACATCTGCTCCAAAGCACCACGTAGTTCTCTGTTGAAATCTCTAAACTTAATTATGAATTTTCTTAGGATTATGAAACTATTGTTCTGGCCCAGGAAAAGATGCTCTCCTTGCTTAAGGAGGTACCAACGATGTGCACACCTCCTTCAAATAACCTTTTCAACTTCAGAACCAAAGTCCAGCTCATCTCTAGTTTGCAACAAGATAAGACTAGAATCAAGTTTTCCAAGCAATTTTATACACACACAATGGGAGTCCAACAAAGCTCAGGCAGGAGTCCAGTTGCTGTGACAAACAATCCATTAATAGTAGACTAAAAGAATTCAACCCAAAGACAGCAATTAAAATTAGAATCAAGCTGAACTCTTTAATTTTCTTATTTCCATAGCAATTTGTGTATCAAGGAGAGGGCTCTTTTTAACTATCATTTTTAACAGTGAAGCTTGCATTGTGCCTGGTTGTCAAATGTCCAGGGGAATGCCATTATGCCTTGAAACATTGTTCCCAGAGGCATTTGGACAAAGCTGCCAGGAAATCCAGTATGAATTGGTACAGGAACAGAAATAGCCTCTTTGGTCTTAGTAACAAAAGAGGAGAAGGAGGAGGAGAAAGAGAAAGAGGAGCAAGGAAAGAAGGAAGGAAGGAGGGTGGGAAGGAGAAGAGGAAGAGGAGGAAGGATAAGGGAGAGAAGGAAGGAAATAGAAGGAGAGGAGGAGGAAAGGAAGAAGGAAGGAAGGAAGGAAGGAAGGAAGGAAGGAAGGAAGGAAGGAGAAGGAGGATGGGAAGGAGAAGAAGAGAGAGGAGCGGGAGGGAGGGAAGGAAGGAAGGAAGGAAAAAAAGGAGGATGGGAAGGAGAAGAGGGAGGAGGAGGAGGGAGGGAAGGAAGGAAGAAGAAAGAGAAGGAGAAGGAGAGGAGGAGAAGGAGGAAAGGAAGAAGGAAGGAAGGAGAAGGAGAATGGGAAGGAGAGGAGGGAGGAGCAGGAGGGAGGGAGGGAAGGAAGGAAGAAGAAAGAGAAGGAGAAGGAGAGGAAGAGAAGGAGGAAAGGAAGAAGGAAGGAAGGAGAAGGAGGATGGGAAGGAGAGGAGGGAGGAGCAGGAGGGAGGGAGGGAAGGAAGGAAGGAGAAAGAGAAGGAGAGGAGGAGGAGTGTGTGAGAAAAACTCCACAATGGTAGTTGACTTTTACTCCAAAAACCTCACTTGCCACCTTGCAGATTTTGACACTCCTTCCTGTGGACACCTCTGAAAATAGCTCTTAGCCGCTTTGTCGATAAGAATTCCCCTTCCTTTGAACTTCTTGTAAATGCTCTTCATTTTGTTTGGAATCAGGTGGGGATGGGAAAAAAAACTAACTAAATCAACATATTTCCCAAGGGAAAAATGATCTCTCTGATGTGCAGGAGTATATGAATGAGATTGTCAGTGCAGTACATTTTAATTCACCTTAACCAACACCTCCCCCCCAGCCCCCCAAAAAACGATCTGGCTCGCTTTCCTTTCTTCCCTTTCAATTTCTTTAAATTGTCTCCTGGGTCTTCAGCTCATCTTAAATGGCTTTCTGAACAAGGGCCAGAAAGCAACGCTCCTCTGGTTTCCATGGAAAAAGGTTGGACCTTCTAGGCTTTTGCTCTCGTTTCCTCATGACAAACTTTAGCTGGTTTGATGCTGGCAGGGGATGGTTGGAAAACCGCCTCCCCAGAAGGGAGTTTTTGAAAATGAAAGGTCAGATGGAAAACCTGACCTGATTTTGTTAGAGCATCTACCTACAGACACCATGGGAGGAAGAAACAGGCCTTTGGGGATGTCCTCCTAGCTCAGGGGTGTCAAACTCAACAGAAATTCTGGTCCCAATTGTGGTCATAAGTCGAGGATCTAGCTGTAACCGTGTTAGAATAATTAATTAGTACACATATACATGTCACAGAGAAGAGTGGAGAACACAACCTTTTCTCCAAAGCACTTGAAGGCAGAACAAGAAGCAAAGGATGGAAATTAATTAAGGAAAGAAGCAACCTAGAAATAAGGAAGGATTTCCTAACAGTTAGAACAATTAATCAGTGGAACAACTTGCCTCCAGAAGTTATAAATGCTCCAACACTGGACATTTTTAAGAAGAGATTGGGCAACCATTCATCTGAAGTGGTGTAGGGTTTCTTGCCTAGGCAGGGGGTTGGACTAGAAGACCTCCAAGATCCCTTCCAATTCTGCTATTTGGTTATTTGTGTCACCAAGCTGGACCACAACCTCCAGTACATATTTATCTTTGATATTGGTGAAACAACAACCACAACAAAAAGTTTCAATAGGCTCAAAATATTTATTTTTTTCCCCAGTTGTTATCTCTTACCTTTGAATTTACAACAAAACTGTGTCTATTAAATGCATAATTTCCTAATGTCGTAAGCAGGGGTGGGATTCTACAGGTTTACACCTATTCTCTAGAACCAGCTGTTAACATTCTAAGCAGTTCGGAGAACCAGTTGTTAGAAAAAATTACTGGCCTAATCCTGTAAGGAAGGCAGGAAGGAAACATTCTGGTGTTGCTTACAGAAACTGCCTCTCCATTAACCCTTATTACATTCTTGGCAGGATTAGACTTCCTGTCTCATGAACTTCTCTGGAGATTCTTTCCCCTCCTTTGCTGGTACTTTGCTTGTGTGGAGTGATCCTTCAAAGTTACAATGGCACTGAAAAAAGTGACTTATGACCATTTTTCATACTTACGACTGTTGCAGCATCCTCACAGTCATGAGAGGCCAGGCAAGGAGATGCGTGTGATGTTGAGTTGTCCACACCCAGCCAGTCACATGACCACCAACTAAGCCACACCCACAAACCGGTTGTTAAAAAATTTGAATCCCAACCCTGCTCATAAGTCTGCTTCAGTCATTGTCCACAATTGTGGGTTGTTGTTTTTTTGTGTGTGTGTCTGTGTGTCTTTTGCCTTTTGTTTATGTGCAGGCTTTTCAGTATCCAGAAGAAGAGGGGAGAAGCTTCAGATTAGAATGCACTGACTGCCATCTGTTTGGTGCCATAGATCTGAAAGACTGCAGGACAAAGGAAATTATTTCTACGGGGATTACTTAAATTGTAAGCTGTAGTTTTCTACGGGAAATTTTGGGCGGGGGAGAGAGACCAGTCTTCAAAGGAATTGGCTTTGTATGCCTGACAGCTTTAGAAGTCTGGTACAAAATGGAATTCTGACTCAGGCATCCAATATGCTACACCGGGTATTTTGCAAATGAAAAAACTGCACAATGGATAATGGGGCCAGAAATCCAGTCCTGTATCCAAGTGATACAGATCCCACTGGCTTTCTCCAGAAAGAAAATTCTGAACAGGCAGTCTGACACTGCATTCCCCTCTGTCTTCAAACCATATCCATGTAAATCAATGAAGTCAAGGGGGCACAGATCTGGAATCTGAAAGGCAAACTAGGTTCAAAAGTGGTGTGTAAGGACCACTAAGTGAAGAAGACTCTGTATTCCAACAACAGATTTAGCAGGGAGGGAGGAGGTGGGAAGATGAGAATATCAATCCTAATCTAATCTAATCTAATCTAATCTAATCTAATCTAATCTAATCTAATCTAATCTAATCTAATCTAATCTAATCTAATCTAATCTAATCCTACCCTACTCTACCTTACCCTATTATTTCTCTCTCTCTCTCATCCCTATCCTACCCTACCCTACCCTATCATTCATCCATCTATATCTATCATCTCTCTCTCTCTCTCTCCCCCTCCCTCCCTCCCTCTCTCCCTCTGTCTCTCAACCCTACCTTACCCTACCCTAAATTCTCTGTACCGCAACTTAAGATATGAACTATTATTGGTCAACTAAAGTTCAGTACTAAATTGGCACCAGATAAGGGTCAATGGAATTCAGAAGGGGTTGAACTTGGATCTCTTTTGGCAACATTAGGACTGTAAACTGACAACACATTTAACTCCCCAGTTCTGTCTTTTTCTTGCAACTATACAATTGCTATTTTAGCGTGAATGCAGACCCATCCAGAGTGAGCGGCTCACTTAATTTCTAAGACTGAGGAACTGTCAGTTCTCACGCCTCCAATTTACTAAGATTCAATTTCAGTTGACTGCCCCTTAAACGTTCTAATTTCTGCCTCCAAGTGACGCTTTTGTGTTTGACAAAAAAAAACATAACAATGCAGCCACACTACAGAATGAATTTGTATAAAACCCAGGAAGAGAAAAAAAGAGACTGAATAGCTTGTGTGTGTGTGTGTGTGTGTGTGTGTGTGTGTGTTCCTTGGGAGGGTGAGATTGGGTTGCTGCAATTTCCATGGTTTATTGATTTTTAGTGTTTATTTCTTTATGCTTTTATGTGGATTGATCCCTCCACTCCAGAGCAAACAGAAACATAAAATTAAATGTATTAAAATTAAGCATGCATACATGTGCGTGGACACACACACATACACAACACACACACACGCACACACACAAATAATTATCAGAGTAAAGTCAGCTATCCCAGGTTTTATTTCCCCAAGTTTAGAATAAGTCAGTCCATTTCTGCAAAACATTCAGTTACAGTCCAGTTTCTCCCAGGCCAGTCTCTGAATTGGTCTGGCATCTGAACAACTGATCTTGTGGTATAAGCCAGTGGTCCCCAACCTTTTTTGTGCCGCGGCCCAGTACCGGCATCACAAAATCATCCGCGGCCCGGTACCGGCATCAGCACGCATGGCAAGGCGAGCCGAGTGACCGGCCAGCCAGCCATCCCCTGCTTCTCCCTGCCACCTTCAACTTCTCCTTTGTACCTGTGTCAATGGGCTTCGCGATGGCTTCGGGACGGTCGCTCAGCTCGCCTTGCCATGCGTGCTGAAAGAATCCTCGCACCTTAGTTTTGTTCGAAACCACCACCACCCTCGATTAAACTAAGGCGTGAGGATTCTTTCAGTACCCAAATGCCGCTTTCTAACCAGAAAAACTCACCGGAAGCACTTTTTCATCAAAACAAGATGGCGGCACCCAGCAAACCGGCGGCCCGGTAGAAATTGTTCCACGGACCGGTACCGGTCTGGGGACCGGTGGTTGGGGACCCCTGGTATAAGCCTTTCCAAATTTATTTATAGGCAGTCCTCATTTAATAAGTGCATTTGGGACCAAGCAACTCCCTCCCTATATGATGTGGTCATTAAGTGAAACATCATGTGACCACATCTGCTTTATAACTTCAGTTCCACTGCAGACATCAAGGAAATCCTGCGTGGTTGTTAAATATGACATCTAATATATACAATTTGCAATTTCCCATTGACTTTGATTTTGTTAATGTTTCAGGTGGCAATCCGGTGACCATAGGATGCTGAAACCATCATTAATGCAAGCTGGTTGCCAAACATCCAAATTTATAACCAGGGCATTGCTACAATTGTCATAAGCAAAGGAGGTGGGAGCCCAGATGGATGCCTTTTTTGTGGTGACCCCTATATTATGGAATACATGTCTATGGATATTCTCAGTCATGGTTATCTCAAAGGTGATTTTTCAAAGGACAACTGGTTTTTCTTTGAAGATGTTTTGTTTCTCATCCAAGAAGATTCTTCAGCTTCACCTTGCTTGCATTTTGCAAAACTGTGAGGAATATCTCATTCCAATGGGCTTTGGTGCAAATGACGGATAAACTTAATTGATTAGATTAAAATTTACAGATTTACAAATTAACAGAATTGGAAAGGACCTTGTAGAATCTAGATGTAGATCATTTAGTCCACCCACCCCTGCCTAAGCAGGAGACCATACACCATTTCTGACAAATGGCAGTCCAATCTCTTCTTGAAAGTCTCAAGTGATGGCACTCCCACAACTTCCGAGGGCAACTTCTGTTCCATTGGTTGATTGTTCTCCCTGTCAGAAAGTTTCTCCTTATTTCCAGGTTAAATCTCTCCTTGTTCAGTTTCCATCCATTATTCCTTGTCTGGCCTTCGGGTGCCTTGGAAAACAGCTTGACCCCTTCCTCTCTGTGGCAGCCCCTCAAATATTGGAAGACTGCTATCATGTCTCCCCTGGCCTTTCTCTTCACTAGACTAACCACCCCCAGTTCCTGTAACTGTTCTTCATATGTTTTATTCTTCAGTCCCCTAATCATCCTGGTTGCTCTTCTCTGCACTTTTTCTAGAGTCTCAATGTCTTTTTTATAGTGTGGTGACCAAAACTGGATACAGTATTCTAAGTGTGGTCTTACTAAGGCTTTATAGAGTGGTATTAGTACCTCACTTGATCTTGACTGTATCCCTCTGTTAATGCAACTTAAAGTTGCATTGGCTTTTTGGGCTGCCGTTGCACACTGTTGGTACATATTTAGCTGGTTGTCCACTAAGACTCCAAGATCCCTCTCACAGTTACTGCTATTAAGCCTGGTTTCACCCAGTCTATATGTGTACATAATTTGTATTATGCTAAACGGCATTGTGATGTTTTTATTTTTCTTAGGAAGGGGTCAGTTTTGCCAATAATGTATACTTTGATGGTCTGAAGTCACAAGCCATTGACTCCTAATCTAAATATTCTAAGCTTTAAAAATAAAAGCTGAGATTCTCTTAGGGATTAATACTTGACATCTTCTATTAGCCAGCAGCCAGAGGTCAGAAAGTTCTTGCCCTTCTCCTCTGAAAGTTTATTTTTCCCCTCATCTCTGAAATTCACTACAGTCAGAGAAATTTCAGACACGTCTTATTAACCAGTAGTTCAGCAAAATCTCTTGAGTCTTCCAGCCTCCCCATGTATAATTGGTCTTATATAAATGGAAATATGCTATTTCATCTCACTGGGAAAAAAATGAGAAAACAAATAAATGTTTTACCTCAAGAAATATGGGCCTTTTCCCCCACTGTACGGACAACACATTGATTTCCAGTGTACCCATCTATATTCGGATCCTTGGAAGAACAGCTATTACTGCTCAATTACTTTGCTTCATTAACTGAGTAAGAACTTGTATAAATATTACAAGTCTCTGGATAAAAGAAGAAAAAGAGAAGAAGGGGAAACAAAAGAGAAAGAAACTAAGAGGAATAGCTGGTGAATAATTAGAGGAGAGCAAATTTCCCTTGTTTAATTCCTTGATGCCTTGACCTGCATTCTAGAGCTACAGAACTCCAGTTTTTAAATTAGTAATGCTTCAGGAGTTTGGTATCTGAAAAAAAATCTCATACGGTACTTGTATCAGGGTCCATAATAGCATTACACTAAATTTCTGTATTGCAACTACAGTGCACATCACACAAGGGGGCCTTTAAAATGATGTGAAAATTAAATTTGAATGAAGGCAAATATACGTGTCCCAGGTGTAGAAAGTTAGCACCTACCTCTCTCCTAGAAGAATAAAATATTATAGGAAATATTAAAAAGGCAGAATATTATATCTCCCTGGATGAAAAAAGGAGAAACATGCTCTGGGAAAGCAGTCCCACACCTTTGTTAATAATGCAAGAAAGTCTGGGCCAGCCTATCTACAAAACAAAAGACTGATGGGATTAAGACATGACCCTCAGGACATAAAAGGATTAGCACTCTACCCATCTAGCAGCAGAGCTTACCACATGGCACAACCAAGCCCCTACATTACATCACTCAGCACAGTTCAACCAAACTTATCTCAGACAAACTCCTAGGATTTGCACATGACCCCTACAGCAACCAATAGGATACATGTCCTTGGCACAGGAACAGGAAGCTCAATGTCAAAGCCGAAGAGAGGGTATAAATAACACTCACTTTCTACTCCTTTTTTGGTCTTCCAAGCTTTTGGATTTGTGCTGGATCCCATCTTCTGAGTACTTAAAATTCCCTGAAGATGGGTTTCACCACCATCCGAGAGCTCAGAAGTCAAAACCTCTGATCCCGGTGACCAACCCAGATTGGATCCCCCCAAAATTACAATTGGTCCAGGAAACAGTTAATGAACTCTAATTGTGGGAACAAGCAATAATACCATGAGGTTTGTATTGGTTATCAGTTCAGTTCCTGGGACAAATCAAACTGCTGATTTAACTGACCTGTTAAGCACTGTATGGTTTGGCACCTAGATACTTGCAGGACTGCCACTTGCAGACTCTGTTAGACTGACCTAATGGAGCAGTGTTTCTCAACCTTGACAAAATTCAAAATTGATCATATTTATGATTGGGGTCATGGGATCTCCTTTTGCAACCGCCTGACAAGCAAAGTCAATGGGGAAGCCAGATTCACTTAACAGTTTACTAACTTATCAACTGCAGTGATTCACTTAACAACCATGGCAAGAAAGGTCATAAAATGGGGCAAAGCCATTTAACAACTGAAATGTTGGGCTCAATTGTGATTGTAAGTCGAGGACTACGTGCAAATACTCTTAAGATAACAACAATTACAATACAGGGAGAGGAAAGCTGAATTTTATAACTGTGTAAATACAGGAAGCATTGACAACATTG
Organism: Pseudonaja textilis; assembly: GCF_049901715.1. Classification (NCBI taxonomy): domain Eukaryota; kingdom Metazoa; phylum Chordata; class Lepidosauria; order Squamata; family Elapidae; genus Pseudonaja; species Pseudonaja textilis. Next base: position 12,130,716 of record NC_141990.1, read on the forward strand.
TTCCAGCCCCAGAAACAATTTGATTGTCTGAATTGTCAATGTTCCTATCCAGAACAGTTTGTCTCAGAGACACTATACAGATTACAACTTGGAATATAGCCGGCTGATAAAGTTTGTGATTTGATGAGATTCTTTTCTGGATCTGAGATAATAGCTTTACAAGAAACCTGGTTAGCAGGTGATTCGTATTTGATATACCAATTTTTTTGAGCTTGGTTGCTTGATAAAATAGATAAGCTGCCGTAAGCCCACCTTCCAAATTGTACATAAAAAGAGAAATGCTCAAACGTTTTAGGGAGGTATGTACTTGCGCAAATTTTGAGCAGCTGAGCACAGTGGTTAAATAAGGAAGGTTTGCCCAAGTCCCTTACAATGAACGTACTTGTATTTGTGGAGCCCCAGAGATAGTAGACATAATACACATATTGTTTGAATGTCAGTTGTATAAGAAAGAGAGAATAAAAGTTGGAAGGGACCTTGGAGGTCTTCTAGTCCAATCCCCTGCCTAGGCAGGAAACCCTACACCACTTCAGACAAATGGTTATCCAACATCTTTTTTTAAAAACGTCCAGTGTTGGAGCATTCACAACTTCTGGAGTCAAACTGTTCCACTGATTAATTAATTGTTCTAATTGTCAGGAAATTTCTCCTCAGTTCTAAGTTGCTTCTCTCCTTGATTAGTTTCCACCCATTGCTTCTTGTCTTGTTGTGCCCTCAGGTGCTTTGGATAATAGCTTGACTCCCTCTTCTTTATGGCAGCCCCTGAGATATTGGAATAACATCGCTATCATATCTCCCCTAGTCCTTCTTTTCATTAGACTAGACACACCCAGTACTTTATATGTTTTAGCTTCCAGTCCCCTAATCATCTCTGCACTCTTTCTAGAGTCTCAACATCTTTTTTTATACTGTGGCAACCAAAACTGAATGCAGTATTTCAAGTGTGACCTTACCAAGGCATTATAAAGTGGTATTAACAGTTTGATCCCTCTTTTTATGCAGCCTAGAACTGGGTTGGCTTTTTTGGCAGTTGTTGCATACTACTGGCTCATATTTAAATGGAGAAAGGTGCTGGAAATAAAATGGAGGCTGCATGGAAAGAACTTCTCTGTTTATTGATGAACAGACCCAACAACAGCATGTGTGTTATGTCCCTGGAACTTGAAGAAGTTCCCTCTCAGGTCCGTTCGCGCTGCGGGGGCGGTTGCCCTCTCTCTCATTGGTTGGTTCTTCCCAGCAGGCTGCGGGGTCCAACCAGTTGCTGATCGCTGCGAGCCAGTTCCAGGCTTGGCAAGCACGTTCAGTCCTTTATTATTCTAATAAAGTATTGTTGCATCCATGCCCTGGTTCAGCCTCTCATTACCCAAACGTAACACTGGCGACGAGGGTGGGATGGCTACCAGAGGCACAATGCAACCGCTGAATCACTAGCTGCCGATCCGTAGCCAGAGAGAACGATCGGCAGGCGATAAGAGCAAATGCTGATCCGCAGCCAGAGAGAGCGGTCAGCAAGCAACGAGAGCGAACGCTGATCCGCAGCCAGAGAAAGCGGTCAGCAAGCAACGAAAGTGAGAAGCATCTGTAGCCGCTTGTTAGCCAAGCTACAGGGAAAGTGAAGCGCTGCGAGCCGCAGCTCATTTCTTTAGGCGCGAAATTCAAACGGCTGTCATTTGAATTTCTGCCCTAAAAGTACAGCGCGGTGCTGTATTACAAGTCACTGACGCCACGCAGGCGCGAATTCGAAACGCTGCCAACGACCGTTGCAGCCTAACCTCGTGTTACCCAGAGAGAGAGAGAGAGCTGTGAAAAGCCTCTCCAGAGCTGAAGTCACTTGCCTGCCACAGGCACAAAAACCGTCCTGCTGCTGCCCCAGAGAGATTTTTTTTCAACAGATTATCCAACCTGATTTTTTTTTTGTCATCATGAACTCCAACCCAGTTTTCCCAGCATTCAAGCCGGATGAGGAGAAGTGGGAGTCATACAAGAATCGTTTTAACCATTACATCGACGCAATTGGGTTGGCTGATGCAGGGGAGCACAGGAAAAAATCATATTTCCTGATCTACTGTGGAGCCATCGTCTTCGATACTGCCACGGCACTCGTGGCTCCACGTGAGTTAAAAAACGTTCCCTGGACAGAACTGTTAGAAATCCTCACTAACCACTATTCTCCTAGGCCCTCACAGATTGCCAGGCGGTTCACTTTCCGAATGAGGAAGCAATCAGACAAAGAGACCATCAACCAGTACATGGCTGCCCTCAGAACCGCAGCTCTCCATTGTGGGTTTGGGACCTACCTGGAGGACATGCTCCTCGACCAGCTAGTCTGCGAAGTCAAGGACCTTCACCTCCAAAGGCGCCTACTTGCTAAGAAGGACCTCAACCTCGCGCAAGCCGTCGAGGAAGCCCTGGCAGCAGAACTGGCAGCACACTCAGCCACCGAAATCCAAGGTCCTGCTTCCAAGCAAGGTGCAGTTTCAGTCCACTCCAAAGAGGTGGCCATAGAGGAGGACCCCAGCGATGCAGCCGACATCCACCGCCTCGCCCACACCAGACACCCGCAGGTAGGAGCCAAGCAGGAAAGCATCAGTCCACCCAAGCACATCACCCTGTGCCTATCCTGTGGTGGATCACACCTGAGGACCACCTGCAAATTCAAGGGAGCCACTTGCAACATCTGCCACAAAAAGGGGCACATCGCTAGAGTCTGCCAGGCCGCTCACAGCTCGGCACAAAGGCACCCCTCCTTTTCACAGTCTGGACCCCAAAGGCAAGTATTGAACTGTCGCACTCGCCACCATGCTAAGCACGCTTGCCATGCCATTAGTAAAATCTCTCTCTCCGTTTTGTTAGAAGGTAGACCTTGTCGCATGGAGGTTGACACGGGGTCAGCGCTCTCAATTATCTCTTGGAGCACCCTCAAGAGACTACAGCCCAGTCTATCCAGGAACCGGCTCCAGAAGTGCCAGTTTAGCCTGAAGGACTACCAGGGGAAGGACATTCCTGTAATCGGCAGAGGCAAGTTTTTGTTAATTTTAAAACTTTCAAAGGCCACCTACCTCTAGTGGTAGTTAACGGAAACCTCCCCACACTCTTGGGGCTTGATTGGTTTCCCCATCTCGGCCTAGGGTTGACAGGAGTCCATGCTGTCTCAGCCTCAGACACTGACTCCTTATTCGCTGACTACTCAGACGTATTCAGCAATGAACTGGGGTGTTATAACGGTACCCCTATCTCATTCTCAGTCGACCCCCAAGCAGTCCCAATCAGGCTAAAACCTCGTAGAGTTCCATTCGCTATTCGGCCTAAATTAGATGCGGAACTGGATAAATTATTAAAACAAGGGGTCATTGAGCCAACAGATTTCGCCAAATGGGAGACGCCCATTGTCACACCCCTCAAAAAGACGGTAGCCTGAGAATTTGCTCGGATTACAAAACCACAATTAATAAGTTTTTACAAGTTAGCGCTTACCCAGTGCCCGTCATTCAGCATTTATTACACACTTTTGAACCTGGCAGCATTTTTGCCAAATTGGACATGTCTCAAGCGTATCAACAGTTCCCTGTTGACAACCAAACAGCGGAACTCCAGACCATTGTCACCCACAGGGTGCTTTCCAGTGCAAGCGTCTCCAATTTGGCGTAAGTGTTGCCCCAGGCATTTTTCAATCCCTCATGGAGCGGATTTTGCAGGGCCTCCCTGGTGTAGTACCCTACTTCGATGACATCTTAGTCTCGGCCAGGGACAGACCCCAACTCTTCCAGAGAGTTCGAGCAGTGTTAGAGAGGATCAGACAGCATGGCCTCAAGTTAAAAAAGAAAAATGTGCCATTGCCACTAGACAGGTGGACTTTTTGGGTTATAAAATTGACGCCTCAGGCATTCACCCCTGGAGTCCAAGGTTAAGGCAATTCACGAGGCACCCACGCCAACCTCCAAAGCGGAACTGCAAGCCTTCCTGGGGCTATTGAATTTTTACGCGTCGTTCCTGCCCTATAAAGCATCTGTGGCGGAACCCCTCCACAGACTTTTGGATAAAAAATCGGCTTGGCATTGGGGACACAAGGAAGACTCCGCCTTTCGCGCAGTCAAATCACTACTCACGTCGGAGGCGGTCCTTATTCAGTTTGACCCCAACCTTCCATTAGTGTTAGCAGCGGACGCATCCCCTTTTGGAATTGGGGCAGTGTTAAGCCACAGGCTCCCCAATGGCTCCGAGGCCCCCATCGCTTTTTTTTCCAGGACGCTCTCTGCAACAGAGCGCAATTATAGCCAAATCGATAAGGAAGCTTTAGCAGCTGTCGCAGCTGTGAAGAAATTCCATGAATTTCTTTTTGGCCACTTTTTCGAGCTGGTCACGGATCATAAGCCTCTCCTGGGTCTACTAGCTGGTGACAAACAGACCCCTCAAGTCCTGTCTCCTAGAATGACAAGGTGGACTCTTTTCCTAGCGGCATACTCGTATAGACTCACACACCGTCCAGGTAAAACACTGTCCCACGCAGACGCCCTCAGCCGCTGCCCCCTGCCTGCTCCAGCTGAGGATCCTGCACCGGTCCATGCTATCTTTGAGGTCACCCAATTGGACCTTCCCATCACTGCCCTTGACATTGCTGCCAAAACCAAGGCAGACAAAACAATCGCCCAGGTACTGGACTGGGTGAGGAGGGGGTGGCCGGGCGGTGATGTTGAAACCAAATTCACGCCTTTCAAGACCCGCCTACAGGAATTATCCAGTTTGCAGGGCTGTTTGCTGTGGGGCACACGAGTGGTCATCCCGACCTCACTGCGTACCCGAGTTCTGGAGGCGTTGCACGAAGGACACCCTGGCATCATCAGAATGAAGGCATTAGCACGCAGCTACGTATGGTGGCCGGGCCTCGATGAAGACATCAGCAGATGGGTAAGCTCCTGCCATCCCTGCCAGGAATCCCGTCCATCCCCTCCAATTGCCACCCCCACTAAGTGGGAAAGCGCCAGCGCACCGTGGTCCAGGATTCACATCGACCTAGCAGGCCCGATGCACGGCAAAATGTTCCTGGTGATCGTGGACTCTTACTCTAAGTGGATTGACGTGGCACATCTATCCACAACCACCACGCAAGCGATTACCAAGGTATTGACTCGCCTGTTTGTAACACATGGGCTACCAGACTCTATAGTTTCCGACAATGGCCCCCAGTTCGCATCGGCAGAGTTCAGCCGTTTCGTTGCCAACCTGGGCATCTGCCACATCTTCACGGCTCCCTTTCATCCTGCCAGTAACGGGCTGGCAGAAAGAGCCGTTAGGACCACTAAAGAGGCTCTAGCTAGGTTCAGTAAGGAAGACTGGCACCACAAACTCTCCTGTTTCTTGATGAGCCAGCACTCAACCCCGTGCACAGTCACTAATAAGTCCCCGGCTGAGCTCCTGATGGGTAGACGCCTGCGGACTGTATTGGACAGGCTTCACCCACATTACTGCCCTGACTCTCCCCTCGCTTCCACATCGGGGGTTAGGCATTTTGTCTTACAGGAACCCGTGTTTGCGAGGAACTTCGCTGGTGACCCTCTGTGGATCCCGGGCGAGATCATGGCCATCACCGGACCCAGGTCGTATCGAGTCAGACTGGAGGACGGCCGAGTCTGGAGAAGGCACGTGGACCAGCTGCGGAAGCGCCACGACACCCTCGTTAGCGGTGACTCAGGGTTACAGACCGGAACGAGTCCACAGCATCAACCCCACATCAGCACCAACTCCGGTGACCTGCTTACACCAGCAGCCGAGCCAGGGAACCCGAACATGGACCACGACCTCCAGATGGCCGACCAGTCCGAACCAGTCAATGGGAACACGTCCCCAGAGACCAACCCTTCGAGTCCCGAGCCAGCCCTGACCGAGGGACGCGCTCGTGACTCCCTACCGATCCAACCCTCCATTGCAGACTCTGAACTGACAGACAACTCACCAGAGTTGCGCCGTTCTGGGCACCAGCACAAGCCTCCAGCGTACCTCAAAGACTATGCGTGTTCGCATCTGGGGGGAAGGGGTGTTATGTCCCTGGAACTTGAAGAAGTTCCCTCTCAGGTCCGTTCGCGCTGCGGGGGCGGTTGCCCTCTCTCTCATTGGTTGGTTCTTCCCAGCAGCCAGCTATAAAAGCAGGCTGCGGGGTCCAACCAGTTGCTGATCGCTGCGAGCCAGTTCCAGGCTTGGCAAGCACGTTCAGTCCTTTATTATTCTAATAAAGTATTGTTGCATCCATGCCCTGGTTCAGCCTCTCATTACCCAAACGTAACAATGTGGTTCTGGGACAGCTGACAAAATGGCTGAATGAATGGAGGGATCTTTATAGGTTTCCGTGACTTTGAAGTTTGAACTGTTCTTGGGATTGAGCAATGAAGGGCCTTTTGTGTCTTTTGCTATTTCAGTGGTGGTGGATTAACCCTATTATGTCCTAAAGGTCATGTCCTGTTCTTAGAATTTGGGTGGGTGGGTGTAAATTTTACTCACACAAGCTGGAGCTGAAGGTGTTTTGTTTATCAATAGATTGGCCTAGTCTTTCTTAACGGGCACAAAATATCCATCTCTAAAGACTTCAGGCATCTGCTGGGGGCTGTTTTACTATACAGGAAGACTGGGGCTGCTTTCTGCCTTTAAGAATATGTTTCTCCATTTCTCCTTTGGGGAAATATAATATTCTGCTTCTCTTAATATTAAGAATAAAGAATATTTTAATCTGGGGAGAGGGGAAACTTCTTATAATTGTAAGTTGAGGACAACCTGTCCCATGAATTAAGCCCATCCAGATTAGAGATTGCTTTGCTTAAGACTCTTTCAAAAATGGATCAGCCTTGTTGCAGAATGAACAGTGGAGTTCTTTTATAATCTTGGCAAACTGGCAGCCTAGCTCTTTCTCCCTCTGAGGCCTTTCTATCCTAAATGGCTGTCATTTGTCCTAACTCTCTTGGATTCCTTGCAGCAAGCTTGCCAGTTTAGGGGAAGCAATTCAGAAGAAATGACAGGCGTTTCCTGTAGAGTCACAGAACCGTTTTCTGGGAGGTTGACAAGTTACAGCTTTTGGCAATCATTATCTGAATGCTACACTTTAGCACTGATTTGACTCAACTTCCCTGCCATGTTCATTTTGCCCTGTGAAGCACATACACAGTGGAGGTGGCTGAATGCAAACCAGAGAGGCTGTTTTGAAGATATTCGGTAGACAATCTGCGAGCTGTGCAGAATTGAGACGTTGAGACCTTAAGAAAGGTAGCAGAGAACAGCAACAAGAAATGATAGGGGCTCTGGAGGCTAAATTGTAGGATGAACAATTGAGGGAATTAGACATGTCAAGTTACTATTACTATAGTATAATGAGCAAAAATTCAGGTCCACGTGTCCAATTAAAGTGATTTATTGCTGCTCATGCCAATGCACAGGAATCTTCTCAACTAACCCTAAATTAGCACCTGCTTGGAGGCAGAAAATGGTCAATGGAATTCAAGGCAGATGTGAGTTATTCCACTTGTGGCTATGTATGGATTCTAGGCTGATACCTCCTTTAACTGCAGCCCCCAGGTTCTGCCAGTCCTCCTACATGAGTAGAGCAACGATATGGAAAAAAACCACTAACCTAACCTAACCTAACCTAAATTATTCACAAAGTGGAGTAATAAAATACTTCCATAGATATCCAGGAAATCATTGGATCTGACATAACTCAGAAGCATGTATGATTTGTCTATCTGTCACTGCATATCCCTCCCCTCCCTCTCTCCCTTCCTCCATTCCTTCCTTCCTTCCTTCCTTCCTTCCTCCATTCCTTCCTCCATTCCTTCCTCCCTTCCTCCCCTGCTATAAGAAAGAGACAGAAAGAAAGGGGAGAGAAGAGACTGCAAAGCCGTGTTTTTCTTGAATACTTTTGTTTTCCCTCCTTCGCCCATAACTGGATAGTAGCATCTTCACTTTGCTCAAATTGTTAAAGAACATTCCAAGTGATAAACAATTGGTATTACATTTAGAGAAAAGAAAAAAGGCTGTGTTCTGCCAAAGGAATTATTTTTCACATCAGTTCCAGTGTCATTTTTGATTAATTTTCCTATTGTGTTTCATTATGGCTCATCTTTCTCCTTCAGAGGTGTCCTTCAGTTGGATTGTGAGAAAGAACCACAGATAAAAGAATCTCATCCAGCTTCTCTCAAAAGAAAGGCTTCTGGAGGAGGAGGGGGGAAGGGGAGGAGGAGGAGGAGGAGGAAGAGGAAGGAGAAGGAAAAGACTTCACACTAACCTGGACAAGTCATTAGCCGAGATTGGTTAAAGCAGGCTGAGTGTGGAGGTATTTGTTTGCAGTGTGTGACTACAGTCAGATAATGAACATTATTATGGACTCTTGCAGTTTGCTTGTTATGGGGGCTGCTCCTTCCCTTCCTCTTTTTATTATATATTGTAAATCTTGATACATTATGTTGTTTGGATACAAGGATATTAACACATTAATTAAAATCATCAACATTCTAACACTGAGATCACTCAAAGTACTGCAAACAAAGAGAAATATATTTATCGATATTAATTACAGATGATGATATCGAGATTATAAACATAACATTATTGGATCATTTTGAAGACCCTGTAGAAATCAGTTGGTGCAGAATGAAGCAGTATTCCAGTATTTGAGGGGCTGCCACGAAGAAGAGGAGGGTCAACTTATTTTCCAAAGCACCAGAAGGCAAGACAAGAAAAAGTGGGTGAAAACTAATCAAGGAGAGAAGCAATCTGGAATTAAGGAGAAACTTCCCAACTGTAAGGACAATTAACCAGTGGAACGGCTTGCCACCAGAAATCGTGGGTGCTCCATCACTGGAGGTTTTTAAGAAGAGTCTGGATAGTCACCCATCTGAAATGATGTAAGTCTCCTGCTTGAGCAGGGGGTTGGACTAGAAGACCTCCAAGGTCCCTTTCAGCTGTGTTCTGATTGATTGATTGAAGTAGCCTTTATGACCTGCGGGCAGTTCCAGTACTGTTGGTGTTACATCATAAGTCTGGGAGTTTATTTCTTTCTTTCATTTATATCCCATCTTTATTATATTTACAAGTAACTTAAGGTGGCAAACATATTCAACAAATCTTCCCCCTCCTATTTTCCCCACAACAACAATCCTGTGAGGTGGGTTGGGTAGAGAGGGAGTGACTGGCTCAAAGTCACCCAGCTGGCTTTCATGCCTAAAGTGGGACTAGAACTCACAATCTCCCGGTTTCTAGCCTGGTGCCTTAATCACTAGACCAAAGTGGTCTCTGAGTTGCACGGATGACCAATATATTTTGCAAGTGTTTTTCACCAACAAAGCCTTGTGTCAGTGGCCCCCAACCTGTTGGGCACTAGGGACCGGTTCTGTGGAGTGAAGGTTTTTCTGTGGACTGGAAGAGGTGTGGTTTTGTGTGCTGTCTGCATCCCATAGATGGGGCTTCTCTTGTTTGTGAGGAGCTAAAGGATAGGGAGGGGGGATTTGAGAGAGCTGAGATTTTGTAGCCAAAACAAAATACTTTCTCTTGGGAACCAAGGACATTCTCACACCTGGTCAGAGGAAGGAGGAGTGATGTCACCAGGCAACCACATGGTGATGTGATTGGACCATGTGATTGATAGTGACTTTCTCAAAACAATCAAAACAACTTTTACTTTTGCTTTTAATTAGGTGAAAACTGTGGGAACCTTCAGAGTTGGTTTTCACCAAATCTGTGCCAACATTGACAGCAGTGGGTGGTATGCTACTGGTTCAGCCCGGTTCTGCCAAGCCGGTAGCGACGATGAGCAGCGGAGATTGAGCCGGTTCTCTCCACTGCTCTGCTGTTGGGTCCACCCAGCTATCCAGGCTCCCATACTCACTTTTATCTTCTGCTTTTGAAGTACAGCTGCTTTGCGCGGCGCAGAAGAGTGCCGTGCAGCAGCTGCTGAAGTGACCAAAAGAGTGCAGGCTTGCAGGAGGTGAGTTGGAACGCCTCTGCGCCTGCGCAAAGTGCGTGTTTGGCACACGCATGCACGTGAAGTATGTGCATGCGCACAAAGCACACTCACCAAGCCACACCCACCAAACCAGTGGTAAAAGTGTTTGAATCCCACCACTGATTGACATATCCAATAAAGCTATTCTTTGAGGAATCTACCTGCCTCGGAGTTTTGCTTGCTATGGGTCAATTATTCCCTGACATTGGGTACTTAACAACCAGCATCTACTGTACAACTGTTGCAGGCATCCCAGGGTCACGTGATTGCCGTTTTTGCAACCTTCCTATTCATCAAGTGGCTTCCAACAAGCAAAGTCAATAGGAGAAAGTAGATTCGCTTAACGACTACATGATTCTCTTAACAAATAAAGTACCCACTTGATAAATCATTGTCATTTTTTTATGGTTTCGCACGAGCAGCAGAGCGGCAGCCGTGCGCGCCCACTGCTTATGCAAATGGGGGGATGAGCACCTTCACTTAGCGGTCACTTCCACAGCCCAGTTCCAAACGGTCCCTGGCCGGGCAGTGGGCTACGGCCCAGGAGTTGGGGACCCCTGGGGCATGTGCTAAAGAAGAGCTCAATCCTCTTAAAAGTGGGGTGGTGGGAAGTAACAGTCCCAAACTGTGATTTTAAGGAGGATCAGGGGAAACGCTGAACACTTGTAAGCAATTTGGTTTTGAGATCTGCATGTGGATAAGGGATTAGCAGAAAAGCTTTCTCCGTTGTTGCTCCTTCTTATCTCTTCCAAAACGTTTCCTGCTTAATTCTTCGGTCTGCATATTAACAAGGAATTTAGAAGGCAGTTATCCAACCTCCCCAATTTAAGCATCTTCCCCCCCAACATAAAGTTCCGCCAAAAGAAAAAAAAAGATGCACAATATGCAAATTTAGAATCAGGAAACTGAAAGTATTAAACCCATTTTCCCATTCTCCCCCCACCCCACCCCAATTTCTTATGGAGGTCTGGCTGGGCTCCAAGAAGAAAGGAAGAAGGTTGGTAATTGATCCAGTCTTTTTAAAGGTTGAGCTCTGTTGACCTGGAACTAACACTGGTTCAATTGCAATGTAATTAGTCGTGGCATGCTCTATGTGTGAGTTAATTTATGGGCTTTACAGAAAAGCCATAAAATTGTCAACATTAGGTAGGGAAGAAAAATAGCTCCATAGCTTCAGATTTAATTTGAAGTGCTGTGCCAATTCGCCCAGCTTAAGCACGTTTCAAATCGAGTGCTGTTCACCCTGCTGTTTCTTCCAGAGTTTGTGGCATGAAATGAAAAGCTGTGTATGTAGAATCCAAATTCAGAGATTTGAGAAAGAAAGCCAGGATATGTCAGGATTCCAAGTAATACACCCATAACGAACAAAACTCCGAGGCAGGTAGATTCCTCAAATAATAATTTTATTGGATATACCATATTGGCTGTGTATTAGTAGCCTATGTATGATTCGATTGCTTATGGTAACCTATGACTATTACTAAGTGTTGTATTTTATGATTCTTGATGAATGTATTTTATTTTTTCTTATGTACACTGGGAGCATATGCACCAAAGACAAATTCCTTGTGTGTCCAATCACACTTAGCCAATGAAGAATTCTATTCTATTCTATTCTATTCTATTCTATTCTATTCTATTCTATTCTATTCTATTCTATTCTATTCCATTCCATTCCATTCCATTCCATCCCATTACATTGTATCCCATTCCATTCCATTCCATTACTTGGAACTCTGACACATGAATTGTGAGAGCCCGGAAACCATCAAGATCACTACTAAAGGTGTCTGAGAAGGAGGTACATTGTTCCCATAACACAAGGATGTCTCAAAATCACAGGGTTGGGGAGAAAAGAAAGCTATTCTTTAACTAAGCAAGCATTTGCGCGGGAAAACCAGAGGTGGTTTTGGTTCTTCAATACCGAAATGGGCAGAATCTGATAAAGTTTTACTTTGGGGAATTCCAAGCTCCCAAGAGTGTTTACTTCTTTTGGGTCCACTAGTCAGACCTTTGACGTTGTATTTCTTTGAAGTCATCTGGTCATTAGTACTCTCCCTGAGAGCTCTTGATGCCACTGGAGAGTTTATCTTTGCCCACAGGGTCACCTGAATCAGAATGCAATTGGTTGTGGCATCTTCTTGGAACGGCTGCAAAGGTTGCGTTGTAGACTGGAGATGAGTGGTGTCATCCAAAATAGAAGAGATAGGTGGTGTCATCCAAGATGGTGATGCAATAACACACATGGCATTATTAGCATGTTTTTGTGCCAATGTAATGTCCAGTAATGAATCATGGGCTGCAGCGAACCAGAAAAGTAAAAATTGTGGCAAGCTGTGATTGAGAGCAGCTTCCCCCAATTTGAAAGATAAAAGAATATGGTGTCCTGCCAATCCAGATGGAGGCTGGTAAGAGAAGGAAGGTGGGTTTGTTCACAATCCCGGATGCTACTTTAGATTATGGGGGATGGTTTAATTGATTGATTGATTACGTGCCAGACTATTTTCAACCCCTATGTTAGTTGGCCAGTATAACAGTGCGACCAAAACCATATTGCAAGTTGTCAGGGTTCCAAGTAACACCCCTTGGGAAATCACGACTCCAAGGCAGGGTTCCTCAAAGTATAGATTTAGCAGGCGCATCATATTGGCTCAGCTGGATCGGGAGTTCCTTAGGTTTTCCCCACCCAGTTCAAAATCCAAAGTTCTTCCCCACATTACACTCCACCACCATCCCATGCCCCAATCAAGTCTCTTCCCCCCATGCCATATGCTTCCCATCCATGCCTCTCCAGGTGCTGGTGAGAGTGTCCTTGCTTCCGAGGAGAAAGAATGTTATTTTGGCTATTCCCTGCCCTTGAGTGATTGTCCAATTATGAAGCAATCTTTTGTTATAGGAACAGTTCATCTCTTTCTCAAGCACTTGCAGTGGTGACCTTGATGGATTCCAAACTGCCCAAAGAGCTGCTGATTCAGTTCTACAGAGGAATTATTGAATCTGTCATCTGCACCTCTATAGCTGCCTGGTTTGGTTCTGCAACCAAACAAGACAGACACAGACTTCAACAGATAATTAGAACTGCAGAGAAAACAATTTCTACCAAACTGCCTTCCATTGAGGACCTGTATACTGCACAAGTCAAAAAGAGGGCTGTGAAACTATCTATGGACCTCTCACATCCAAATATCTACGGACCTCTCACATCCTGGACATAAAATCACCTCAAAGGACATTAGGACCCAGAAAACAGAACAAATTCCCTAAGCATCACTCTGCAAAACTAATTGTTTCAACCTGTCAACTCTTAGTAAGACTGTATTACTATTCTTCTCACTCTTCCTATTACCTATCTCTTCCCACTTATGACTATAACCATGTTGTTTGTATCTTTATAGTTTATATTGTTTTTATTTGTTTCCTAATATAATCTGATTGCTTATTAGTAACCTATGACTATCACAGAGTGTTGTATCTTATGATTCTTGATGAATGTATTTTATTTTTTCTTATGTACACTGAGAGCATTTGCACCAAAGACAAATTCCTTGTGTGTTCATCCAATCATACTTGGCCAATAAAGAATTCTATTCTACTCTACTCTACTCTACTCTACTCTACTCTACTCTACTCTATTCTATTCTATTCTATTCTATTCTATTCTATTCTATTCTATTCTATTCTATTCTATCCCATTCCATTGTATTCCATTCCATTCCATTCCATTCCATGTTCTCATGATCTCTGCATACATTCTCCACAAAATTGCCCTTCCAAGGTCTAACTTGATCTGAGCTTGCTTAGTCTTTGAGATCAGCTATGGTCAGCTAAGTACAATTGCTAATAAAAATAAAACCCATATAAAGACAGTTGCGTGCACATGAGATTGCCTAGCAATCAAATTATATCCTGCTATTTTAAATGGGCTTGGAATAGCTTGCCTTCTTTTTAATTTTTAACCCATTTCACACCCAGGGATGGGTCTACGCAAGACATCAGAGCTGTATAAAGGCATATAACTTCTCTTCCAGGTCACCCTTCATTTCCTTCTCCATATACTTCATTCTGCCTGTTTTATAATCCTCAAACAAAATGAGTTTCATTATCTTGGAGGAAAGTACATCCGAGCCAATGGGTGGAGTGGAGAGGGAGAAAATGGAGGTGAGTGTGTGGAGAATCTTGTTGAAAAGTTAGCATTTCAAGTCATTCTTGTAGAAGAAATGAAGATTGTGAAAGCGAAGCCAGTCGCAGCAGGGGAGAGGAAAAAAATGGATTTCATTTTCCATGTATCAGTTTCTATTAGTTCCAAGGAGAGGTCTATATTACTGGAGGTGTTTGCTGTGGTCAAAGCACATTGAATAAATGGACTTTCAACACCATCTACTGATGGAGCTGGCAATACCATTACAATTACCCATCAATCTTAGTCAAGAGGACAGCATACAGGGATGCATTAAAGAGCCTTTTGCTTGAGCCTTTTAAGTCACATTCAGCAAGTGAACAAAAAAGCACGAAGCACAACCTCTTGCAGTGGCCTTTATGCTGATGTTTGTTTGTTTTTTGCGGCTATTTTCTGGGTGGTAAAAGTGGTGAAAGGCATTAAGAAGCGAATATAAATACTTATCAAAATACCAGAGAGTAAATAAGGATGACAAGTATTAGACCAATGCGAAGGAGCTACAGTGTAATAGTTGCCATCTATCAACCACATTGCTTTCTGTTTAGTTTTATAAGAACAATTGCAGCAGGAATGGAAGCCAAAACACCTGGTGGAGGCCAATGGACGGACACCTGAACACATCAAATCCAGGATGAGGAGAATTTAAACTGTGTTAGATGAGCTGATTAAAATGCACCCCATCCGGGCAGTGGTGGGATTCAAATTGTTTTACCACCGGTTCGGTGGGTGTGGCTTGGTGGGTGTGGCTTGGTGGGGTGCTTTGCCTAATGCCAGTGCACAGCTTTCCCCACATCAACTGAGACCTGCAGCGCCAATCAGCTGAGAGGATAAAGAAGAGAAAAGCCAATCCTGCGCTTTTCTCTTCTTTTTCCTCTCAGGATTTTCCCCCCATCTTCTCAGCTGATCGTTGGCTTTTTTTTTTTTTTACTACCAGTTCAATAGAACCAGTCTGAATCGGTAGCATACCACCACTGCATCCAGGGACAAGAAAGTCATTTCCTTTCCAGCGCCGAACTATCTTGAACTGGGAAGATGAGGAAATGTTATCCATCCAGGAGATGCGATCAGCACCTCTCCAGGATGCTGAGTTTCATTTTAACATCCTGGCAGAGTGCAAGGACCCTCCTGCTTCTCATTTACCGAGACTGGCCTTTTGTCCACAGCCTATTTGGCCAGCTGCAGTTCATTTTCACCAGCCCTACTGAGTGGAAAATTTTTAGCAAAGGGTGCGCAGGCGTTCGTTTGCTCAGAAGGCCGTTTACCCTGGAATAATTTCTGTTCCTTTCACCCACTGTGCCACGCTTGTGGGAAGCTATTGATCTGAACTGAAGCAAAGTAAACATTCATGGACAAGGGAGGGGGGATAAAAGAGGCTCTCTGAGATGTAGAAGAAACTGCCTTGAGTCAAATCGTAGATAAATAAGCTTGATCAGTTGTGGCAAAAAAGAATGAGGGAAACGCATTATGCATCCCGGGTTTTGTTGGAAAATAAACACGGCTTAGATATTTAACATATAGATTGCTTGTACTTGAGAGACAGGCAAAAAAAAACCACGAGTGCCAATAAACAGATCGTCCTTCCGCCAGATTCCTGCTTAAGAAAAAGAATTAATAGCAACAACCTTGTCTATAGTATTCTCACAGGTTTGGTCAGGCTGAAAGTATTTATGCAAAGCCTGATTAACTCAGCTCTTCTGTACAATCAATGAACTAGGACTCTTCTTCCCCTCTATGCAAGGAGGAGGAGAAAGGAAGTCCTTCTCTGAAACACTTCGGTATAGTGGTTGTTGGAAGAAATGTCCATCTAGTTCAGTTCCAAGTGGGGAGAAAGACACTGGAAACATGGTGGCTGATTGGAAAGATGGTTTACTGATGGGCAGCACCACATGGGTTTGAGGTCCTGGGAAGCTGAGCACATGGAGTGGAGAGTGAGAGGTATTTACACCCTCTTTTGGGCCTTGCCCTTGAGCTTCCTGTTCCTGTGCAGGAAATGTATTCTATTGGTTGTCAGACTCCCAGAGGGCTATGCAGGGGTCATAGCTAACTTTTTAGATTGTCTGAATTAAGCTTAATTGAACCTTGGGCGGATGTAATGTCTCCAGGTGATTTTGCAATGCACTGAGCCCAGCTGTTAGATGGGTGGAGGGCTATGTCCTGAGGGGTCATATTTTAATCTCATCATCCTGGAGCTGGAGATTTTTTTGTCTTGTACATAGGCTGGCCCAGTCTCTCTTAATATGCACCAAAATATCTGCTGAGGGCAGGGAGCTGGGGTTCTGGGGTTCTGTTTCCTTTAAGATTTTTATTTCTCTTTTAGGGGAAATATTTTATCCTGCCTTTTTAATATTTCCCAAAATAATTCATTCTTCTAGGAGAGGGATGGGTGCCAACTTTCTACATGTTTAAGGCACCAGACTAAAAAAGAGGAGGCTGTGAGTTCTAGTCTTGCTTTAGGCATGAACGCTGGCTGGGTGACTTCGGGCCAATCACCAGGAGACCGTGAGTTCTGTTCCTACCTTAGGCATCGGAGCTGCTTGGGTGACTTTGAGCCAATCACTAGGAGGCTGGGAGTTCCAGTCCCGCATTTGGCATGAAAGCTGGCTAGTTAACTTTAGGCCAGTCACTCTTTCTCAGATCCACCCATGTCACAGAGTTGTGTGTTGTGGGGAAATTAGGAGGAGGAGGTGGTGTGTTGGATATGTTATTGTGGGAAAAAATAAAAGGAAGAAGTAGTAGGTATGTTCATCACCTTGAGTTACTGATAGAGTAATAAAAGCAGGATAAAAGTCAAGCAAATAAACAAGCAAATAAAATCAAGTGGTCCAATCTGGCAATCTCCTTTTTGAACTGTAATGTCCAGAATGTGGCACATTATGCCACATTGTTATCTGATTGGGGCAGAAAATAGAGCAGATCAATGTGAATCCAATGTTATACTCTTCTTGTTGTTAGTTGCAAAGTCATGTCTGGCCCATCACGGCCCCATGGACAATGTTCCTCCAGGCCTTCCTGTCCTCTATCATCTTCTAGAGTCTATTTAAGCTCACGCCGACTGCTTCAGTGACTCCATCCAGCCACCTCATTCTCTGTTGTCCCTTTCTTCTTCTATCTCCTTCAATCATTCCCAGCATTTGGCTCTTCTCCAGGGACTCCTTCTCCACCTTCTCATTAGGTGGCCAAAGTATTTGAGCTCCATTTTCAGGATCTGGCCTTCTAAAGAGCAGTCAGGGTTGAGCTCCTCTAGGACTGACCAGTTTGATCGCCTTGCAGTCCAAGGGACTCGCAGGAGTCTTCTCCAGCACTAGAGTTCAAAGGCCTCAGTTCCTTGGCGTTCAGCCTTCCTTATGGTCCAACTTTCATAGCCATACATTGCAACTGGGAAAACCAGAGACTTGATTATACACACTTTTGTTGGCAGGGTGATGTCTCTGCTTTTTAGTATGCTGTCTAGATTTGCCATAGCTTTCCTCCCCAGGAGCAAGTGTCTTTTAATTTCTTGACTGTAGTCCCCATCTGCGGTGATCTTGGAGCCCAGGAAAATAAAATCTATCACTACCTCTATTTCTTCCCTATCTATTTTCTAGGAATTGAGAGGGCCAGACACTCTTGTTAATGCACCCCAAGATAGTATTTGCCTTTTTAGCAGCTTCATCACACTGTTGGCTTCCATTGCACATATGGTTGACCAGGGCAACCTTTGGATGCGTTCCTCTGAAGCCAAGTTTCTTTCCTCCTTTTCTTGTGCCCGATGTTTTTCACAACCATTTCTCTTTGTTAAATTCCACCCATGTCATCCTGTTTCTTTAATTATGCCCCCTTTTTTATGCCGATTTTATTATCCCTGCTTTATCAATTACCATTTATTTATGACCATGCCTATTTTCTTAATTATTTAATTATGCCTCTTCCACGAGGGTTATGTTTCAATCCATTAGTCATGGATTTCCTGCTTGAAAAATGGCAGAAGCATGCACTGGTGGTTTTGAAATCATGCTTATCACTCCCCATGGATGATACACTTGATAAAATATTGCTCCCAAATGTCAATACGGCTGCTCCTACCATTGTTTCCTTCCTTTCTTCTGTACTATGGAAACATAATGATGTTTTGCTTTTGCAGAAATAAATGAACTGAAATTCTATGCCCTATGGATACCAACTTTTTAATTCAATCAGAATAGAGCTGGGAAGGACCTTGGAGGTCTTCTAGTCCAACCCCCTGCTCAAGCAGGACCATTTCAGATGTGACTTTCCAGTCTCTTTTTAGAAACCTCCAGTGATGAAGCCCCTACAACTTCTGCAGAAAAGCGGTTCCACTGGTTAATTGTCCTCCCTGTTAGGGCGTTTCTCCTTAATTCCAGGTTGCTTCTCTCCTTGATTAGTTTCCATCCATTGTTTCTTGTCCTGCTCTCTGGTGCTTTGGAAAATAAATTTACACTTTTGTGGCAGCTTCTCAAATACTGATGTATCAAAGTTAGCACCCACCCCCTCCTAGGAAAATGAAATATTTTAAAATATGCTAAAAAGGCAGAATATTTCCCCTAAAAAGAGAAGTAGAAACTCAGAAGCAGAAGCTCACCCCCACCTTTGTTAATGGGTGGGCCATTAAGGCCTGGGCCAGAGTATTCTACATAACAAAGGTCTCTACCCATCTCACCACCTGGCCTGGGAAGATTGCATCAGCCAACACTCAGGTGAAGCCATGTGGTCCAGACAAAGCCTACAAAGTTAGCTAAGACTCCGCCCCTGGGAGTCTGACAGCCAATGGGATACATTTCTTGCACAGAAACAGGAAACACTAAGGTGGGGCCCAACAGAGGGTATAAAACTAAGGGTCTCTCAGCATCTTGGCCCTTCCTTTTCCTTCACCCAACATCTTGAAGCATGTGATCATACTTTTCGCTCAGGAGTTCCAAGTATGTGGTCCTGTCCTCCATCAAACCATCTTTCCAAACAGCCTCCATGTTTCCTCACTTGGAACTGAACCCAGAAGGATATTTCTTCCAACACTGGAAGACTGCTATCATGTCATTCCTAGTACTTCTGTTGGAAGAAATATCCTTCTGGGTTCAGTTCCAAGTGGGAAAGAAAGACACTGGAATCATGGAAGTTGCTTGGAAAGAAAGTTTAATGGTGGACAGGACTACATGGCTGGGTGAAGAAAGAAGGTGACCACATACTTCAAGATGTTGGGTGAAGATGTTGGGTGAAGAAAGCAAAAAAAGGGTCAAGATGCTGAGAGTGCCTGAGTTTTATACCCTTTGTTGGGACCCACCTTAATGTTTCCTGTTCCTGTGCAAGAAATGTATCCCACTGGCTGTCAGACTCCCAGGGGGCGGGGGTCTTAGCTAACTTTGTAGAACTCTGTGCGCTTTGTCTGAGTGCTGGCTGATGTAATCTTCCCAGGCCATGTGGTGAGATGGTTACCTTTGTTATGTAGAATACTAAGGTGACCAACTTTTTTACAATGAAAAGGAGGACACAAATAATATTAGTAAAAAAAAACAAAGCCACTTGCGCGCAGCGCTCTCTCTTAAAACAATTCTCCTGTGTGGAGCGCATGCACCTCATAATCGCGTCTCGCCGCGTCTCCCTGACTCCATTACCACAGTAAGAGACTATCATGTTTACCGATCAGATCATGAAATTCGTAGAGGAGGTGGCGTTGCTATCTTCTATAAAAAAAGTCCTTACATCTAAAAAACATCCAAGTTACCCAGGAGCTTGCTCTTCCTGAGACCATCATCTGTGAACTATTCTTAAATATCACATTTCGATTCTTACTATGTTACAGAGCACCTGATTATGACATCGAACATGTAAACAAGCTAAATTCACTACTAACATGGGCAACATCCTACCCACATGCTTTTATCTTTCTTGGTGACTTCAATCTACCTCATATTAATTGGACCCTAAACAAATGTACAACTGAACCCATGCAACCTTCTACAATGCTGTTACAAATCTGGGACTGGAACAACTAGTAACCAACAATACTAAACTTAACAACTGCCTCGATCTCATCTTCTGCAATAGTTTGAATTTAATTTATGGAATACAAATTAAAGAACCCTTTTCCAACAGTGACCACAATATGATTGACTTTTGTCTCAACATACGCCCACACAAAAACCATCACGATGACGTAATCCCCAATTATAACTTCAAAAAAGGCAACTATGATCTTATAGACAATGATCTCTCATCCCTTGATTGACAATCTGTATTCACTGGATGTAATACTGTCGAAGACCATTATAACATATTTTTACTTGAAGTCAAAAGAGTCATCAATCTATATGTACCAATAACAACTCCCCCCTCCCCCCCCAAAAAAAACCCAGATTACCCATAACAATAAGGAAACTTCAATCCAAAAAGAGATCATTCTGGTGGAAAAACAAATCTGGTCACATTGCCAACTTCAAAAGCTGATACAAAAATTTATGCCACCAGATAAAGACTGAATGCACCAATTATCACATTAAACAAGAGGAAAACCTTCTATGCACCAATTCCACCTGCACTTTATACAATTTTATAAACAACAAACTAAAAGACTCAAGGTCCATCCCACCCCTGAAAGGATCTAATAGTAAAGATTGCAACGATGACACTATTAAAGCCAACCTCTTTAACACATTCTTTGGTTCAGTATTTGTAAACAGCAATGGATCATGCCCAGTATTTCCTAGTCAAACCACAGACAACTTCAATGATCTAATACATATCGATTTTACAGTAGACGTTGTTGAAAAAGCACTGCGCAATCTAAAACCATCTCTATCTATTGGACTGGACAGTATATGTGCCTACTTCTTAAAAAAGCTACCCACTGCCATAGCAGAACTTCTAAGCATAATCTTTGAAAAATCTTTCAGTGGTCACAAGCCACAGTCATCCCCATCTTCAAAAAGGGACCCCAGCCTAGTTGAAAATTACAGACCAATCTCCTTATGCTGCGTCACCTATAAAGTCATGGCATCAATTATTAACCAATCCATTATCCTCCACTTAGAGACAAACAACCTATTCTCCAATAAACAATTTGGTTTCAGAAAAAAAACTATCCTGTAATCTGCAACTCTTACACTGTAAAAACATATGGACTACACAACTCGATCAGGGCAAAACAATTGATGCAATCTACATAGACTTCTGTAAAGCCTTTGATTCAGTGGTACACGACAAACTACTAAAACTAAAATCTTATGGTATCTCTGGACAACTGCATAACTGGATAAAAGCATTCCTGTCAAACAGACAACAAATTGTCAAAATTGGAGTTCTTATCAAATTCTGTACCTATCAATAGTGGTGTCCCCCAAGGCAGTGTTCTAGGACCAACAATCTTCATACTCTACATAAATGACCTCTGTGATCATATTAAGAGCAACTGTATTCTCTTCGCTGATGATGTAAAGCTGTTCAATACCACAGACAATACTGCTACCCTTCAAAAAGATCTTGACTATGTATCAAACAAATGGCAACTTCAAATCTCAACAAATAAATGCTCTGTCTTACATATTGGCAAAAAAAATCAGAAAATAAAATACAAGCTGAATAGTCAAGACTTTGTTGATTATCCAAGCTCTGTAAAGGACCTTGGAATACTCATCTCAAATGATCTAAGTGCTAGAGCCCACTGTAAGGTATTAAGAGTTGTTAACCTAATCCTACGTAGCTTTTTCTCTGGTAATATCACACTATTAACTAGAGCATACAAAACATTTGCTAGACCAATACTCGAATACAGCTCATCAGTCTGGAACCCACATTACGTATCTGATATTAGCAGTTGAGAAAGTCCTTAAATATTGCACAAGGAGAGTTCTCTACTCCTCTACTCATTGTAGAATAACTTATGCCACCAGACTTGAAATTCTAGACCTAGAAAACCTTGAATTATGCCGTCTTTGGTCTGATCTAAGTATGGTATATAAAATCATACATTGCAATGCCCTACCTGTCAATGAATACTTCAGCTTCAACCATAACAACACAAGAGCACACAATAGATACGAACTCAAGGTTAACTGCACCAAACGTGATTGCAGGAAATACGACTTCAGCAACAGAGTGGTCAGTGTCTGGAATATTCTACCTGACTCTGTGGTTTCTTCCCCAAACCCGCAAAACTTTAACCTTAGACTGTCTACTGTTGACCTCACCCCTTTCCTAAGAGATCTGTAGGGGGCGTGCATAAGCGCACCAATGTGCCTGCCGTCCCTGTCCTTTTGTTTCTTTTATTTTTCTTATATGTACCCATTTCATGTATTCATAACTATGTATATACTTATACCTATTATCTTGTAAGCGATTGACAAATCAAAATAAATAAATAATATAAAAATAACTTCCTACACTTCTTTTCTTTAGATTAGAAAACCAAATCCTGCAACCGTTCTTCATATGTTTTAGTCTCCAGGCCTTTAATCATCTTAGTTGTTCTTCTTTGGACTTGTATTTTTTGGGGGCAACGTTAATCAAGCAATGTTGCTGGCTGCTTCGATTTTGGAAATCATTTTCAAAAGATGATTTTTACTACCCCATTTACGGTTGTTTCACAAGTAGCAGAAGACAGTGAGATGAACTATTTGTAATTGAAACTGCATTAGGAAAAAAAGAGGTGGTGTTGAAATGGATGGGGCCTTGGTAAGCGAGGAAGGGAAGAAAAAGAAAAGGAAACCCAGGTTCCATTAAACAGTGACCTCCATGTACCATATAAAGAATCTGCAATGCTCTTTTACTCTTGTTTGAATGCAGCCAGCACATTTATATGTGTGCGTGTCAGTCCTTGCTCTCTTGCAGAAAGTTTCACGTTCAATTTCCATCAATTCCAAGTAAGTTTGGAAAAACTCACTTCCCCAAATTGCCAAAACTTTCTGGCAGTGAGTGTTAATGACATGACAGAGAGAGACCTTGTTCGGTGTTAGCAACACAGTGCTAGTTGGCTCTCATCCCGTGGTGGTGACAGAGTGTTAGATGTGGTGGAAAATTAGTGTGAGTAATTTCCAGGTTACCTGACTCTCTGCACAGTCTGAGCCAATCCCTATGTCCAAATAGATGACCTACAAGGTCTCTTCCAACTCTGATTATCTGATTATCTGTTATATAAATCAGAGCAAGCACACATCCCCCTCACCATAAATACCGGGGGGAAATGTAAAGCTTGATGCTTATTTATTAAAATCTCAGCAAATATTAAAAAAATACAACAGGCAAAAACAAGAGGAGAAACAAAGAAAAGTGGAATGGAACAACTCACCTCAGCCAGTTCACCATGGCCAACTCACCATAGTCAACTGGCCATGTCCAACTTGCCACTCACTGCAACTCACTGCAAGACAATTTGACAATTAAAATTAATTTTTAAAACAATTATTTAAAAAAATATTTTAATTTTTGTCATTCACATTTTATTTTGTCCTTCCTTTGTCATCCTTTATTTATTGATTTTATTTGACTATTTCTTCAATATAAGGGTAACTCTTGACCCGAGGTGAGTTTTTCTGCGGTGAGTTGGTAATGGTGAGTTGACCCACAGCCAATGGGCTGTGGTGAGATGGCCATGGCGATTTGTCCATGACAAGTTGTCGTAGACCCCAAAATGGAATGGGAAGAATAGAAAGTGGAAAATTGAAAGCGTGAAACCAGTTGGGTGGCTTTGGATCAATTTGGACCATTCTAAGTTTGCTCTGGGTCACTCTGAGCAAAGGTGGTGCCATAAGGAGCTGTGGTGGAACAATGGTCAGAATGCAGTATTGCAGGCTAATTCTGCTTGATTGCCAGGGGTTCAATCCTCACCAGCTCAAGGTAGACTTAGCCTTCCATCCTTCTGAGGTCATTAAAATGAGGACCGAGATTATTGGGGGCAACATGCTGACTCTATAAACTGCCTAGAGAGGGCTGTAAAGCACTGTGAAGGAATACATAAGTGTAAGTGCTATTGGTGTTGCTATTTTGCATTGCCTTCATTAGAAAAACACATTTTCCACTTTTCTCTTAAAATCTACAGTACGAGCTGAGTGAGGGGAATGAAAACATCTCAGAAGTAATTGACATCCTGAACCATGTAGAACAATACACTGTGCATGTCTGTGAATGTGTGTGTTTAATGGGTAAGACAGTCGCCTGTCAAAGCAAATTTTGCCGTTTATAGTACCAAGCAGTCTCTTTGTTTAATGGATCTCATGCATCTATGTAACAAAACTCTTTTATGGGGGTACAAAAAAAGGCTAACCAAGAATAGTTTTCATTGGGCAATGCTGGGGTTCAGGGTTTAGTGATTGTGCACTAGCTGTATGCATTGGCCCTGGTGGCCCAGTGCTTAGAATGTAGCATTGTAGATGCTGACTCTGTAAACCACTTAGAGAGGGCTGCTGTGAAGTGGTATATAAGTCTAAGTGCTATTGCTGTTGCTACTGCTATCTTTAGTGACACAGTCGACCAATTTTCCTCTGAAGATGCCAACCACATTGCCCAAAAGATACTGGCCTTGAAAGCCGACACCAATAAATGATTTGTTTTCAGGAGGACTACTGAATTAGTTCCATGAAGAGGTAGTCCTCGACTTACAACCACAATTGAGGCTGAAAAGTTATGTTGCTAAATGAGACTGTTGTTAACTAAGCTTTGCCGCATTTTACAGTCTTTCTTGCCACAGTTGTTACATGAATCACTGCAGTTGTTAAGTTAGTAATGTTATGTATTAGCATACTTACCTGCAATTGGTCGGTCCATGGCGGTGGGAAATTTGAAGATCCATCACTGGCCACAGCCACGAGCAGCCCAAATATAAAAAAGGCTGCCGTGGTTTCTCCGGCGTTCAGTCCTAGAAGGAAGTAAAAACAATTGGCAATTATGCTGGTGTCCTGAGTCTCATTCCCGCGACTTAACACTGGCGATGAAGGTGGGATACTGAGAGAAAAGGAACCAGAGAGCACATGGTGACCAACGAACACCAGCACCACATTGAGATGAAATGACCGGGAACAACATGCCACCTGCACTGTTCGATCCAGCAACCGAAGACTGGGAATCATACACCGACCGATTCCTCATGTTCCTCGAAGGGAATGACCTCCATAATATATCTGAACATAGGAAGAGAGCCATCTTCCTCACACATTGCAGGCCCGCGGTTTTCAAGATGGCCAAAGCGTTAGTGGCACCCATTGAAAATGATGGCCTGGCCAGATCTGGAAAGAATACTGAGGGCTCACTACACACCAGCCATCTCCTGCCTCATCAAAAGACATGAATTTTATTGGTACAATAAAAAAGAAGGCGAGAGCATTGGCGATTTTGTTGCAACTCTGAGGGACATCGCCGGGGCGTGCGAATTCCTAAATATGGATGAAGCCATGAGAGACTGAGTGGTCCTAGGGGTGAGGGATCTTACACTACAGGATCAATTATTTTAAAAAACCCAAAATAACACTACAAGAAGCAATAGAAGAAGCTACCGCAGCAGAAGCAATGCAGAAATCGGCAATGGCCATGTGGAAAATGAACAAAACACCACTGGAACCCCCCCAAAACACCACCACAACCCACCATGAGGACATTGAGTCCCCATCAGAAGATGATGAGGAAGAAGAAAGGGTAAATCAACACTGTTCGGAACAGGGCAGAAGAGATCGGAATGGAAAAAGGAAGGAATTTTATTATGCCGGCTGCGAGGGGAACCATCCATGTTCCGAGTGCCATTTCCTAGATACAATCTGCAAACATTGTGAACGGCAGGGACATTTTGCTAGGGCATGCCGAGCAAGAAAAAACTACGGCCCTAGACAAAGATGGAACACACACACACACACACCCTGAGAGAGGGAGAAACAAACAGGGAGCTGCTGGAACCAAGACAACAGAAACAGGTGAGGGAAAGAGACAAGCAACGGAAGAGATGAAACACATCAAATAGTGACCATTGGACACTCAAACATGACAAACACCAGGAAGGTATATGTCCAGTTCACCATAGAAGGCCAGCCATGCTGGATGGAAGTGGACTCAGGCTCATACTTCTCAATGGTATCATGGGACACCATAAAAAGACTGATACCCAGACATAAGCCGTGAAGGACTCGAAAGACAAACACTAACACTGAAAGACTACCAGGGGAACAAAATTCTCGTAGTAGGTACCGAGCAATTCACAGTAAAATTCAAAAAATACACCAGAGTCCTTCCTCTACCCATAGTCGACCAAAATCAACCCAGCCTATTGGGACTCAAATGATTTGCACCATTAGGAATTGAAGTCACAGGGATAAACAGCATCATCAAAACAGAGTTAGAAGAGGACCTGATGGAAGAATTCTGGGACGTGTTCGACGGAGAACTGGGCAAGTACCGGGGGGGTCCCCAATTTCTTTTAGTCTAAACCCAAACATAACCCTTATAAGATTAAAGGTGAGGCAGGTTCCTTTCGCACTAAAACCCAAAATTGATGAGCAATTGGATAAGCTCATTGCACAAGGGGTTTTAGAACCGATTGACCACGCCAAGTGGGAAACCCCAATTGTTACACCAATTAAACCTGATGGGTTGGTGCGCATCTGTGGGGGCTACAAAGCAACCCTTAACCACGTGCTCCAACAAAGCCCATACCCGGTTCCAGTGGTACAGCATCTATTACATTCCTGGGAGGGGTGAAATCTTCGTGAAACTAGACCTCGCACAGGTGTACCAACAGTTGCCCGTTGACCCCGAAACAGTGGAAGCCCAGACAATCGTGACACACAGGGGGGCATTCAAATGCAACAGTCTACTATTTGGGGTCAGTGTTGCCCCAGAGGTGTTCCAGAGCTTAATGGAATGCCTATTCCAAGGGATAAAAGGGGTGGTACCATACTTTTATGTCGTCCTATATCAGCCAAGGACAAAGAAGAACTGCAAGACTGCCTAAGGGAAATCCTAGGCAAATTCAAGCAGGTGGGGCTAAAAGTAAAAAAGGAGAAGTGCCAATTAGCCACCGGCAAAGTTGAATTCCTAGGATACCTTATAGACAGTGAAGGAATCCACCCTACTGAAAATAAAGTCAGAGCATTCAAGGAAGCCCCCAGACTCACAAATAAAACTGATCTGCAAACTTTCTTAGGACCCATTAACTTTTATAATATATTCCTACCACAGAAAGCAATCATTGTGGAACCACTACACAGGTTGCTTGACAAGAAAGCAAACTGGGCCTGGGGGCGACGGGAAGAAACGGCGTTCCAGGAAATAAAAAACGTGATCACATCAGACCGCATACCAATACAATACAGAGAAACACTTCCAATAACACTAACCTGTGATGTTTCACCTTTCGGCGTCGGTTCCATACTCAGCCACGTATTACCAGATGGGAAAGAAGCACCCATAGCTTTCTATTCAAAGACTCTGTCAAAGCCGGAGCGGAACTACAGCCAATTAGACAAAGAGGCATTGGCCGCTGTCACTGGCATAAAACATTTCCACGAATATATCTTTCACACTAGTCACAGACCACAAGCCGCTCCTGGGTATCAATGCAGGAAACAAAGCTATACCTAACATACCGTCACCACAAATGATATGGTGGTTGGAATTCTTGGCTGCCTGCAACTACAATTTAACCTACCGACCTGGAAAGGACATAAATCATGCTGACACGCTTAGCCGTTGTACTCTACTTGGCATAGAAGATGACCCAGCATCAACCACACCAACCCTTCAAGTAGAGACATTAGAAAATCTACCCATAGCTACCGTTAGCAGACATCACTAGGGAAATAGTTAGAGACAAAACCCAGTATTTGAGAAGCTGCCACAAAGGTGTAAATTTATTTTCCAAAGCACCAGAGGGCAGGACAAGAAACAATGGATGGAAACTGATCAAGGAGAGAACCAACCTAAAACTAAGGAGAAATTTCCTAACAGTGAGAACAATTAACCAGTGGAATTGCTTGCCTTCAAAAGTTGTGGACTGGGGTTTTTTAAGAAGAGACTGGACAGTCACTTGTCTGAAATGGTATAGGGTCTCCTGATTGAGCAGTGGGTTGGAGTAAAAGTTTCCTTCCAACTTTAGTCTGATTGATTGATTTGTCTGGTGTTAATCCCTGCTTATCTGGTATTGGCTATTGAAGAGGTTATGTTCTGGTCATTTTGTTACCTTAGCATTTTTACTGTCTCTTTTCAATGGCTGAAATGATGTTTACCTTTATGTGTCTATTTTTTTTTAATTTTTATTGGTTTTTAAAAACAAATATAAACAAACAAAACATAAAAACATCAAGCTATCTTCCATAGGTGTACATACAGTGTGCCGGTTGGTTTACACATTGTTTTGTGCTTCCATTTCATAGTCTTCAATTACAATTACATTATATATATAATCTCATATTGTCAATCAAAAACTAAATACCTTAGTATCATTATTAATCAATCATTTGACTATACTTTTATTCATTCATGTTTTACAAGATAACCATAATTTACTTAGTTTATTTTATAACAGTTCATATTATCACCCCAAATCCATCCTAGAATCATTTTGTCGATATAATAAGAAAGAAGTACATCTTTATATATTTATTATTTTCTAAAAGTCTACATATTTCATTACTGTACTTTATTGTCTAACCATTGATAGAAAGGACCCCAAATTTTATAAAATTGTTTATCCTCTTGTTCTCTAATTTCAAACGTCAATCTACCCATTTCAGCACATTCCAATATTTTCTTAATGATTTCCTCCTGTGATGGTATTTTCTCATTTTTCCAGTTTTTAGCAAATACAATCCTAGCCGCTGTTAATACATTTACAATCAGGTATTTCAAGTCTTTACTATATATTTCAGGTAAAATTCTCAATAAAAATATCTCTGGTTTCAAGTCTATATGTTTTTTTGTCATTTTTTCCATCCACTTGTGGATTTTAGTCCAGTATTTTTTAGCATCCGCACAAGTCCACCACATATGGTAATATGAGCCAGGTGTCTGATGACATTTCCAACATTTTTCAGATTTATTCTTGAACATTCTTGCTATTCTTGTTGGGGGAAAATGCCACCTGTAAAACATCTTATACAAATTTTCTTTATATGCTGTTGACACTGTCATTTTATAATTTTGAGACCACAATTTTTGCCATTTCTCTAAATCAATGCCATATCCAAAATTCTTCCCCCAAGCAATCATAGTTTCTTTAACTTGTTCTTCTTCTAGTTTAATTTCTAATAAATATCCATACAATTTTTAAATCACCTTTTCATCAGTACCTGTCAAAATCTTATCTAAGTCAGTCAGTTTATCATAGAAACCTTCTGTTTTAGAATCTTTATCATACCTTGAATGTATTTGTGCATATGAAAACCAATTCATCTTTATACCTTGTTCCTCTAATTTTTGCATAGATTTAAGTTCACCCTTTTCATTCAATATTTCACCATATCTAACTGTTTGTTCCTTTTTGTATATTATAGGATACGAAAATGCTTCAATAGTTGATAACCATACTGGAATTTTCAAATAACATTGTCTTTTAATCTTCTCCCAGTTTAACCACAGAGACTCCCGTATATAATGTCTTCTAAATTACCCCTGTGTTTTAGTTCCTCTGTACCATGAAAAAGCATGCCAACCCAGCAACAGATCATGTCCTTCTAATGTCAACAATCTAGTATTTCTTAGTGTTATCCATTCCTTAACCCACATCAGATTTATAGCTTGGTAGTACAACTCCCAATTAGGCAAACCAAATCCTCCTCTAATTCTAGCATCTTGCAAAAGTTTTAACTTTATTTTCGCTTTCTTACCTTGCCATATATATTTCAACACAATTTTATTTAAATCTTCAAAGTAGTCTTTTCCAAGCCTAATTAGAATTGTTTGAAACAAATATAAAATTCTGGGTAATATATTCATCTTGATTGTTAAAATTCTCCCTATTAATGACAGTTGTAAATTTTCCCATTTCGCCAAATCTAGCGCTATCTGCTGTTTAAGTTTGATATAATTATTCTCTTTTAATGTACTACATCTTTCTGTCAAATATATCCCCAAGTACTTGATCTTATTCCTAACCTGAACTTTCAATAGATCTGCCAGTTCTTCATTTTGTCTTAATAGCATATTCTTTGTCTTATCTTTGTCTTATCTCTCGGATAAGACAAATCTTTGTCTTATCTTTATTTATTTTCAAACCAGTCACCTTTCCATATGTCTCTATCTTTTCTATCAATTTTGATGCTGTTTCTAAAGGGTCTTCTAAGATGAAAACCAGATCATCCACAAATGCTTGCAGCTTAAATTCTTCCTTTTTGATCTTCATTCCTTTTATATTCTTTTCATCTCTAATATGTGTCTATGATGATTGATTCCTTGGCTCCTCCCTTTTTTCAGGCCTTTGATCCGTTTTCCCAGTAAACTGATTTTGAATTTTTTTGGGAGGCGGGAATGTCTTTTAGTTATTGTTGACTCCTGGCAATTGCTTGGACAAGTCACTGAAGTTTTCTTGACAAGATTTCAGAAATGATTTCCCCTTGCCTCCTTCCCAGGGCTGACACAGAGTGACTGTCAAATATTTCCACCTGGGTTTTGATGTGTGCTGCTCTTTAAATATCAAGCAACGTTTTTTGTTGTTTTTGTTTTGCAGTGGTTGAGTGGTGTGTTTTCTCTGTAACCTGTATATAGGAATGGACTGAAATATGCTAGTTGGAAACAAATCTGGAAGTCACCTACATAAATTTCTCATCATTACTAGAAGTGGCCATAAAGGGGTTTCTGTATCTGTCCATATATTATTATTGTTATCTCCACATATGTGTATTTCTATGTTTATGTGCACAGGGAAGCATGGATGGTCTGCTTGGGTGGTCAGTCTAGGCTATGTGTGCAAGGCCATGGGGTGTAGAAGAACTATTTTATTTATTTATTTATTTTATTTTATTTTGTCAAGCGATTATAAGATAAGAGGTATAAGTGTAAACATGGTTATGAATACATGAACTGGATAGATATAAGAAAAAAAAGAAACAATAGGACAGGGATGGTAGGCACGTTGGTGTGCTTATGCACATAAGAAGTAGTTCTTATGGAAACAAGAGAGAGAGAGGGAGGGAGGGAGGGAGAGAGAGAGAGAGAGAGTCAGCCTCCAAGAATCCTTCTTCTGCTTGTCTTTCCGGCTGCCGTAGAAATGGGGGGGAGGGAAGAATAATTGGGCTTTGTGGGGGGAAGGGTTCTGGAGGTTTAAGTTGGTGAAATGTAAAAGTTGGGATGTTTTCTTGACTATGCTTTCTTGTTTACTGTGCAGATGTAGCCTATTATCTGTCTAGGCCAAGGCCAACCATCTTGGCATACCAGATGCCTGAAACACCACCTGAAGATGTACCCACATGACATTATACATATCTCAGATTGGATGGCCAGTTTAAATTATTGTGGGGGTGGGAACATGGGATAACTTTCTATATGTGATTTTTGTGCCTGTTGCCTCAGATCTTGTGTTCTTCTGATGCTACTCCTGTCAGCTTTAGAAGCCATATTCCACGCTGCCGCATAGCCTGAGAAAGTGGGAGGGGGTTGATTTCAATTGAGTAGCTCTAAGTAGACAAAATAAAATTCTTCTGTTAGTTCAAGGTCATTGAGTATGGTGCAGGATGAAATAAGGATCTTACTTTTGGATGGATGGTGATTGGGCCATGTGATGTGATGATAGCCAAGTGGGGGATGGATTTGTAGTTTGGGAAATTATGTAAAGCCCAAAAACTTTTAGATTCAGGATTCCACAGATGTGTCAGTTTCTATTCTAATAAAGGTACTTTATTGAGACATGGCTATCTTGGAGTTACTGATTGGAATGGAGGGTGGCTTGAACGCTGACAACCACTTCACTTTTCAGTAAAAGTCTTTTTCTCAATAATAATGGAGTCTAAGGCTTCCTTTCTTGGTTTTGAATGGAGCTTCACCTGACAGAGAGAGAGAGAAAAAGAGAAAGAGAAAATGAGAGAGAGAAAAAGAAAGAGAGAGAGAGAGAGAGAGAGGGAGGGAGGGGGAGGGAGATTCTCTGTATGTCACAGGTGTCAAACTCTCCACATCACATTGCTGTCATGTGACATTTCGTGACGTTTTCCCCATTCGTGGAGCTGGGGGGGGGGCATGGCCTGCGTGTGACGCATCCAGCCCACAGGCCACCAGTTTGACACCCCCGCTATATGTGATTCCGTGCCTATCAGACGAGAAGAATCAGACCACATATTTAGTTCCAGTGAAGATGATTTATTGCTCATGCCTATACATAACAATATAGTCACTTAACAGCACTAAGTTGACATTAGATTGACAACAGAGTCAAAGGAATTCAAGAGGTTGGACTTAGGCCATTTGTGGGAATGTAATGACTCTAGGCTAATTCCTCTTTTGATTCCACCCCCAGGCTCTGCCTGCTCGTCTCCTATATTGACCTTTTCTGAATGAAAAAAACATCTACCTAGGGATATTCAAAAATCTCAAGATGCTATCTATGGGGTGCAATTGAAGACCCCCCCCCCCCCCCCGTTTATCTGCATGGTAGGGGCAGGACTTCAATCACACAACCATGGCTGCCATCTTAACTGCAGACTCCCCTTCCTGATCACTTTAGTTATTCAAATTTAGGGAAAACAGCTCACATCTACTACTATACAGGTAGTCCTCGACTTACAATCATTCATTTAGTGACTGTTTGAAGTTACACCAGCACTGAAAAAAAGAGACATAGGACCGTTTTTCGCACTTACGATCATTTCAGCCTCCCCATGGTCATACGATCAAAATTCAGACCCTTGGCACTGACTCATATTTAAGACGGTTGTAGTGTCCTGTGGTCATGTGATCTGCTTTTGCGACCTTCTGACAAGTAAAGCCAAAGGGGAAGCCGGATCCCCTTAACAACCATGTTACCAATTTAACAACTGCAGTGCTTCACTGAACAGATGTGGCAAGAAAAGTCATAAAATGGGGCAAAACTCACTCAACAAATTTGTTACTTAGCAACATAAATTGTGGGCTCAGTTGTGGACGTAAGTCGAGGACTACCTGTCTTTGTTTTTTAAAAAATAAGAACAGCAACACATTAGTGAACTAGAGCAGGGATCTCCAACCTTGACAACTTTAAGACTTGTGGACTTCAACTTCCAGAATTCTTCAGCCAGCTTTGCTGGCTGAGGAATTCTGGGAGTTGAAGTCCACAAGTCTTAAAGTTGCTTAGGTTGAAGACCTCTGAACTAGATGGTTTTTAAGCAGGATAAAGCCCATCTATCTGTTTTTCCTTAACATTTCCCTGACTATTGCTACACAGTTCTAGTCAGTTTAAATTAAAATTAAAATATTGAAGTATCTGTTGTGAAAGGGATTTATTTATTTATTTGCTGCTCATTTTGCCACGAGGGATGCACATTTAAATATGTATCCCTGTTCACTTGGATCAGAAGTCTCCAAACTTGGCAACTTTAAGACTTGTGGATTTCAACTCCTAGTTATGCTGGCTGAGGAATTCTGGAAGTTGAAGTCCACAAGTCTTAAAGTTGCCACGTTTGGGGACCCCTGGCTTAGATAGCATTTGAAGATAACTTTTTTTTAGAAATGTAATAATGTACTAGCGAATCAAACAGCATGAGACTGTTCACCCATCTTAGACAGAGAAGAGGAATTTCAATATGCTGATGGCCACTTTCTTTCCACCCTTAAGCTGAGAAAAACTGGGAAGATGTCCACCTTGCCTTGTTTATAGTCAGCTCGCAATCTTCTTTGAAAGGTTCATTTCTATACGGTGCTCTAAATGCCATCATATTAAATTAATGCTAATAAATAAACAGTAAACATTAATCGGCAAGTCTCAAGTGGATTGACATGGCCCATCTATTGTTATTTAACTACTTCCAAAGCATTGAATCTCTTGGCTTGGCCAGAGAGCCTAAAACTATCTTGGCTTCCATGGATGGGGAATGTCTGAGATAGCAATAGTAATAGCACTTAGACTTATATACTGCTTCATAGTGCTTGACATCTTGCACCCAACAATCTGCTTACTCTTTTTACTGACCTCAGAAGGATGGAAGGCTGAGTCAGCCTTGAGCCTGGTGAGATTCGAATCCCTAAATTGCAGTCAGTTGGCAGTCAGCCGAAATAGCCTGCCATACTGCATTCTAGCCACTACGCCACAATGGCTCTTGTTATATATTTGCATACTCACCTTGGATTGGTCAGTCCAGACGGCGGGAAATTTGAAGAGCTGTCATTGGCCACGAGCCGCGAGCAGCCCGCTATAAAGAAGGCTGCTGCGGTTTCGCCGGCAGTCAGGTTCTAGAGAAAATAAAGAGAATAAAAGATCAACTGGGTCTCGAGTCTTTGTTCCCACAATGCAACAGCTCTATATAGATAGATTAAAAAAAATAAAAACGAAGCAGAATCTATGAAAATAGACCCACAATTTTGTTGTCACCGAAGAACATCTAGAGGGGTGTTTCTCAGCTTCAGCAATTGCAAACTGTGTGGATTTCAACTTCCAGAGTTCAAAATTGTAGCCCAGTGTTTATCAATCTTGGCAACTTAGAGGTTGTGGACTTCAAATCTCTGAAGTCCCCAAACAGCATGCTGGGGGTCCACACCTCCTAAAGTTGCCAACACTGACAAACAGTGCTGTAAACCATTGTCAGCCTTGAAGACGTTTTCCCTTGCACCTTCAGGGCTGCCACAGTGGATCTGTGGGAACGTGAGGGGCAGAGGTGGGATGCTGCCGGTTTGCACCGGTTCAGGCAAGTTGGTAGTTAAGATTCTGCACAGTTTGGTGAACCGGCAAACTCCCACTACTGGTTGGCTCTGCCCCTGCTCATTTTTCAGACTGTTTTTCAGGCCATTTGGGGGCCAAAGCCAGCCCAGAAAATGCCCCCCCCAATGGCCTGTAAACAACCCCAAAAACAGGCCAAAAAACAGGCTGAAAAATGGGTGGGGCGGGGCCACTCAGTAGCGGGATTAGCCCCAACCAGATGAATCCTACCTCTGCCTTTAAGGCGAGTGGCCAGGAGGTGGGGCTGGGTGTGATGAGTGACATCTCCCACCTAGTCATGTGACCAACTGGCCACGCCTACCCAGCCAGAGAACCGGTTGTTTAAAAATTTGCAGCCCACCACTGAGGAAGGGTGAGGTAAAGATAGTTGGAGGGGGAGAACCAAGGACTTTCCCATCAGGTGCAAGGAGGTGGGATCTGAGACCTACTGACCCTTAAACTGTGACCTGATTGTGTACCATGTGATGGATTGCATGGGGGAAAGGAAACTTTACTTTTAACTCGGGGGGGGGAACCAAGCGGGAGTTTAGAGTTGGGTTTTCCCAGATGTGTCAACATGACATGCCTAATAAATCTATACTTTGAGGAATATGCCTGCCTTGGAGCTTGGATTCCATTGGGTGTGTTACTTGGGACCCTAACAACCATGTTATCCAAGAGTTTCTCATTCAGTTGCAACCATACCGCAGCAATTTCCTATATAGGTTTGAAAAAAACGAGGGCTCCCGTTCTGCTGATAATCATAGACTAGCACCAATGTAGATGATATTTACTATATTAGAATGGCATTTACAGTCCTAATGAACCCAGACCAGTCATGCTCAGCAGTGCACTTCTAGCAGTTCATTGAAGCCAAGGGGAATATGTATTTAATCAAAAGAGCAAGAGGGGTGTAATAAGAGACAGATAAAGCGAGGAAAACTTCATGTTCATGAGCTGAATAAGGATGCCAAATGATACAGATGGTCCTCAACGTATGACCGCATTTGAGCCAAATGTTTCGGTGGCTGAGGAAGACAGTTGTTAAGTGAGTTACGCCCCATTTTATTACCTTTTTTGCCACAGTTGTTAAGTGACTCAGTGCAGTTGTTAAGTGAATCAGGCTTTCCCCATTGACTTTGCTCGTCAGAAATCAACTGGGAAGGTCACAAATTGGGTTCCCCTGACCCTGGGACAGTGCAATTGCCATAAATACATTCCAGTAGCCAAATGCCCAAATATTGATCATGTGACCTCCGGGATGCTGCAACAATTGTAGGTGTGAAAGCTGTTCACAAGTCGCCTTTTTCAGTGCTGTTGTAACTCTGAACAGTCACTAAACAAATGGTTGTAAGACTACCTGTATTATCTGTAGTTGTTAAAAGGAACTCCTAAATATAGGTTTGCCTAGATTGCCTACCAACTAGAAATCAAAGGTTGGTGACCACATGGGTGTCCAAAACAGAAATGGCAAGACACCATCAACAAACATAAGCACCCTGGAGATGCAGCTGACTGTGCACAGTGGCATTCAATTTGCCAAAAAGCAGACCCCACAGCACCTGTGGGAATATGCTAGGAAGAAGGAGGAGGAGGAGGAGGAGGAGGAGGAGGAGGAGGAGGAGGAGAAGAAGAAGAAGAAGAAGAAGAAGAAGAAGAAGAAGAAGAAGAAGAAGAAGAAGAAGAAGAAGAAGAAGAAGAAGAAGAAGAAGAAGAAGAAGAAGAAGAAGAAGAGGAAGAGGAAGAAGAAGAAGTCGTCAACCAAAACTGGTGGAGGACACAATGCAACTTGCTTCAGGACTATTGATGATGCTACATACTGTCTTGGCATTAGTGGATATGTTTAAACAGCTTGCAGAGAAGGAGTGTGAGATTTCACAATACCATTGGAAAACACATTATCTCCCTGGCCTCCCAACTCTGAACAGTCACTAAACAAATGGTTGTAAGACTACCTGTATTATCTGCAGTTGTTAAAAGGAACTCCTATATACAGAGACAGTGTTCCTTTGAATTTGAGTACCTGGGAGAAAACTGCAGGAAAGAGAAGCAAATGACCGAATTCAAGTTATCCTCCTTTGGACGCTGTATGTGAAGATTCAACTCTCCGGAAAAGGATCTGATGTTGGGGAAGGTGGATGGAAAGAGAAGAAGAGGATGGCTAACATCTTGGAGGATGGACTCCATTTTGGAAGTGATGAACACACAGTTGGAAGACCTATAGGACTATGAGAAAGTCTTTGTTGACACTGACTTATGATGCATAATCCATTGATCCATCAATCATATTGGAGGGTTATGCCCGTTGTTTATAAAGACGTTAGCAGTTGTTTAAAAACAATGGCATAATCAGAGTGACGTTGTCATGGCAAGGATTGGCAAAGGTTCACTTTACAACTACAGGTAGTCTTCAATGCACAACCACAATTGAGCCCCAAATTTATGTTGCTAAGTTTTCTTTAAAACCTCCAATGTTGGAGCATGCACAATTTCCAAAGGCAACTTCCGTTCCATTGGTTGATTGTTCTCACCGTCAGAAAATTTCTCCTTATTTCTAGGTTGAATCTCTCCTTGATCAGTTTCGATCCATTGTTCCTTGTCTGATCTTCAGATGCCTTTGAAAATAGCTTGACCACCTCCTCTCTGTGACAGCCCCTCAAATATTGGAAGACTGCTATCCTGTCTCTCTGGCAGCAGACATTTGGCCAATAAAGAATATTCCGTTCTATTCTGTTCTATTCCATTCCATTCCATTCCATTCCACTCCACTCCACTCCACTCCACTCTACACTCTACTTTGCCTTGCTCTGCTCTGCCCTGCCCTGTCCTACTCTACTCTACTCTACTCTACTCTACTCTACTCTACTCTACTCTACCCTCTACTCTACCCTCTACTCTCTTATTCTATTCCACTCCACTCCACTCCACTCCATTCCATTCCATTCTATTTGACTCTAATGATGCTATAGAGCACTGCACACCAGAACAACTAGAGACAAGGACATTTTTCCCCAAACACCTTCACTCTGCTATACAAATAATTCCCACAACACTGTTCAACTATTACAAACTCTGCCCTACTATTACTGTTAATCTTATCATCACTCCTTATCACCCATCCCCTCCCACTTGTGACTGTATGACTGTAACTTTGTTGCTTGTATCCTTACGATTTATATTGACTGTTTCCTAGTATGATTTGATTGCTTATTGTACCCTATGACTATTTTTAAGTGTTGTATCTTATGATTCTTGACTCTTGACGGATGTATCTTTCCTTTATGTATACTGACAGCATTTGCACCAAGACAACTTCCTTGTGTATCCAGTCACACTTGGCCAATAAAGAGTTCTATTCTATTCTATTCTATTCTATTCTATTCTATTCTATTCTATTCTATTCTATTCTATTCCCTTCCACTCCACTCCATTCCACTCCACTCCACTCCATTCATTTCTCTTTGAATGAAAAGCACTGCACAATGCCACAGTTCCAATTTCAGGTAGGTTTTTTTTCTCCTAGTCTACCTGGGATTGTATGGGTGCCCTTCCTTGGTCTCTAAGCTACTGTGCTCTCTCTCTCTCTCTGTGTCCCTCAGGCACATTTTCCTGAGCTGTCCAAATCTACTATCTTAATCTGCTTCCTTTTTCTAGCCTCCATCACATCATGTGATCTAAGACTGATGAGAATGTCAGCATTTATTGTTATATGATCTATTTTAATAAATGATAGCTAACCACTTTTCCCCCCTTTCAGGCATTAAAATGACTATAAATTGTTTTTTAACCATCTCCCCTGCACCCCTCTTTATAAGATTTGAAAGGTTTCAAGGAGAAAGCA
Organism: Pseudonaja textilis; assembly: GCF_049901715.1. NCBI lineage: Eukaryota > Metazoa > Chordata > Lepidosauria > Squamata > Elapidae > Pseudonaja > Pseudonaja textilis. Next base: position 12,169,495 of record NC_141990.1, read on the forward strand.
GGCCCATGACAGTTAGTCGATGAATAGAAAGCGACAGAAAATCAGACAGACTTTCTGTCTGTCTCGCAACTTGTTCGAGCACTAAATTACAGAATTAATAGGCTTTTAGAAGAGGTTGACACACTGCTACTGTGGAAAAGACAATTAAATGTGGGAAGCTGGTGTTTGCACTGCATTTAAATTTAAGTGGAGGATTTGAAACTCTATAAATCTTTCTTACTTCATGGTTACTTTCTCTCCCTCCCATTCTGACAATAGGTATTAAAAGTGTCAGATGGGATGGAAGTAGGAAAAAAAAATACTTTGAAGTCTTACACTCAGTCTGAACAAGATCATCTCACTATTTTTTTTCTATAGCTCCTATCTTTATCTTTCGCCGTTCACAAAGTAGTCCCAGAGGAAAACACCACTATGATTTTGTTTTTACTCTGAATTTTAGAGCATGATCTCTGATTCAAAAAAGAATACATTAAAAAAACATTCAGAATCAGTTTTGGGATTGATGTCAACTCATAAAATATTTCTATGGTCTTTTTAGAGTTGCCAACGGAAAAGGAGGGGGAAGCAGTGCAGCAGCTTGGAAACTGAAAGTGCATTCCATAAATGTTTTCAAAGATAGGAGCTAGGTGACTGAAGTTTCTGCCGTGCAAAATTCTAATTGGAGAACATGATTGATGACTCTTGGCTATGTATGTGTCCCATTGGAGAATATGAATTACGATACACCCAGGGGGTGGAGGGAAAACCAGGATCAGGGATGACAATGAATTATATGTCTCAGAATCAGCTACACTCAGGCAGGGCCAGACATTTTATCTCCCAATAAATCCTTTTTAACTTTTGGAAGTTTGGCTCGAGACTCATGATTTAAATGGGAGTAACTGCTGGAATCCTGATAATTGAAACTATTTTCAAGAGTCTCTTAAGCAAAATCACATGTAGAGACAGAAATAGCAGGAAAATCATATCGATAGTCCTCGACTTACAACCACAATAGAGTCCCAAATTTACATTTCTAAGTGAGACAGTTGTTAAGTGAATTTTGCTCCACTTTTACTATCTTTCTTGCTATGGTTGTTAAGTGAATCTCGACAGCCATTAGATTAGTAAATGGCTGTTAAGTGAATTTGGCTTCCCCATTGTTTGTCAGAAACTTGCAGTGATCCCAGGATACCGCAATGGTCATAAATATGAACCAGTTGCCTAGGCCCCAAATTTTGATCACATGACCCTGGGGATGGTGCAACAGTCTTAAGTATGAAAAACAGCCAGTAGGCACTTTTTCAGTGCCGTTGTCACTTTGAACAGTCACTAAATGAATGGTTGTAAGGCAAGGACTACCTCAGTGAAGCAGTGGTTATTAGAGTGCAGTACTGCAAGCTACTTCTGCTGCAGCCAGCTGCCTGCAATTTGTCAGATCGAATCTCGCCAAGCTCAAGGTTGACTCAACCTTCCATCCTTCCAAGGTGGGTAAAATGAGGACCCAGATTGTTGGGGGTGATAGGCTAACTCTATAAACCACTTAGAGAAGACTGTAAAGCACTGTGGAGCAGTATACAAGTCTAAGTGCTATTGCTATTGCTTTTGTGTACAGGAGGACAGAGATTTCCACACCAACTTTTTGTTACATGTATCACTGGATATAAAAATAAGAGTGGGGCTGTGATCACACAGTCCTAGTCACCAACCTGATTTTTTTGATTCCCCTTGAGGATGGCCTTGACTGAGAAAAATCAAAATAATAGAATAGAGTAGAGTAGAGTAGAGTAGAGTAGACTAGAGTAGACTAGACTAGACTAGACTAGACTAGACTCTATCTCTAGTCTATCTCTATCACTCAGATAGAAAGTCCCTACAGAGAGTGGTAAGGACAGCTGAGAAGATTATAGGAAACTCACTTCCTGTCATTCAGGATACTGCTTATAAGCGATATGTGCTTAGAGCCTGAAGCATTGTTAGACACCCCACACACCCACTTCACAGTCTTTTAGAATAGAATAGAATAGAATAGAATAGAATAGAATAGAATAACAGTTGTAAGGGACCCTGGAGGTCTTCTAGTCCAACCCCTGCTTAGGCAGGGAACCAGACACCACTTCAGACAGGTCTGTTTCGGTTGCTCCTCTCTGGGAGGAGGTTTCAAAGTATTCCTAGTAGGACTACCTATCGGATTCTGTAACAGCTTTGATCCCTATTCCATCTGACTGATAAACTCTCAAGATTTGTTTTTCCCTTCATGTACATGTGTACATTTGAACTAGACTGTGTTGTTTCTCTGTGTTATATAATATAACGGGGAATATGCATAATTTTGTATTTATTTATTTTGTCATGCTTATGTAGTGTATATTGGAGGTGGAGACCCTTTAAGAGCTGTATGCAATGGAATTTCATTTTAATGTATGCCGATTAGTCTACCTTCAAAGTGCCAATAAAGTTGTTCTACTTTCTAAGAATGGAATAGAATAGAAACTTTACTGTCACTTTAAATGTACTAATCAGCATACCTTAAAATGAAATTTTGTTGCATCCAGCTCTCAAAAGATAACCATTATATGCGCTCTCTCTCTCTCTCTCTCTCTCTCTCTCTCTCTCTCACACACACACACACACACACACACACACACACACACACACCATAAAGAAACATCACAGTCTAATTCAAATGTATACATATACATGGCAGGGGAAAAAAAGAACACTGCGAGTTTATAAGACGGATGGCCTAAGGAACAAAACTGTTACCGAATCTAGTAGTCCAGCTATAGATACAGAAACAGACTATGAAGTTGTTGTGTGGATTCAAATAAATAAATCAGTTTATTTGTCCATCTATCTTCTCCGTACTAGATGCGTAGATGTACCACAAAAGATGAAATATTTTGTGCCATCTTGACTGAGGATTTTGTGAAAATTTACTGTGGAGTAAGAATAGTGTAAGAACAGTATTATTATTATTATCATGTTCTGTGCTAAGCACATTGGGTCACAGATGTACTCCACAGTTCTCAGCCTGCAGCTACAGTCTTCACATCTTTCCTTTTATGTTGATGTTTTTCAGATCTTCCTGAAATGTTTGGCGCCAATCTTTGGCCTTCTTTTCCTCAGACCATCTGGTGGTATCCAATTGATTGCAGTCTTTGTTGGACGTTGCTCACTCATGTCCAGCAAAGCATATTCTTTTTTTTTCCCATAAATTTTACTGATTTTACTATTAAAACAAACCGACAACACATACACAAATGAAAAAAAGAAAGAAAGAGAAAAAAGGGAGAAGAAAATAGAAAGAAAAAAAACAATTAAAAACATTCTCATCTTCAACAGTTTGTAAGACCTCTTTTTTTATCCTTATTTTATGCCATATACACATACCTAATCCTTACATATATCTGTGTATCACTACTATGGATTATCCTATCCTCTTTTGCCTTATAGTGTAAAGTCTATCTTTGGAGCAAAGCATATTCTTTGTTCTGTCACTATTTCAGAGAGTTTTCCAGAATTACTTCTTTGTATAACTTTCTCATTTATAACATGGTCCCGATAGGAGATACAAAACATCTCTCTGAGGCACCAATGAACTGTACAAACAGTAGAAGTTGCATAAACAAATCTGGCTTTAGGATTATATAAATCCTAAGGCAAACAAACAATTGTTGCAACACCTGTCTGTGATCAACAAAAGTCTTTAAATTGCTAGGAGAGTCTGGCAGTCCCTTAATTCAATTCCTGCCTGCTATTTGTTCTAAATACAAATTGTTCATAAGCTGTTTCTCAATTTTCTGGATAAAAAGTTGCACAGAAAAAGACTTCCAACCAAGAAAAGGCTGCTTCAGGATAACAAGACACCCAGGGAGGTGTAAAAAATTAAGTCAACTTGTGTATCGCTTTATGGAGATGGAGCCAGTGGAACAGCTTGCTTTCAGAAGTTGTGGGTGCTTCCTCAGTGGAGGTTTTTAAGAAGAGATTGGGCAGCCACTTCTCTCAAATTGTATAGGACAGGAGTGTCAAACTCAAGGCCTGCGGGCCGGATCCGGCCTATGGGGTGCTTAAATCCAGCCCATGGGGCTGGCCTGGAAATATCAAGGGACTGGACCACGGTGCTTCTAGTGGCTAAAATGGGCCACATGCGCACCCCTACACCTTGTTTTCACCCACCATGGCCTCCTGCAGCACTCTGCTGGTTGAAACTGAGCTGAAAAATGGGCCCAGAAGGCCTAAAATGGGCTGAAAACAGCTGACAACTGGGCCAAAGATAGGCCAAAACAAGGCTAAAAATGGGCCCAAAACAAGCCCAAAATGGACCGGAAAATGCCCCCAAAACAGGCCGAAAACCAGGCTGGAAACAGTCAAAAAACAGGCCAAAAGTGGACCCAAAATGGCCAAAATATGGACCCCAAACGGGCCATGTGGCTGGTTTTCAGCTGTCAGAGTGCTGCAGAAGGCCATGGAGGGTGAAAACAAGCTGCAGGGGGCCACGTGCTGATCCCCCGCACCCCATTTTGGCTGGCAGGGTGCTGCAGGAGGTATCCATCTTGCCTCCCTGCTCCCCTCCCCCGCCGGCCCACAGAGGAGAACTACAATGCTGATCCGGCCCTCGAACAAATCCAGTTTGACACCCCTGGTATAGGTTTTCCTGCTTGAGCAGCGGGTTGGACTAGAAGACCTCCAAGGACCCGTCCAGTTCTATTCTGATTGATTGATTGAGATAATTAGGATTCAGGGTGATGTTCCAAAGATGCTTTTTTTCCCCCAAAAGGCAACTGGACTTCCTTGGTTTTTTTCCTTTGAAAACAATTTGCAGAACCAAAGAAGCCTTGGACCATCCATGTCCTGGATGATTGAGAATCTCCATAGGCAGGCTCACTGTGCTGTTAATGGCTAAGGAATAATAGCGCCCTTGATAAAAGAGGTTGATGGATACAATATTCCTCTTATTAATGACATGAGTTTGTCCTCCTTAAGGATGGATCTGACCTTACTGGAATTCATCCAACTAGCATTTGTCTAGGGAATAATTCTTTAATTTAGAGAATATTCTTTTCCTTGCATAGAAGTCTGAATCTTCTCAGGAGGTTTGGAGGAAAGCAGAGACTCTTGTTATTCATGACACTTCAGGCAGGATTTAAACAATGATTATTATAATTGCTTTGATTGCATTTATATTAGCTGACATGGATGAATCACAAAGAAATGTTGCGCCGACTTAAAATTTTGTACAGTGAGCTGTGTTCTGAACTCACTAGATCTTAGAAGAATAATTATCTTTTTTGGTTTAGAATTTTTGTTAAATTTCAAAGATAAAAGGTTAAAACACAAAATCAAAACAAATAGAGACAGCAACAGGGTTTTTTTTCTTTTTAAAGTGACATTTTCAAAAAATTCCAATTCTTTTCAGTGTGGATGTAGTTATATAATAAAATACAGGTAGTCCTTGACTTACATCCGTTCATTTAGTGGCCATTCAAAGTTACAATGGCACTGGAAAAAAAATGACTTCGGACCATTTTTCAAACTTACGACCAAATTCACATAACTGTCTCACTTAACAACAGAAATGTTGGGCTCCGTTGTGGTCGTAAGTCGAGGGCGACCTGTACAATTTAGTGGGTCTACAATATTGGAAAGGACATGTTCCACGGTGCAGCGTTTTATCGCATGTCAGATTGTAAATGTAATCAGTAAATAAAGACCTGGAGAGTTTGCCAGCCCATCTCTCTCTCCTTGTATACGTGAGTAATATATGTGAGTAATCATAAACCAAATCTAGTTGCCAATCTGAGATGCCAATGTCTACTACATCACCAGGCAGGTTACATTATTTATAAAATAACATTTTCTTCCTTGGCACAGCTTTTCCTTAAGCACCTAGATGTAATTTCTTCAAGATAAATGGATCGGAGACACCAAGGGGATAAATCTGCCAGTACAAATAGTTAGAAATATGTGCTTCAACATCTTGAAACTCCACCCCGCCTGCCCCAATTATCAGCAGGATCCTTTAAATCATTTGACAGATGCAAGAAATGCTCTTGGCAAGTTTCCTAAAGTTCGGAGAAAGTGTTCCTTTCAAAATATATCTCGGTATTTCTTCTGGGTAGAACCTGTCTCCCAGCTTCACATTTCCACTTAGGAAAAATCTGAAGGCAAGCCTGAGAATTAGCAATCCTTCAACTCTAGCTGTGTTTTACATCTGTTTAAGTACCAGTATCTTCCATATGGATGGGGCAACTCTATGCTGCCGGGGTTGCAGCTACCTTCTCTGTTTGTTCTTTCCAACCTGACAGTTGTTGGAAAGCAATTGTTTAAATCTATATATTGTTTCTTGTCCATGTTTTCCCAGCTACATAGCCTCTCTTTTTTAAGAGTAAGGAGTTGCTTCCTTTCCTGTATGTATTGGTGATAACTCACCGGTGTGTTATGTGAAAGGTGAATGCCAACCTGTCCTAAATCTAAGATTTACAAGACAACCTTCCATCCTGTTGCACTGTAGGGCATTGAATGCTGGGCAGCAACAACAGGGACCGAAAGCTCTTTCCATGCTATGGAAATGCAAATTCTGCATTGGATATCGGGCATCTCCCTTCTTGACCACATCACAAATGACACCATTCGACAACATTTTGGTGTGGCACCAATTATAGAGAAGATGAGAGAAGGCCTACTCTGCTGGTATGGACATGTCCAGAGAGCAGCACCTTCCACCATGGCCAAGATGGTCTACCAACTAGAAATCAAAGGCTGGTGGCCACATGGGTGTCCAAAACAGAAATGGCAAGACATCATCAACAAACATAAGCACCCTGGAGATGCAGCTGACTGTGCACAGTGGCATTCAATTTGCCGAAAAGCAGACCCTGCACCACCTGCGGGAATATGTTAGGAAGAAGGAGGAGGAAGAAGAAGAAGAAGGAGGAGGAGGAGGAGGAGGAGGAGGAGGAGAAGAAGAAGAAGAAGAAGAAGAAGAAGAAGAAGAAGAAGAAGAAGAAGAAGAAGAAGAAGAAGAAGTCGTCAACCACAACTGGTGGGGGGCACAATGCAACTTGCTTCAGGTCTATTGATGATGCTACATACTGTCTTGGCATTAGTGGATATGTTTAAACAGCTTGCAGAGAAGGTGTGTGAGATTTCACAATACTATTGGAAAACACATTATCTCCCTGGCCTCCTTGTTTTAAAACCATCATAGTTTTCAGCTTATTATATATTATATTGCAAAGGTAGCAGATAAATGATAGATAGATAGATAGACAGACAGACAGACAGACAGACAGACAGACAGACAGACAGATAATGAATGGATGGGTGGGTGGATGGGTGGGTGGACAGACAATGGATGGATATAGATGGATGGGTGGATGAATGGATGGATAGATAGATAGATAGATGATAGATAGAAATAGATAGATGGTTTAGGTAGGAAGGTAGATAGAGGGATGGGTGGATGGATGGATGGATAGATAGATAGATAGATAATGAATGAATATAGACAATGCATCTGTATACATTGTCATACATCATACACTGTATATATCATATATCTATATATGATGGATGGATGAATGGATAGTATTGAGGTAATTCCCCATTAGGAGAATGAGTGCACACAGGGAGACATAGTGAGAATGATGTTGAATAACACATGGCCAGCACACAGATACACTGAATAAAAAAATGTAGGTTTTACTTCCAGTAAACGGTTAAGCAAAATCCAACAGGCAGTCCAAGTCATACACGGTTAAAACAGTTCAGTAAACAGACTCACAGCAATCCAAGAAGAACGGCGATCAGCAACATCAATAGGGAAAAATGCAGGAACCAAAAACATCGACCATCAGAACATCCAGCAACTAACAACTAAATCGATAGGTGGATGGATGGATAGAAAGAGATAGATAGATACAGATAAAGGATGGATGGATAGACAGGTGGAATGAAAGATACATAATGGATGGATAGGCAGACAGACAGACAGGTTGATAGATAGACAGATAATGGATGGATGGATGGGTGAGTGGATGGATAGATAGATTGTTAGATAGATTGATTTGTTTCCCTTTTTCTAAGTGTAGCATCAAAATAATATAAATGAAAAAAGGAATGTTACATGCTGGGAAAATGGATCAGGATAAAAGAAGAAAGCATGTGTGAGAGAAATAAATATGTAAGATAACGAAGCTGGAAGGTTAGGTTAGTTGATTCAAAGTGGTGTTTGAAAACTATTAGAGCTAAACTGAAACTTATTAGAAGATGTTCTTTTCCTAAGAACATTTCTTTACTTCGTTTTCTCACTCCCGGAAGATAAAAAGCCACTTGCAGAATTTCCCTCCCAAATACTTTCCATTTTTTAAATTCCTCACTCCCAACCACTGCAATGAATATGGGGCTGCAGATTAGCAACCTAGAAGCAAAGCAATTTTTTTAAAAAAAAACTCAGCCAGAGTCCCCTTAAGGAAAAATAATAAACAATAAAACAATAACCAGAATTTAAACAGCAACAGAAATAATACAAAAATAGTAGCCCAGAACCTTCATAAATACTCAAATTAATCATGAAAGGGTTTTGTGCATGCTATCAGAGCCCCAGGCTTGATGGCAAAGCCATGCTGTGTCAATTTGGTTGCCAAATCTTGAATTTGATTGGAGGGCATTGTCAAAAGAGTTTGGAGGTCCCAATCTGAACCGGGGTTGTGCAAGAATGAATCTGAATGAAACCCAGAAACTCTGTTTGAAGAGACAGCTTATTTGAGTGTATAGAAACAGCACTTGAAAGTGGAGGTAGAGAGGGTAGAAATATTTATAGGAAAAGTGATCTTCGTGGGAATGTAGTGTGTGTGTGTGGACATGCCTTATATGATATTTAATTTGATGAACCTCAGAGGTTCATTCAGCAGGTTCTGACCAATTCTGGAGTACCAGTATTGGAAATTTTGAGTAGCTCAGTGAACAGGCAAACACCACCTTTGATTACCTCTGCCCCCATCTATTCTCTGCCTCATGAGTCCCAGCTGATCGGCTGTGTCTTCTTTTGTTGCCCTGCACAGGAGAACAGAGCTGGAAAGCAGGTTAGCGGGGTGGGGAGGGAAAGGGGATTTTGCAGTATCGTTCCCCTGCCATGCCCACCAAGCCACACCCAGCAAGCCATGCCCACAGAACCATTAGTAAAATTTTTTGAATCCCACTAGTGATGAACTTGTAACTTTGGATGATGAACCTGTAACACTTATTGTGTTCACAGACTTTTTTGATGTATAGTTTACCTTTGTTGTGGGTTCAAGGATGTTTGTATAAAGGATTCTCCCTGTTTGCTATTTTTACTTGATTCAATCAATTTTGGCTTGGCTGTCAATTATTTAGTGAGAGATTGGATGTTCTTTTGAAATAATTTATTTACCTTTGCTTGTAAATGTAGTTTCTAGTCTCAGTAATTTGTGTATCATGTTAACGGTTAAGGGGAAGTTAGAGACAGTGCAGGAACAGAGGTAATTTGATTTTTCCCTATAAAAATACTTTTCATAGCATCTAAACCTTTAATCATATCAACTGTATTACCTGCATTACATTCAAGTTTGCAAAAATGCAGATGAATACATTTATGGGTTTTAGAAAGGGTAGAATGTAAGAACGATGAGATAAATCAGAATTCTGCAATGGGAGCTGGTCAAGGAATCTCACAAAGTGATGGGATCCAGTCAGTCTTTGAGCCCAGTTTGCAACAGTAATAGCACTAAGACTTATATACCACTTTACAGTTCTTTTCAGGCCTGCCTAAGTGGTTTACAGAGTTAGCCTATTGCCCCCAACAATCTGGGTCCTCATTTTACCCACCTCGGAAGGATGAAAGGCTGAGTCAACCTTGAACCTGGTGAGATTCGAATTGCCAAATTGCAGGCAGCTGGCAGCCAGCAGAAACAGCCTGCAGTACTGCATTCTAACCACTGCGCCACCATGGCTCTTCCCCAGGAAAGCTATTACTGGGGGAAAACTGGGGAATGATGTGCTTGCCTTGAGCTTCTGGACAAAAAAGCAGGTTATAAACCTAACCTATAAATAGTTAAAATAAATTATGGAATCAGAGTTGGAAGGATCCATGTACAGTTTGAATCCAACCCCTTCCCTAGCACAAGAATTTCAGCCAGTGTGTTTCTCAACTTCAGCAACTTTAGGATGCTTGGACCTCAACTCCCAGAATTGCCCAGCCAGCATGGTAGCTGGAGAATTCTGGGAATTGAAGTCCACACATTCTTGAGGTTCTCAGGTTTGAAAAAACCCTGATCTAAATCAAAACATCTTGATCTGGAAACTGAATAGAGCAAACTTTTGCCAAAGGAGAAAATGTTTATATTCACTGAAGTGGAATAGCTACATTGGTTTGCCACTTTTGCAGGTCATAGAGCAGTTGGACGGCCACCCCACACAGGATCACTCTATGTTCTTTAATTCTGGACTTGTTCCCACACAACTCTGGCCTAACATTTCTGACTTCATAAGCCTTCCAGGGGAAAAACAACAACAACCCACCTCGTTGCAGAAAACTGCAATAAAAATTCTCTCTCTAACAAACCCCTCTTTTCAAATTTCGCCAGAGACCTTATTTGTTAAGTTTGAGCAATGAGAGGCTGAACCAGAGCATGAGTGCAACAGTACTTTATTTACAAATAAAGGGCTGACCGTGCTTGCCAAGCCTGGAACTGGCTCGCAGCAATCAGCAACCAGTTGGACCCCGCAGCCTGCTTTTATAGCTGGCTGCTGGGGAGAACCAACCAATGGGAATGGGGGAATATCGCCCACACAAAGTGAGTGGACCTGAGTGAGAACTCCTTGAGTCCTCAGGACATAACACCCCTTCCCCCAGATGCGAACACGCATAGTCCTTGAGGTAGACGGGGGTTTGTGTTGGCGCCCGGAGCGGCGCAACTCGGGAACATTGTCTGTCTGTTCGGTATCAGTCTGTGACGGTTGAGCTGGCATAGTGTCGCCAACACTCTCTCTGGACTGGGCATCCTCGGGAACCACCGGGTTGGTTTCTGGGGTTGAGCTCTCGTGGGTTGGATCAGGTTGGTCAACTCTCTGGGCGCTGTTGTCCGAGTTTGGGCTGACCGGAACGACCGCTGGCGCAGACTGGTCGCTGGGTGCGGTGTGGCTGGGCGGCGGATGAGACGGTTCCCTTCTACTGGAGGCTCTGGATTCTTGTTTGCGAGGTGGCTGAGGCGCCTTCTGAGTTGGTCTATGTGCCTCCTCCAGAGGCGACCATCCTCCAGCCTGACTCTATACGATCTCGGCCCGGTGACGGCGATGACCTCGCCCGAATCCAAAGCGGGTCCCCAGCGAAATTCCTTGCGAATACCGGCTCCTGTAACATAAAATGTCTAACCCCGAAGTGGAAGCGAGGGGAGAGTCAGGGCAGTATTGTGGGTGCAGTCTATCTAATACAGTCCTCAGGCGCCGCCCATCAGAAGTTCCGCTGGGGACTTATTGGTGACTGCACAGGGGTTGAGTGCTGGCTCATCAGGAACCGTGAGAGTTTGTGGTGCCAGTCATCTCTGCCAAACCTAGCGAGGGCCTCTTTGGTGGTCCTGACGGCCCTTTCAGCCAACCCATTACTCGCAGGGTGAAATGGGGCTGTGAAAATGTGGCGAATGCCAAGGTTGGCTGCAAAACGGCTGAATTCTACTGATGCGAACTGTGGGCCATTATCGGAGACCAAGGAGTCGGGTAGTCCATGTGTAACGAACAGGCACGTTAACACGTTGGTGATTGCTAGTGTGGTGGTCGTGGATAGCTGTGCCACGTCTATCCACTTGGAATAAGCGTCCACGACCACTAGGAACATCTTTCCATGCACGGGCCGGCCAGATTGATATGGATTCTAGACCAGGGCGCTGGCGCTCTCCCATCTGGTAGGGGTGGCGATGGGGGAGCAGGACGGGATTCCTGGCAAATGCTGCAGGAACTTACCCAATTGACAATGTCCTGCGTCTAGACCCGCCACCACACGTAGCTGCGTGCCAACGCCTTCATTCTCACAATGCCGGGTGTCCTCGTGCAACGCCTCCAGGACTCGGGCACGCAGCGAGGTCGGAATGACCACTCGAGTGCCCCACAGAAGACAACCCTGCAAACTGGACAGCTCCTGCATGCGAGTCTTAAAGGGTGCGAATTTGTTATCAACGTTGCCTCCCGGCCACCCCTCCTCACCCAGTCGAGCACCTGGGCGAGCGTTTGGTCTGCCTTGGTTTTGGCGGCGATGTCAAGGGCGGTGATGGGCAGGTCCAACTGTGTGATTTCAAAAATGGCATTGACAGGACCTGGGTCTTCAGCCGGAGCGGGTAAGGGCAGCGACTGAGCGCGTCAGCGTGGGATAGAGTTTTGCCCGGGCGGTGGATAAGTTTGTATGAGTAGGCCGCTAGGAAAAGTGTCCACCGTGTCATCCGAGGGGAGAGGACTTGAGGTGTCTGTTTGTCGCCGGCCAGTAGGCCCAGAAGGGGCTTATGGTCGGTGACCAGTTCGAAGAAGTGGCCAAAAGGAATTCGTGAAACTTTTTCACGGCTGCAACAGCTGCTAGGGCTTCCTTGTCAATTTGGCTGTAATTTCGCTCCGTGGCCGAGAGCGTCCTGGAGAAAAGGCGATGGGGCCTCGGCGCCATTGGTGAGTCGGTGACTAAGGACCGCCCCAATTCCAAAAGGGGATGCGTCTGCTGCCAGTACTAAAGGAAGGTTGGGGTCGAATTGGATGAGCACTGCCTCTGACGTAAGTAGTGATTTGACGGCGTTAAACGCCTGGTCTTCTTTGTGCCCCCAGTGCCACGGTGACTTTTTGTCTAGTAATCTGTGTAGGGGTTCGGCTACTGAGGCTTTATGGGGCAAGAAGGATGCATAAAAGTTTAGGAGCCCCAAGAAAGCTTGTAGCTCCGTTTTGGAGGTCGGTGTGGAGCTTCGTGGATCGCCCTAACCTTGGACTCCAGGGGGTGAATGCCAGAGGCGTCAATTTTATAACCCAGAAAGTCCACCTGTCTAGTGGCAATGGCGCATTTTTCTTTTTTTAACTTGAGGCCATGCTGTCTGAACCTCTCTAACACTGCTCGCACTCTCTGGAAGAGTTGGGGTCTGTCCCTGGCCGAGACCAAGATGTCGTCGAAGTAGGGTACTACACCAGGGAGGCCCTGTAAAATCCACTCCATGAGGGACTGAAAAATCCCTGGGGCAACACTTACGCCAAATTGGAGACGCTTGCATCGGAAGGCACCCCTGTGAGTGACGATGGTCTGAAGTTCCGCTTGTTCGGTTATCAACAGGGAACTGTTGATATGCTTGAGACATGTCCAATTTAGCAAAAATACTGCCCGGTTCGAATGTGTGCAATAAGTGCTGAATGACGGGCACAGGGTAGGCGCTAACTTGTAAATATTTATTGATTGTTGTCTTGTAGTCCGAGCAAATTCTCAGGCTACCATCTTTTTGAGGGGTGTGACAATGGGCGTCTCCCACTTGGCGAAATCTGTTGGCTCAATGACCCCTTGTTTTAGTAGTTTATCCAATTCAGCGTCTAGTTTTGGTCAAATAGCAAATGGAACTCTATGTGGTTTTAATCTGATTGGGACTGCCTGGGGGTCAATGGTGAACGAGATGGGGGTTCCATTATAACACCCCAGCTCTTCGCTGAACACATCTGCGTAGTCAGCGAATAAGGAGTCAGTGTCTGAGGTTGAGACAGCATGGACTCCTGTTAACCCTAGGCCGAGGTGGGGAAACCAATCGAGCCCCAATAAGGTGGGTAGATTGCCGTTAACTACCACTAGAGGTAGGTGGCCTTTAAAAGCTCTAAAACTGACAAAGAACTTGCCTCTGCCGATCACGGGAATGGCCTTCCCCTGGTAGTCCTTCAGACCGAACTGGCATCTCTGAAGCCGGGTAGTAGATAGGCTGGGGTGGAGTCTCTTGAGGGTGTTCCACGAGATTATTGAGAGTGCTGACCCTGTGTCAACCTCCATGTGGCACGGTTTACCTTCTAGGGAAACGGAGAGAGAAATTTTACTAACAGTGTGGCCAGTACGCCTGGCAAGGCGGTGCGTGCGACAGTTTAATACTTGCCTCTGTGGTCCCGAGTGCGAGGACGGGGGTCTGTGTGCAGCGCTTTGGGAGGCTTGGCAGACTCTGCAATGTGCCCCTCTTATGGCAGTTGTTGCAAACGGCTCCTTTAAACTTGCAGGTGGCCCTTTGATGTGATCCCCACAGGCTAGGCACAGCGTGATGTGCTTGGGTGGACCGGTGTATTCTTGTTTGGCCCCTACCTGCGACTGTCTGTCATTGGTGAGGCGATGGACATTGTTCTCATCGTTGTGGGCTTCCTCCGCTTCCACCTTTTCGGAATGGACTGGGAACGATGCTATCTTGGCACTTGGGCCCTGAATTTCGGTGGCTGAGTTCGTTGCTAGCTCGGCTGCTAGGGCCTCCTCTACCGCTTGCGCAAGGTTGAGGTCTTTTTTAGCTAGCAGTCGCCTCTGTAGGTTGAGATCCTTGACCCCACAAACTAATTGATCGAGGAGCATGTCCTCCAGGTATGTTCCAAACCCGCAGTGCAGGGCTGCTGTTCTGAGGGCGGCCATATATTGATTGATGGTCTCCTTACTTGATTGCTTCCTCATACGGAACGTGAACCTCCTGGCGATTTGTGAAGGTCTGAGAGTGTAGTGGTTAGTGAGGATCTCAAGCAACTCGGACCACGGAACGTTTTTTAATTCTCTCGGCGCTACGAGTGCTGCGGCGGTATCGTAAACAGTGGCTCCGCAGTAGATTAGGAAATAGGATTTTTTCCGATGCCCTCCCGCATCCGCCAGGCCGACCGCATCGATGTAATGATTGAAACGGTTCTTATACGATTCCCACTTCTCTTCGTCTGGTTTAAACGCGGGAATACTGGGTTGGAACTCATGGTGCTGGAACGGCTGGGCTACCTGCGGAAAAATCTCTCTGGGACTACGGCGCTCGTGAGTTACTAGTGAAATCAGCTCTGGAGAGGTTTTTGCTAACCTCTCTTTCTCTCTCTGGGTTACCACGTTGGCTGCTAGCCGTTGGAGGTGTCTAGATTCGCGCCAAAAAAAGTGGGCGTTAGTGACTCTCTACAGCGCTGTGCTGTGATTCCTACTGGCTCGAAATTCAAATGACACCCGCTTGAATTTCGCGCCAAATGCAGAGCGGCTGCGGCTCGCAGCGCTTCACTTTCCCCGTAGCGGGGCTAACAAGCGGCTACAGACGCTTCTCACTTTTTGACTCAGACCGCTTTCTCTGGCTGCGGATCTGCGTTTGCTCTTTTTGATCGCTGCTTTTGTTAGCTGACCGCTCTCTCTGGCTGCGGATCAGCGTTTCTTATCGCCAGCCGATCGCTCTCTCTGGGCTGCGGATCGGTGGCTAGTGACTCAGCGGTTGCAAGGTGCATCTGGTAGCCATCCCATCCTCGTCGCCAGTGTTAAGTTTGAGCAATGAGAGGCTGAACCAGAGCATGAGTGCAACAGTACTTTATTTACAAATAAAGGGCTGACCGTGCTTGCCAAGCCTGGAACTGGCTCGCAGCAATCAGCAACCAGTTGGACCCCGCAGCCTGCTTTTATAGCTGGCTGCTGGGGAGAACCAACCAATGGGAATGGGGGAATATCGCCCACACAAAGTGAGTGGACCTGAGTGAGAACTCCTTGAGTCCTCAGGACATAACATAATTGATCAAATTTAATTTTGTATTGCAGAAGCATTTCACGGGAAGATAATAAAGCACTCTTTTCCTGAAGCCTGGCTTACTCTTGATTCAGGGTTCGATTATGAAATTCATCCAGCAAAATCATTCTGAATCTTATAGCCGTTGTTTGCAGATTGTTGCCGACTTAGAGAGCTCCTTAACTGCCAGATATGTATGTATATTTATGGGTATGTATGCTTGTGTGCACATTTATGTGATTTAGAAATTTGTGCTAGGGTAATGCACCACTGAGCATGCCATAACACATTAGATATTCCATTCTCCTCCTCCTCCTCCTCCTCTAGTTTAATGAAAAGAAGGACTAGGGGTGACATGATAGCGGTGTTCCGATATCTAAAGGATTTCTGCAAAGAAGAAGGGATGAACCTATTATCCAAACCAAGCAGGATATTGTTGGAAGAATCATCCTCCTGGATTCAGTTCCTAGTGGGGAAAAAGACACTGGAAACATGAAGGTTGTTTGGAAAGATGGTTTAATGGTGGACAGGATCACATGCCTTGGAGCTCCAAAGTGAAAAGGGCTTAGATGCTGAGAGTCCCTTAGTTATATAATCTCTGTTGGGCCCCATCTTAGTGTTTTCTGTTCCTGTGCAAGAAATGTATCCTATTGGCTGTCAGACTCCCAGGGTCGGGGGCCTTAGCTAACTTTGTAGGCTTTGTCTGGACCACATTGGCTTCACCTGAGTGCTGGCTGATGCAATCTTCCCAGGCCAGGTGGTGAGATGGGTAGAGGGCTTTGTTTTGTAGAATACTCTGGCCCAGGCCTTAATGGCCCACCCATTAACAAAGGTGGGGGTGACATTCTGCTTCTGAGTTTCTACTTCTCTTTTTAGGGGAAACATTCTGCCTTTTTAATATTTCCTAGGATATTTCATTTTTCTAGGAGAGGGATGTGTGCTAACTTCCTACAATGTGAAGTAATAGATGGAAATAAATCAAGGAAATTTCTTGACAGTGAGAACACTAAACCAGTGGAACAGCTTGCCTTCAAAAGTTGTGGGTGCTCCATCACTGGAGGTTTCCAAGAAGAAATTAGACAGTAATTTGTCCAGGATTAGTCTTCTTCTTCTTCTTCTTCTTCTTCTTCTTCTTCTTCTTCTTCTTCTTCTTCTTCTTCTTCTTCTTCTTCTTCTTCTTCTTCTTCTTCTTCTTCCTCTTCCTCTTCCTCTTCCTCTTCCTCTTCCTCTTCTTCTTCCTCCTCTTCCTCCTCTTCCTCCTCCTCCTCCTCCTCCTCCTTTGTCCAGTGAGTGCTGTAGAGCAGTATGGGGCAGAATATAAATGCTATTACCATCCTTCTCATTCTTAGGCTAGGCATACCTAGCTCCCTCAACCATTCTAAGGCCTCAGAGCTTTATTCCTAGCTTGGTTTTGAAATACATTGCAGGAATAAAGGATTTTTTTTAAAAAAATGGGATGCCTTTTCATAAATGTCAGAGGCTGTATGATTCTTCATCAGTGATATAGCCCACCTTTTGAACTATATGCATCACCTCATGCACGTAGCTCACTATATCAGCACATCAACTGATATAGTGGGAAATCCTGCCACATTTCCTAGTTTCTCCTCCTCTCCCCTAGTCTGATGATAAATGGTGCCTTTTGAATATTTTCGTTTTTGAAAAGAGAACATTTTCGAGAGAGAGAGAGAGAGAGAGAGAGAGAAAGAAAGAGGGAGAGAGAGAGAGAGAAAAGAGCTTTACCCTACAGCAACAATAAATCTCATTGTGTTTACAATGGAGGACTGACCAAAAAGAGTTTATTAAATCCATAAAGGTTTTGATGTATACCGAGCTGTTACATAAAGTCAATACTTTGGAAAGCACCAGGCAATAAATGCTCTGTGAGGAGCAATATTTCTATGAGGGAAGTAGCAATCATATAAAGATCAGAGCACTCATTTTGACTGTGGAAGGAAGGCTTTTCTTCTTTTATTTCCCCTTGAGCTATCAACTGAACATGTGATAAGAGAAAGGAACTATACATTCCCACCCAATTGTGCTGTCCAATTTAAAACAAAAACAAACAAACAAAATATTGGTATATCAAACATAGAATATCAACCCCTTGTTCCATATAACTTGTTAAAGGATACCAGCCATAACAAGGACTCTGGCTATCCTCACACAAAGTGCTTTACCAAGTTCGCAGGGGCATTGAGGAGGATCAAAAACATAAAATAATATGGCTGGAAGGGACCTTGGAGGTCTTCTAGTCCAACCCCCTCCACGAGCAGGACACCCTGTACTATTCCAGATAAATGGTTATCCAGAGTCTTCTTGGAAACCTCCAGTGGACTGGAGGCTAAAACATATAAAGAATTGTTGCAGGAATTGGGTATGTCTAGTTTAAAGAAAAGAAGGACTAAGGGTGACATGATAGCAGTGTCCCAATATCTCAGGGGCTGCCACAAAGAAGAAGAAGTCAAGCTATTCTCGAAAGCCCCTGAAGGCAGAACAAGAAGCAATGGGTGGAAAAAAAATCAAGGAGAGACGCAACCTAGAACTAAGGAAGAATTTCCTGACGGAACAATTAATAGGTGGAACAACTTGTCTCCAGGAGTTGTGGGTGTTCCGACACTGGAAGTTTTAAAGAAAAGTTTGGATAACCATTTGTCTGAAATGACATAGGGTTTCCTACCTGAGCAGGGGTTGGAGTAGAAGACCTCCAAGGTCCCTTCCAACTATTCTATTCTATTCTATTCTATTCTATTCTATTCTATTCTATTCTATTCTATTCTATTCTATTCTATTCTATTCTATTCTATTCTATTCTATTCTATCCCATCCCATCCCATCCCATCCCATCCCATTCCATTCCATTGGAAAGCAGGTTAGTGGGCTGGGGAGGGAATGGGGATTTTGCATTAACCTTCCCCTGCCCCACCCATCACGCAACACCCACCAAGCGATGCCACACCCACCATGCCACGCCCACAGAACTGGTAGTAAATATTTTTGAATCCGACCACTGTTCAGCAGCCATTCATTCTTGATGTGATTTCTCCTTCTTTTCACCACTCAGGCTTCTCAAACAATACTTTAGCCCATCGTACTCAACTTAATTTTTGATGTTTTTTTTCCTGAGGCAAATAGAGTACAGTATTTCTAATTTATTAATTGCAAAGCCTTTTGCCAACAAATTTAGTTTTTTCTTGGTTCTGCTTTTCCAGAGGGGAGTAGGCTTCCAGCAAATCAGGTCCCTAAGATTTCTAGTCTTGCAGCCCTCAATTTCTGTAGAAATTTTTGCTTTTCCATTGTTCAGGTTCTCTTTTCATTATGTTTATCATTGCAATAAATATAATTCTTTTCAGTGTTATGCTCTTTCTTCAGACTGAACCCACTATAGCTTAACCTTGAGTTATGACTGCCATGGAGCCTGTCAATTATGATTGTAAGTCGTGACAGTTATAAAACAGGTATAAAACCATGTGATCAAACCCAATTTTATGAAAAAATTTTGGGTGATGGATGTTAAGTGAATATGATGGTCTTTAAGTGTATGTTGCAGTCGTTAAATGAACATTGCAGTCATTAAATGAACATCATGGTCATTAAATGAATGCAGAGGTCATGAAGCAAAGCTGTTGTTCATGAAGGGGGAGTTTTTACTGCAAGTAAATGCTAGTTTCCAGCAAAGCTATTCTGTGGTGTGGTCTCATGGCTTTGGGGCACTGAATGCAGCCAAGTGCCTAAAATGTGGTCATGTGACCTGGGGGCGGGGAGAGATCAGTGGTTTGAAATCCAGTCTTGTCGCTTTTGGGATAGCTAGACAGATAGCTATGACAGATAGTAGCTCTTCCATAACTAAGAACGGTTGCTAAGCAACCGATCCTAAATTGAGGACTACTTCACCTGTACAATCAAAGGCCAATTTATTTTCCAAAGCACCAGAGGACAAGACAAGAAACAATGGGTGGAAACTAATCAAGGAGAGAAGCAACCTGGAATTAAGAAGAAATTTCCTGATAGAACTATTAATCAGTGGACCAACTTGCCCCCAGAAGTTCTGAATGTTCCAACATTGGAGGTTTTAAAGAAGAGACTGGACAGTCATTTGTCTGAAATGGTATAGGATCTTCTGCTTGAGCAAGGAGCTGGACTGGAAGACCTCCAAGGTCCCTTCCAGCTGTATTCTGATTCTGATTCAATTTGTAACCCTTGCTCCAACTTTACCAAATTGTACTATCCCCACCACACATTCAAACATTGCTCATGTTTGAATTTGAGTGTTTAACACTCCACCTTTGCTGGAGTAAGGCTTATCTGACAAAATCTGGACTGACAGGAAAACACTGTTTCATTTCTTGCCTGTGTGCAACACTCTCTAAATTAGAAGGCGAGATTAAGATTGATGGCAGGTGACAGGATGGTGCCATCAAGTAGCACACAGCCATCCTTGCTTGTTGACAGAACATGTCAGCTGTGTGCGCTAGCTGAGAAATGAACTAGCTCTTCCGAGCTGCAGTCCCATTCTTGTAACGGTTTATCTTTGAGGGCTATCCACAAAATAGATTACGTTTTCGTCTGTAGCAAGAAGGGGCGGAGCTAGCGTGGCCATCTTTGGTCTGTGCGTCCGTCGCTCAGTCTGCATCTAGTCGTGCTAGTGGGAGGTTCGTATCATTGCCTGTTATTTCACAGCAAATGTTTGAAATGTGTGCTGCAATTGAAAATCCCGTGAGTTGTGAGGTGCGATCAGTGATAAGGTTTTTGTTGGCAAAAAACCATAAACCGACTGAAATCTCAGCTGTCTGAGATTTGAGCCAGTCAGTCATGCCTGCCCGCAGTTCCACGTCGTCGTCAAAGCACTGTGTTCCAAGCCAGGTCTTCATCCTCGGAAACAGGTGGTGCAAGATCGGGGCTGTAGGGCAGTTGAGGAAAAATCTCCCACTTGAAAACATTCAGGACTTCTCGAGTGCCGTAGTTCGGCCATTTTTAAACTTAATGCACCATTGGCGCACTCCACCTTCAGTGATGATGTTGTCCCCGTATACTTCACACAGTTGCCAAGAAATTTCAATCGGTTTATGGTTTTTTGCCAACAAAAACCTTATCACTGATCGCACCTCACAACTTGCAGGATTTTCAATTGCAGCACACATTTCAAACGTTTGCTGTGAAATAACGGGCAACGATACGAACCTCCCACTAGCACAACTAGATACAGACTGAGCAGCGGATGCACAGACCAAAGATGGCCATGCTAGCTCCGCCCCTTCTTGCTACAGACAAAAACATAATCTATTTTGTGGATAGCCCTCGTAATTAGAAGGAAAGAATACAGAAAGGCAAGGGTTAAACAACTCTGGGAGGGTGGTATTTTCCTGAGGAAACTGCTTTTTTTAAAAAATAAATAAATTCACAAATTAAAAGAACAGAGCTGATATCAGTTACAAGGTGACTAGTAATCCTATAGCAAATTTCCAATGTGCAACATTATTTTTCTTTGATCTTCCAAAGTTTGCTCAACATATGGTATATACAGCAAGTCCAGTATGTTGAAGTTCAAAATCTAATCGTATTGACTCTTCATGACCTCCTTACCACAAGGGGCAGTAGAGTGTAGACTAAAAATTAAAGATTTACTCTTCTTCTTTATCTACTAGCATTTTTTGTGCTCTTTCTCTAAGATAGCATTTCCCAACCTTGGTCACTTTCCAATGTGTGGACCTTGCTGGCTGGGGAATTCTGGGAGTTGAAGTCCACACTTCTGAAATTGGTCAAGACTGGGAAACACTGCTTTAAGAGGCAGCTAATCTGATGGTTGCGTTGTCATTGCATCTGGAGACGCATGAGAATCCAGTAGATTCCAAATTCATAAACAATTCAGATGGTTGAAAGGTTTTTCCCTAGAACTCCAAATTAAGACCCTTTCAAACATTTCAAATCTTAATGGGCATGCACCAATTAAATTAAATTATCGATCAGTCAGTAGAATTTGCTTGTATCCACATTCAACCCATATGAAAAGAAAAAGGAGGCTCAAATGTCTTTGGTTATAGATGCTCTGAGGCCCAAAGAGGAACCGTGTTTCTCAACCTCAGCCCCTTTAAGATGGCTGGACTTCAACTCCCAGAATTCCCCAGCCAGGAAATTCCTAGGACAGATTCTGAGAATTGAGGTCCAGCCATCTTAAAGGGGCTGAGCTTAAGAAACATTGCACCAGTTGTTGGAGGAAAAAATCCGGTTCTGGTTCCAATCTGGGAATAAAATGGAGGCTAGGAGGGGACAGCTAAAAAAATGGAGGTGAGAATGGGTGGGTTTTATACCTTCTGGATTCCTCTGGGGTCATATAGGCATCATGGCTGGCACTATATAGGCAAAGAGGAAATGCAAATTCTAGGTGTTTGTCTGAGCTAATCTTGTCAACCTTTGGCTTGTTGCTTATCTGGAGTCTCTGTCTGATCCAGTCTTTCTGAATGGATGACCAAGTCTGCATTTCTAAAAGCTAGCCTCCTCAGTTTCTGCTTGGGGCAGGGAAACTGGGTCTGGTTTCTGCCTCTCTTAAGGTTTTTCCCCATTTCTCCTTTAGGGAAAATATTCTATCCTGCCCCTTTTAACATCCCCCAAAATATTTCATTCTCTAGGAGGGTGGGGGGTGGGTGCTGATTTTCTACACATTTGAACAGGCAACATCTCTTTTCCCACTTGCCTAAGATTTTAAATTTTAATCTCCCTTGTTTATTCTCCTGGATTACCAGCATCATATACTTCTTTTAGAAGAACAGAATATTATACTATGCAGAATTCAGTTCATCAGTTTTTAATTAAATATGAATAGACAATTCTTCCCCCATCTGCTATTCGGAAAAATAGAAATGCTGTTTTACCTCAAAAGAAACAAATACACAAATATAACCAAATTCTTCCCCCACATTCCTAGTAGAAAAAAACCTGCACTCCTGCAGGAAATCCCATAGACATTTTGGTCACATCTGATTGGGTTTTAATGATGCCATTTGTTTCATCATCTTTTTAAAGTTGTTAGGTTATTTCAGTGTTACCCCAAAATCCAAACCAAGCCAGCTAAGGTTAATTCCCAATTGTTTACATTGGCTAAATTCAATAGGTACAGTTATTTCTAGCACTGAGAAGGTTGTTATGGAATTTACAATGATGAAAAAAGATATCATTTCAAACAAATTTTTTGAAAAGTATGTTCTGTGCAGGTATTTTAAAATACCATTTTGGTGATTCTTGATTTTCCCCATCACTCAGACACTGCTCATTAAAACAAAGGCTGATTTCTATGGAAGAATGAAACAGATCTTAACTAATTCATCAACATTTTTCCATGCCTGCTTTCCATACAGTTGATATCTTGAAGCATAAGTGGTCCTCAAATTACAACCATTCATTTATTGACTGTTTAAAGTTACAGCAGCACTGAGAAAAGTGACTTATGACCGTTTTTTTTTCACATGTGGCAGTGTCTTCATGGTCATGTGATCAAACTTCAGGTGCTCGGAGCTGGCATGTATTTGTGATAGTTATACTATCCTGGCATATGTGATTATCATTTTGTAATTTCTCATATTACCTGTCAGCATTCCAAGTAATGCACCCATAGAAGGCAGAATTCTGAGACTGGTAGATTCCTCAAAGATACATCATATTGGCAGAAATGGCGAAGTCTGACTCTGAAAGTTCCCGCGGTTTTCACCTAATGAAAAAGTAAAAGTTTTCCTTTTCCCCAAGTTGCTGGTCACACTATCCAATCCAAGTACTGGCCAGTTGCTTGGTTACTTCTGGCCAGCTACCTGTGAGAACATCCTTGGTTCCCACAGGAAAACTTTCTTGTTTTGGCTAGAAAACCCCCTCTAGCTATATTCCTCACTCCCTGTCCCTTCTGCTTTCGGGCAACCCTGAAGCCTCCAAAATGGCCTCAGCCAGGTTCACTTCAGGGCTGACATAACCATTGTGTGAAAATTCAGATCCTAATCAAATCCTTCTTTCCAAAGACAAAAGCAAACTGTCCCAATACATGGGCCACCTTGTTTTGATTGACAGCCAACAGATGGCACTGTAACCTAGATCACATTTTGAAAACTGCTTTAAGGAGACAAACTTTCGCTCACTCCTCAACAAAGGTAACAAAGAGAATGGAATGGCCGAAGAATTGCCTGCTTAGCTTAAATGGACCCCTGAAATTCACTTAGACATATGATTGGTTCACTCAATAGAGGGAGTCTTCAACGTATAATAGTTCATTTAGTAACCATTCAAAGTTACAGTGGCACCAAAAAAAGTGACTTAGGATCATTTTTCACACTTATGACCATTGCAGCATCCCCATGGTCATGTGATCAAAATTCAGTCGCTTGGCTCATGTGTCAGTGTTCCAGCAACCCTCCATTTCGCCCAATAACTCCGAGATAGACATCTTCTCAAAGGTTCCTTTTTATTTGGATAGTAACTGGCACAAATGTGGAATCCCAAATCTGAAAGTTCAGGCTTCCTTACAATAAGCAAAAACTACAAATCCATCCCCTGCACCCATCACCGCATCACATAGCCAATCACCATCCATCCCAACTTATGTGCAACACTACCTGACCTTGAATCAGAAAAAGAATATTATTATGTCTAACTAGATATACTCCAAGAAATTCCCCCCTCCCACTTTCCCAGGCTCAAATGGGGCAGCATGGGAGCATCTAGTCTCAATATGGCTTCCAAAGCTGATATCATGTTTATGATGGTTGCATAAGGTCCTGAGATCATGCGATACCCTTTGGCAAGATTCTGATAAGTAAAGTTAATGGAGAAATCATGTTGCTAACTGAACAATTGCATGTGGGAAGAAAGGTCATAAAATGAGGCAAAATTCATTTTAAAAACGTCTTAGTGTTTCTGTTAACAGCAGAAATTTTGGGTTCAATTGTGGTCGTAAGTCAATGACTACCTGTATAATTTAACCAGGTCAACTAACAGGCTTGGTTTTTGCATTCACACAACAGATAAAGATTGATTAATGCTAATCACAGTTACATTGTTTAGTAGCTTGGCACTGTTTGCATGGCCCAGCCATTTAGGTTTCACTGTATTGCACAAACTCAGGAAATGAGTTAATTTAGCCACACTTAAAGCATATGTTTTCTTTCTATTTGCTCATTTAAATTATTTTAGTTTGTTTATTTTTATACTTCCACAGTCCTCAAACATTCAGGGTAATGCATAGTTAAAATTTTGATTTTTTTTTTCATCCATAGAAGGTCAACCCATTTTCCAAAGCACCAGAAGGCAGGGCAAGAAACAATGGATGGAAACTAATCAAGGAGGGACGCAACCTGGAATTAAGGAGAAACTTCCTATTAGGGGGGACAATCAATCCGTGGAACAGCTGGCCTCCAGAATTTCTGGGTGCTCCAAGACTTGAAGTTTTTAAGAAAATACTGTTCAGCCTTTTGTCTGGAATGGTCTAGGGCAGGCTTGTCCAACCCGCGGCCCAGGGGCCGCATGCGGCCCAGGTCACCTCGTAATGTGGCCCAGTGCCCACCCCAACCTTCGTGCCAGAGCCAGCGAGGAGGAGGAGGATAGGCAGGCTGCGGGCGAGGCGAGCACCAGGCCAAGCAGCAACAGAAAGGCGGGTGCCGTCAGAGCGCCACCTCCTGCTGTTGCTGCCTCTGCCCCCGCCGCCACTTCTGCCCCCGCCCGCCGCCACTTCTGCTGCCGCCGCTCTGCCCCCGCCGCTTCTGCCCCTGCCGCCCTTCTGCCCCGCTGCCACTTCTGCCCCTGCCACCACTGCCGCTTCTGCCGCCGCCGCTTCTGCCGCCGCTGCCCCTGCTGCCCCTGCCGCCGCTTCTGCCCCCCGCCGCTTCTGCCCCCGCTGCCACTTCTGCCCCCGCCGCGCTTCTTCCCCAGCCCCGCTTCTGCCTTCCAGTCCTGCCTCATCCAGCCGGGCCATTTGCAGGAGGAGAGGTAGGTGCGAGGTGGGCGAGCTTCCCCCTCCCACAAAATTTGGCTGGAAAATAAACCGTGATAAAAAACCGTGATAAAAAAATGTGATAAAAAATAAATAATTTTTAATAAATAATAAATACTAAAAACATCTCACTAACTTCATTTCCAAATAAATTTAATATGTTAACTATGTTTTCTATGGTTTTTTTGGATGATCAGGTATCGTTACTGTTATTTTATTTTATGTGCGGCCCAAACCAAATTTTCATCTTCTAATGTGGCCCAGGGAAGGTGAAAGGTTGGACACCCCTGGTCTAGGGCCTCCTGCCTGAGCAGGGGGTTGGACTAGAAGACCTCCAAGGTCCCTTCCAACTCTATTATTCTGTATTCTGTATACCTTCACCTTCTTGCAGATGCCCCTGCTCGGAGTATCTGTATTTCTCCTTCCATGAAAATATGATGGCATGACCACGCTCAGTTCCTGCTTGAAGAACAGCTGGCAGAGAGACTTTTTCAACATTTTCCCCATCTTTTAATTAACTTTTGATGGGGAATTTTATTATTTTATTGTTATTTTATTATTTTAACTATCCTTGCCTGGAAACAGTTTTTAATCTTTTAAAGATTTTATTTATAGTCACCTAGAACCCTTCTGCGAGGGAGATGGAGAGGGTTTCTAAATTTGACAAATGAATAAATCAAATAAACTTTGGATTACTGTAATGCACTTTGAAGGCTCCATTTTTTGGTGTCGAATTATGGCTGTATATCACTGCTGCTCTGTGAACTGCACCTGCCTGTTGACTCCTGAGTGCAATTCAAGGTGCTGTTTATCATGTGTAACTGCAACAAAACATTTCCAATCACTTTTTAGTTCCTATTTATACAGAAATATTGAAAATTCAAAAAGGCTCACAAGCACCACTGTTTTAGAAAGCTATCAGAATTGTTCAATGTTACTCTTCATCCTATTATGAAGAGGGCCATCGTTGGAATCTGGCCCTCTAAAAGTTCCTACATTTTAACTGAGGGAAGACTCCCCTCTCCTAGAAGAATGAAATATATCGAGAAATATTAAAAAGGCAGAATATTGTGTTTCCCTGGATGAGAAATGGAGAAACACGCTCTAGGAAATGAGCTCCCAACTTTCTTAATAGCCCCCAGCAGATTTTTTTTTTCCCATTAAGAAAGACTGAGCCATTCCATCTACAACACAGAAGACCTTCAGGTCCAGGATGATGGGATTAAGACATGACCCTCCAAGACACAATAGGATTAACCCACTAGCAGCAGAGCTCACTACATCGCACCATCTCCTAAGGACCAGAGTCCAAACTTCAACCAAACCTGGGAGCTCAGACAAACTCCTAAGATTTGTACATGGCCTCATGGGAATCTGAAAACAACTAATAGGATGCATGTTCTTACACAGGAACAGGAAGCTCAAGTTCAGAGCTCAAGAGAATGTATAAATACCCATCACTCTCAACTCCACTTGGTCAGCTGCTCAGAAGCATGTGCTTACTGCTTCTGCTTCACCATTAAACCATCTTTCCAATTCAGCCTCCATGTTTCTCCCAGCTTGGAAATGAACCAGATGGATATTTTCCTCAACATAATAATAATTGTGAATCTGACAAAGTGCTATTAATGTCTGGCTGATCCCTAGTCTGATTGTAAAATGAATTTTCCTATGCCAGGCTTCTCTGTTTCAAGTGTCTGATGCTTTGTAAATTGCTTTGGGTTGGACTTTGAAGAAGCTGAATAGGAGGAGCATTGGCATTTTTGAATTTTGGGATTGGAGAAGACTCCTGAATGCACCGTGGAAATAAACCAATGATTCATTGAACAAATCAACCCAGAATTACCCCTTGAGGGATAAATGAGCAGGCTCAAATTATCCTATTTTGGAAACATTATGTCCAAAATATACAATGAAGGCGGGTAGAAAGATGAACGGGGAGAAGATATCTGAGAATAACATGGACAGCCCGAAGAACAAATGTATGAATCATCAAACATATCAATTTGTACTCACTCAAGGCACAAATGATGAGGATTAAATTATTCTAATTTGATCTGGGGCTGGAAAAGGTGGAAGGAAAGAGGACAACCATCAGCCAAGTGGATGTACTCAAGTTAGAGAGGTGATGAATTCACAGTTGGAAGACGGTACGCTCTGCAAATATTCTGGTACATAATGCTTGGCTACTTGATTGTGTCGTATGTTGTTCTTGCTTGCGTCTTACACCGTGCTGTTACGTGTTGGACTGTCTCCGAGGTCTTTCTGTACAAGTCTGCCCTTTGGATCCCGTCTAGTGTGATACTCCTGTTTCTATGGATCTGGTGCTTGGTGCCTGTTCTTGTGCTGCTATGCTCAGGGCTTAGACTAGCCCTTCGCAGCTATTGGTAGAGTTTACCAATGTCCTCCACCTCCTTTATGGGTCCATGGTACATCCCATGCAAGGTCTCTCTCTCTCTATTGATGCCTTAGTTACGGTTTCCCTTTTCTTCACCATCCATTCTATCTCTCTCCCTCTCCTCCTCCCTCTCCCTACCCCTCTGCTCTCCCTCTGCTCTCCTCTCCCTCCCCATTCCTCTCCTCTTCTCTCCCCTCCCTCTCTCTCTCCCTCTCCATCTCCTCTGCTCTCCCTCTCCCTTCCTTCTCCCACTCCCACTCCTCTCCCTTCCCCTTCCCCTTCCTCCCCACCCTTCTCCTCTCCTCTCCCTCCCTCTCTCCCTCTGTCTCCTCTCCTCCTCCCTACTCTGCTCTCCTCTCCCTCCCCACCCCTCTCCTCTCCCCTCCGCAACCCACCCTTCTTTTCTCCTTTCCCTCCCTCTCTCCCCTCTCCGCCTCCTCTCCTCTACCGTTCTCTCCTCTCCTCCCCTCCCTCTCACTCACCCCACCCTCCCTTCTGCGTTTCCCTTTTCTTCCCTCTCCCCCTCCCTTGATATCCAGTTCTTTTTTAAAAAGAAAAAAAGGGGGGGTGGTGGAAACAAAATGACCTTTCTTCATATAATTTCAGTGTGGATTGCCTATTTTTAGGATGAACATTGGAACAAAACTTAAGAACAAAGCAAAAGCCATTGCACATTGCTAAACTGCTGTTACTGGCAATTAAGGATATTTTTCTTAATGTGTTTGGAAAGGGAGGCAGGGGACGGGAGCTGGCCTGTGAATTTTAAGTAGCAAAATGAAAACAAGCTGGTTGTTGCTAGGAAAACTCAGGTTTTCTTTGCCCCACTTTTTTTTTTTTGACTTGCATTCCTATAACTCTGAAATCCTATTACAAGATCATTTTTTAAAAATTAGTTCCAATAATGGAGCATGCATATCTTGCTACAAGTTTCCAGCTGCTTTCTGAAACGATAATAAAAACCTGAATATGAATGAACCCGCAACCAAAACAGACCTTAAGTCTTTTTGTTTGTTTGTTTGACTGTTTGTTTGTCTGAAACTAGGCAGGCTTCAGGTACACAGAGGCTTGATTGTTCCTCATAGTTAATTTTGTTCTATTTAAAAATATTTTAAAGTGATGGCCATTTATGGGTTTTCCAAAATAGTCAATGCCAACATTCAAACAAACACGGAATGATGGCAAACTGACACAGAAAGAGCTTTTAATTCCTTCCTTTTGTGGGAACACGTCCCCGCCCCCCCCAAGAATGAAATATTTTAGGGAATATTAAAAAGGCAGACCACAATATAAAAAAGATGCTGAGACTCTAAAAGGAGTACAGAGAAGAGCAACCAAGATGATTAGGGGGCTGTAGGTGGAAAATGTAAAGAACTGTTGCAGGAATTGGATATGGCTAGTTTAATGAAAAGATGGACTAGGGGAGACATGATAGCAATGTTACAATATCTAGGGAGCTGCCACAAAGAAGTCAACCTATTCTCCAGAACACCTGAAGGCAGGACAAGAAGCAATGGATGGAAACTAAACAAGGAGAGGACCAACCTAGAACTAGAGAGGAATTTCCTGACTGAACCATTAATCAGTGTCTTGCCTCTAGAAATTGTGGATGCTTCCACACCGGAGGTTTTTAAGAAGAGATTGGACAACCATCTGTATGAAATCATACAGGGTTTCTTGCTTGAGCAGGGGGTTAGACTAGTAGACATTTAAGGCAAGGGTCGCCAAGCTTTTGGACTTCAGGGACCACCAAACTCATAATTTTAAATATCAGGGACCGCTAATATGAATTTTGACTGACGGTGGCTTGCTGACGTTGGTAGGAGAGAGAGAGAGAGATCTGATATAACCTCTCTCTCTCTCTCTCTCTCACACACACACACACACACACACACCACAGAAGCAGGGGGAGGATTCAACTTTCTTAACAACCGGTTCAGTGAGCATGGCCTAATTTGTGGGTGTGGCTTGGTGGTCATGTGACTGGCTGGGCATGGCTTGTATGTAAATATTATAAATATGTATGTAAATATTGAATTTGTTATATAAAAAGGAGCAACTTTTACCCCCAATCAGGCAAAGCAGGCAGGCAGATTGAGTTGCTCATAGAATTACAGATTTACTTAGAGATCTATGATTCTGCCATCGACTACCTGCACTGAATAATAGAAGCTTCAGTCCTACGGAAGGTTTGGCTCTGCTTAAAAGCAGAGCCGAAGATCTAAAGATTAGCTAGAAAGCAAGAAATGCAATTATTTTCTGCTTTCTAGTAACCTAAATCTCCTGGCCCAACAGAACAGCTGATGGTTGTGAAAAAAAAAGGAAAAATAGCAACTTAGCAGGCCAGTTTGCCAGGTAAGGAGTAAGTGGGTGGATTACCACGGGCCATGTGGGTGGTACAGCCTTGTGTTCCTGCGTAGCCTGGATTAATTGCTTTGGGGTGTGTGTGCTCTGGGGGTGACATTTCTCTGCGAACCACCAAATTTTTCTTGCGGACCATCAGTGGGCTGTGGCCCACTGGTTGGCAACCACTGGTTTAAGGTCCCTTCCAACTCTGTTATTCTATTATTTCCTGCTGATCTACCTGGGAAGGCTGATGTGATGAGACAGGAGCATCCAGTAAAGTTAAAAGCCAATAAAATTTCATTGGAATGAAGACAAATAAGACAAGAAACACAGCTGGACCAAAATTCATGATCACCTTCCTCTATTCCAGCGTAAGATGTTGGTCCTTGAGGAAGCAGAGAACAAAAGAAAAAGATGGATGACTCTCATAATGTTAAAGGGATTAAAGAGGGTTTTTCAATCCTAATGTGCAGTTTATTTAATTTCTCATGTTCACCCCTTTCCTCTTAATGATCAAATGACAAGATGATATCCATGTTTTGCTACTAGACATGCTGGAAGTTCAGACTGGACCTGAACAGACCAGTGCTACTGACTTATCCTCCGGTTGCTAAGGAAACTGAGTTTGTACGAACGGGCTAAACCCAATACGATGCTTTTCACATTCAACCTGTTGGAACGAATCTGTAAAGCAGAAGTCTACAAAGAAGAACGAGGAGGAAGGAAAACAAACAAACAAAAAACGATTACATCCCTAACAAGAAGAAGATGCATAAGAGCTTTGGCATCCTGACTTTCACCGGTACTCCATTCCTCTGTATTTTCTATTTTTTGTTATTTTTGCTTTAATAAAGTGTAGCATGGCGCAGTGTTTAAGAGACCAGTTTCACACTGGAGAGACCCAGTTCAAGGCCATCTCAGCTATGCAACTCTAGTAAGAATGCAGAAAAGAGCAACAAAGATGATAAGGAGTGTCAGGTTCCATTGATCTCTATCAGGACCTTGCCATTCTGGTGTGGAAGGGTTGGAGCTAGGTTTTCATGGGGTTTTACTTTGTTCCTTTCTCTGCTTTGATGTACCTTTGGGGAAGTTGGGAGCGGGGAAGAATGTGCCTTGGACCATCAGTTTTATCTCAACACCAGAGGAGTGAGATCGTGGTGCCTGGGAACTGCCCATTATTGCCTTCTCATCCGAGAGTTCTCACAACATCTTTGCACCTTGGGATTGGCTCAAAGATGAACTGGACATTGGGAGGCGCCTAGAAAGGAGCGGTTTAACCTTACACTCCAGCATGGGAATTTCAGATTCTGCCTACACTCTTTCTGCTATCACCAATAAAAGTTCCTTTTGATATGCCATTTGTTTCAAAAGTTCCGCTTTCTTGAGAAGGATGGTGAGGCAGGGCCTTCAAGCAGTCAGGAGGCTAAACCATATGATGACCATATGATATGGCAAAGGGAGCTACAGTAGGTAAAGGTTCCCCTTGCACATATATGCTAGTTGTTTCTGGGTCTAGGGGGCGGTGCTCATCTCCATTACAAAGCCAAAGAGCCAGTGCTGCCCGATGACATCTCCATGGTCATGTGGCCGGCATGACTAAATGCCGAAGGCACATGGAACGCTGTTACCTTCCCATCAAAGTGGTCCTTATTTTTCTACTTGCATTTTTACATGCTTTCGAACTGCTAGGTTGGGCAGAAGCAACGGGAGCTCGCTCCATTATGTTATTATTCGAACTGCCGAACTGCTGGTCTTTCTGATCGACAAGCTGATCGATCTTAGCCACTGAGCCACCGCGTCCTGTACATTTAGTACATTTATATTTGGTAAGTACATAATAATTCATAATTATGTATTATTTTTATTTATTTAATTAAATTAT
Organism: Pseudonaja textilis; assembly: GCF_049901715.1. Lineage (NCBI taxonomy): Eukaryota > Metazoa > Chordata > Lepidosauria > Squamata > Elapidae > Pseudonaja > Pseudonaja textilis. Next base: position 12,201,789 of record NC_141990.1, read on the forward strand.
AATATAATTATATATTATAATTATTTAATATATAATTATATATTATATAATTCATAATAATAATACATAATAATAAAAAATACGTCATAACCTAATAAAAAGAAGGCTGCCATCTTCCAATACTTGGAAGACTGGCACAGGAAGAGGGAGTCAATTTATTCTCCCAACTACCTGGACAAAGGATAAGAAGCATTGGATGAAAGTTCATCAAGTAAGATCCAACCTAACACAATTTCCTGAGAACAATTAATCAATGGAACGACTTGCCTTCTGGAGTTGTGGGTGCTCCATCTCTCCAAGAAAAAGATTGGACAAGCATTTGTCTGGGATGGAATAGGGTCTATTCTTGGTATAGGAGATGTCCAAGGTCACTTCCAGTCCCATGATTCTATGACTTTGGGCCATTCATTTAGACTCTCTCGGCTCAATCTAACCTCACAAGGTTGTGGTTGTGGGAGAGATGTGGGTGTTTTGTGTGCCACTGTAGGAAAGGCAGAAATACATCTGGCGAATTTAGGGAATTAGGAATCTGCCACACGTTTTGGTTACAGGAAAGTAGACATTAGGATGACCACTTCCTGAAACTGCTGATAAGAGCCATGGTGGCGCAGTGGTTAGAATGCAGTACTGCAGGCTATTTCTGCTGACTGCAATTTGGCACTTCGAATCCCACCAGGCTCAAAGTTGACTCAGCCTTCCATCCTTCCGAGGTTGATAAAATGAGGAGCCAGATTGTTAGGGGCAGTAGGCTGACTCTGTAAACCACTTAGAGAGGGCTGTAAAACACTGTGAAGTGGTATATAAATCCAAGTGCTATTGCTATTAACTGCTCCTGATGCTGGCCAGCTATTCCGAAGATCTACAGAACGTTCGGTACATTGAGCAAGGAATTCAATTTCGGTGGTCTACAACTTCCACACTCCCCATTCACCCACCCTTACCATAATTATACAAGTAGTCCTCAACTTACAACAGTTCATTTAGAGACTGTTCAAAGTTACAAAAGCACTGAAAAAAGCGACTTTGGACTGTTCTTCACAGTTACGACCTTTGTAACATCCCCATGGTCACCGCGATCAAAATTCAGATGCTTGGCAGCTGGTTCATACTTATGACCATTGCGGTGTTCCAAGGTCTCGCGATCCCCTCTTGCAATCTTTGGATAAGCAAAATCAATAGGTAAGTCAGATTCACTTAACAGCTGTATTACTAACTTATCCATGTCGTGATTCACTTAATAACTATGGCAAAAAACATTATAAAATGGGGGCAAAACTCACTGAAGGAATGTCGCACTCGACAACAGAAATGTCGGGCTCTACTGGGGTCATAAGTTGAGGACTACTTGTACACTGTATAGCTGACTTAATAAACCCCAGAAGGGAAAAAAAAGAAAAGGAACAATTCACAGATGTCACGTTTGCCTAGTGATATTGAATGCTGAATTCTCTGAGGCTGGCATGTATTTTGCGTTACCTCGAAGGACACTGATCCTCATATTTGTAGAACAGCACGTGGCAAGAATCTTGCTGTAATCATAGCTGCAAAGGGGCATATTTCAATTTGTTCTGCGCTCCATTATTTTTCTTAAGCTTCCGTCAACTTTGTTCTATTTTTGCATCCATCTAATTTTTTTTTTCTGAAATTCACATAAAATTCACAGCATTTCCATTTACCTGTCTCCTGTGATATATGCCTTTTTCTTTTTTTTTGATGGTGTCCTTTCCTTAAAGACCTGTGCTTTGGAAAATATGTCATTGGTAATATGATAGAGTTTTGAACATTTTCTCGGGACTCGTTGGCAGAATTTTATGCACACTTTGATCCAGTGGTGGGATTCAAATAATTCAACAACTGGTTCTCTGCCCTAATGATTTCTTCCAACAACCAGTTTACCAAACTGCTCAGAAAGTTAATAACCAGTTCTTCCGAACTGGTGCAAACTGGCTGAATCCCACCACTGCTTTGATCTCTTTGTATGACTCTTGTATGGCTGTTTTTGACAGTCTGCACTAAGGGAAGGGCATTTACTGCCCTTGAAGTCCTTCTGAACTATATAGATCTTTCTTGGTTAATCATCAGCAATGCTGGTTGGACGGATAAAAAGTGAAGCCCAGAAAATCTACATGGTTGTGCATTTCAGCCTCTGAGATTGACCTCAAAGGCAGATCATTAAACTTGGAAGGTGCCACTTAGTCAACAAAAATAATTCCTGCTTAGGATATGAATCTGAATTAAAGCATCCCAGGTAGATGGCTGCCTGTCTTCGACCTGAACACATCCAATGAAAGGGCCCCATCACCCTTCTAGATCAGGGGCCTCCAAACTTAATGACTTTAAGACTTTAATCATGGCTGGCTGAGAAATTCTGGGAATTAAAGTCCACAAAGTTGCCAAGTTTGGAGATCCCTGATTTGGATTCTTGGCTCCACTGTCAACTATAAGTTTTTTTTTTAACGCTTCAGTTGGATCTTGCCTTCCTGTCTTCTCAATCCTTTATCCCCTATTTTACTTTATAACCACATTTCATGTATTCTGAGTGTGATCTTCCTCTTGAGGCTTCCAAGAATTCATTGCTGGAAGCTAGTCTAATATTTACTTCTTTATTAAATTTATACACCACCTGTCTCACTGTCCAAAGTGGCTCTGGGCAGCTTACAATAGCATAAAAGCTTAATTATGAAAACATTAAAAGCATATCTGAGAAAATGTCTCATCCTAAAGGGATTGCCCACCTGCCATCTATGCCAGATCCTTTCGGTCAAGGAATTGCGGCTGGCGGGGTCCAACACAAGAGCCTTTTCTGCCATGGCGCTCGCCCTCTGAAAGTCTGTGTAGATTCTCAGTCATCCAGGTCATGGTTGTCCCAAACACGCTTCTTCAAAAGGCAATTGGACTTTCTTTGTTTTTCCTTGAAGACCTCTTGCCCCATGCCTGCTTAGCTTTCAAGATGGAGGTAGTTATGCTTCAAATGCAGGCAGAGCCTGATGTGTCTATCACATCAGAATATAGAGCCATCCAAGTGCCATTTGCAGCCTTGCCCCACCCATACATCAAAACTATCCAGATAGTTTTGGTCACCACACTATAAATAAGATGTTGAGACTCTAGCAAAAGTGCAGAGAAGAACAACCAGGATGATTAGGGGACTGGAGAATAAAACATATGAAGAGCAGTTGCAGGAACTGGGCATGGCTAGTCTAGTGATAACAGATAACAGATAATCAGAGTTGGAAGGGACCTTGTAGGTCATCTAGTCCAATCCCCTTCCCAAGCAGGAGACCCTATACCATTTCTGACAAACGGCAGTTCAATCTGTTCTTGAAAGTCTCAAGTGATGGCGCTCCCACAACTTCCAAGGGCAAGCTGTTCCACTGGTTGATTGTTCTCACTGTCAGAAAGTTTCTCCTCATTTCCAGGTTTCCTTGTTCAGTTTCCATCCATTATTCCTTGTCTGGCCTTTGGGTACTTTAGAAAAGAGCTTGGCCCCTTCCTCTCTGTGGCAGCCCCTCAAATATTGAAAGACTGCTATCCTGTCTCCCCTGGTCCTTCTCTTCACTAGACTAGCCAAGCCCAGTTCCTACAACCGTTCATTGTATGTTTTAGTCTCCAGTCCCCTAATCATCCTGGTTGCTCTTCTCTGTACTTTTTCTAGAGTCCCCACATCTTTTTTATAATGTGGTGAACAAAACTGGATGCAGTACTCTAGGTGTGGTTTTACTAAGGCTTTATAGAGTGGTATTAGTATTATTTCAAAATCTTTCCCTCCTCCACCATTCAGTCAGAGCTGAAGAAGCTTCTTGGATGAAAAACAAAATATCATCAAGGAATATCAAAGTCCAGTTACCTTTTGAAAAACACATTTGGGGCATGCACCGAAACATTGTACCCTGCCAAGTAGTGGTGGGTTTCAAAATTTTTTCCTACTGGTTCAGAGAGCTTGCTGTGCTGTTTTTTTTACCTCAGCCGAGGTGCAGCAATTTGCTCTGCTTTGCGAATCAGCTGAGCTAATAAACAACAGAATATAGGAGAGGTAAGAGGCCAGCCAGAAGTGGCATTTGCCGGTTCTGCGAACCAGTCAAAATTTTTGCTACCAGTCCACCAGAACTGGTCCAAACTGGCTGAATACCACCTCTGCCCCCAAGGTATAGTCTGATCCTGTCCTCTTGGTCTTTCCTTTCTGACAATTGGCCTGAAGTCCCAGTGGGAGTATATCATACTGGAGATGGCTGATGGATTAAGACAAGACCCCACCTCCCCTCCCTGCACAATTCTGCTCCCTTCCTCTCCATCTTTTTAATTGTAAATTATTACGGTTCAGAATGGATTTTGCATTTTTATCCATCTATCAAGTCCTTCCCAAAGACCTGAGATAGACAGATGTGGATGTTTGGTGTTTTTATTATTTCAATATTTTATTGACTTTTAATAAGCTGCACAGAGTTGCCTGTAGGTGAGATGGGCAGCAAACAAATCTAACACATAAGTACAATTAAATTTGAGAACAATTAAATAAAAGTTTGCCACTGAGAAGTACTACAAGATCTGCACAGTTCACATTATAGAGGATTCTGCAACATTGGTCTGAGAGACTTAGCAAAACAATGCTGGCTTGTTTACTTCATTGTTTTCTTGGCAAGCAATAAGGTAGAACACTAGAATTGATGCTGCCAGAGCAACAGAATTATCAAGCTATCTTCTAGTCCTCATGTACTTAGCGTTATTTTTCTGCCTCTCCCACAGGCAAGTGCTGCCGTAATGAAAGTAGCTGCTTGGTAGGGCAAAATGTGATCTGCACTCTCAAAAGTATATTATCCTGGGGACTTCAAGTCAATTTATTTTCCATGCCTAGAAAGTGAACTGAATGACGGGCCAATTTTCTACAAGAATATTATATAATTCAAATTACTCAGGGAATGTAAAATACATTTCAGACCCGCTGAATGACCTTAGATAAATGTTAAACTTTCCATACATTAATTTAAATTCCTACTTGCTGTAGGAATGGGAACCAGCTGATTGGTGGGAGGCGCACACACATGCATGGTGGAGCTGAGCTGAGATGACGGAGCACATGCCTACAGAGAGGGCTCTGCATGCCACCTGTGGCACGCATGCCATAGGTTCGCCACCATGGGTATAGGTTCTCCTGCTTGAGCAGGGGGCTGGACTAGAAGACCTCCAAGGTCCCTTCCCACTCTGCTATTCTATTCTATTCTATTCTATTCTATTCTATTCTATTCTATGCTATGCTATGCTATGCTATGCTATGCTATGCCACGCTATTCCATTCCATTCTATTCTTCTGTTCTATTATTCCATTCCATTCCTATTCCATGCCATGCCATGTCATGCTATTCCATTCTATTCTATTCTTCTGTTCTATTATTCCATTCCTATTCCATGCCATTCCAGTCCATGCCATGCCCTGCCATGCCATGCTCTTCCATTCCATTCCATTCCATTCCATTCCATTCTATTCTTCTATTCTATTATTCCACTCCATTCCATTCCATGCCATGCCATGCTATTCCATTCCATTCCATTCTATTCTTCTATTCTATTATTCCATTCCATTCCTATTCCATGCCATTCCATTCCATTCCATGCCATGCCATGCCATGCCATGCCATTCCACTCCATGCCACGCCATGCCATGCCATGCCATGCCACGCCACGCCACGCCACGCCATGCTATGCTATTCTATTCCATTCCATTCCATTCCATTCCATTCCATTCCATTCTTCTATTCTATTATTCCATTCCATTCCTATTCCATGCCATTCCACTCCATGCCATGGCATTCCTCTCCACTCCACTCCACTCCACTCCACTCCACACCGTGCCATGCCATTCCATTCTGTTCTTCTATTGTATTATTCCACTCCATTCCTTTTTTCCTTCCTCTTCTATCTCTGCCTTATTAAGAAACGTGTTAATCATAGTACACTTTTTTAAAAAATACCCCCTCTTTCTAAACTAAGGGAGAAGCATGCTAATGAAAATGGGGTTTGGTAGATTCTCAGTAACAAGCAACTTATGTCAAGTTAACTGGCGTTCTTGCTTGGCAAGAGAAATACTTCCTAGATCTGAAGTGTTGAAATAGTCCATTTAGGCTGTAAAATCTGGCTCCTCACTTGATGCAAGGGTCCAAATTAAATTCATCCAGCCTCAGGTTGGATAAATCCAGCGCAAAGAAGCTTATCGTCTCCTTCAGTAATTGCTTTGGTTGTTACTGTTAGGCTGTGTTTTCTCAGCATTGGCCTGGAATCTGCCCTCTTGGAAATAAAATGCAATTTATCTTCAGGGTCTGGAGACACAATGCACATTTGAGCGAGAAAGCTTCAAAGACTCTGACACAGCCTCCTAAAAGAGGAAAACCTGTACAACCTGTTGTTTCATTACCCCACTAGGCAACATCATCAGTGTCCAACAGCAACACTGATGATGTTACCTAGTTTGGTGATGAAAGGTCTGCAAGAAAAACCACCCAGCTCAGAGAGCCCCAAGGAACCCCTGGGTTTTGTTTCCATCTGGAAACTACTTCTGGATTTCCCCAAAGGTGCTTGTTCAAGAGGCAACTGGACTTTCTGGGTTTTCTTTTACCTTTTTGAAGATGTTTCGCTTCTCATCCAAGAAGCTTCTTCAGCTCAGAGTTGAATTCTCAGAATTGAAGAAGCTTCTTGGATGAGAAGCAAAATGTCGTCAAAGAAAAACCACCTGTATTTGGCCTCTGCTGTTGGAAGAATTATCCTTCTGGGTTCAGTTCCAAGTGGGGAAAAGGACACTGGAAACATGGAGGCTGTTTGGAAAGAGAGCTTAATGGTGGACAGGGCCACATGGGTTGGAGCTCCAAAGTGAAAAGGACGATTGCATGCTTCAAGATGTTGGGTGAAGGAAAAGGAGGGGCAAGATGCTAAGAGACCCTTAGTTATATACCCTCTGTTATACCCACCTTAGTGTTTCCTGTTCCTGTGTAAGAAATGTATCCCATTGGCTGTCAGACTTCCAGGAGGTGGGGTCTTAGCTAACTTTGTAGGCTTTGTCTGGACCACATGGCTTCACCTGAGTGCTGGCTGATGTAATCTTCTCAGGCCAGGTGTTAATTTGGGTAGAGGCCTTTGTTATGTAGAATACTCTAGCCCAGGCCTTAATGGCCTGCCCATTAACAAAGGTGAGGAGGGGTGAGCTTCTGCCTCTGTGAGTTTCTATTTCCCTTTTAGGGGAAATATCATGCCTTTTTAATATTTCCTAGGATATTTAATTTTTCTAGGAGAGGGGCAGATGCAAACTTCCTACATTGCTTTGGGTGAAGACACCTGGGCCAGATGGAAAAACAGCCCAATCTGGCATAAGGCTATTTCCAATATCCAGAGAAAGACCAATGAGCAAAACCTTCTCAAATTCGGTCTGACTTTGAAAAGGCAATGCAGGTGGTCCTCGACCTACGGACACCAATTGAGCCCGAAATTTCTGTTTGCTAAGTGAATCATTTAAGTGAATTTTGCCCCATTTCATGACTTTTCTTGCCACAGTTGTTTGGTCAATCACTGCAATTGTTATGTTAGTAACATGATTATTAAGTGAATCTGGTTTCCCCATTGACTTTCCTTGTCAGAAGGCTGCAAAAGGACATTGCACAGCCTCAGGATACAGCAACTGTCATAAATATGAGTCAGTTGTTGAGCATAAAAATTTCATAAGGGTGAAAAATGGTCATAAGTCACTTTTTTTTTTGCACCACTGTAACTTTGAATGGTCAGTAAATGAATTGTTGTAAGGCTGCCTCTAGGTGGGCATGACAACAGCAATTGACTTAGGCTGTAGAACAGAGGTGGTATTCAGCTGGTTCTGACCAGTTCTGAGAACCAGTAGCAGAAATTTTGAGTAGTTTGGAGAACTAGCAAATACCACCTCTGACTGGCCCCACCCCCATCTATTCTCTGCCTCCTGCGTCCCAGATGATTGGCTCGATCTTCTTTTATTGCCCTGCACAGGAGAATGGAGCTGGAAAGCAGGTTAGTAGGGTGGGGAGGGAATGGGATTTTGCAGTAACCTTCTCCCAAGAGTGGGGAGGGAATGGAGATTTTACAGTATCCTTCCCCTGCCATGCCCACCAAGCCACACCACGTCTACCAAGCCACACCCAGCAGTAGTAAAAAAAAATTGAATCCCACCACTGCTGTAGAATATTTCAATTAACTGCAATATTGCTAACACCGGCCACTGAAAACCTAGATTGTCCTTGTCTGATCAGTGAAAGGAAGCGAGACGTAAACAATATTTTTAAAGACAAATTAGGGTGGCAAGTGCTCCAGACAAAGATAAAGGGAAAAGTTTAAGGCTTGCATTTAGATAAATTGCTTGGAAAATCTGATCCACTGACTCTTTTCAAATATGATTATACAAACATAATTTGCATAATTATGATAATTAAAATTCTGCCCGCAGCACACCGCTTGACAAAAAAGGAAGCGGCCAGAAAATGGTATCAAATAATCAGGGGAGAAATGTTTAAAATGTCACTATGCGAAGTTCTTGGCTCTCCGTTAAAAGAGTAATTAATTGCAAATGTTATCAGAGGCAGTGGAAATTAAATTTGATATAGAAGACCTAATATTTGATGGTCTAATTTTTTTTTTTAATGACTTATCATTTCTTTCAATCCAAAACCTTTCATTATTCTTGCTTTCAAGTTCAATTTAGTGAAAACTGAATTTGGGCTCCTGGGTTTCTTTCAACTGGATTCTTTGTCAACTTGAGTGTTACAGCCTACATGGATGTTGTGATTCATATCACGTGACATAGGGTCTCCTGCTTGAGCAGGGGGTTGGACTAGAAGACCTCCAAGGTCCCCTCTGACTCTGCTATTCTGTACAGGTAGCCCTTGACTTACAACCGCAACTGAGCCCATAATTTTTGTTGCAAAATGAGAAAGTTGTTAAGTGAATTTACAGCCTTTTTTGCCACTGTTGTTAAGTGAATTGCTGCAGTTGTTAAGTTAGTAATATGGTTGTTAAGCGAATCTGGCTTCCTTGTTGACTTTGCTTGTCAGAAGGTTGCAAAAGGGGATCATATGACCCCGGGACACACTGCAACCGTCATAAGTATGATCCAGTTGTCAAGCATCCAAATTCTGATCATGGGGATGTTGTAAGTGTGAAAAATGGTCATAGGTCACTTTTTTCAGTGATGTTGTAGAATAGAACAACAGAGTTGGAAGGGACCTTGGAGGTCTTCTAGTCCAACCCCCTGCTTAGGCAGGAAACCCTACACCACTTCAGACAAGTGGCTGTCCAATCTCTTCTTAAAAACTTCCAGTGTTGGAGCGTTCAGAACTTCTGGAGGCAAGTTGTTCCATTAGTTAATTGTTCTAACAGTCATGCAATTTCTCCTTAATTCTAAGTTGCTTCTCTCCTTGATTAGTTTCCCTCCATTGCTTCTTGTCCTGCCTTCAGGAGCTTTGGAGAATAACTCGACTCCCTCTACTTTATGGCAGCCCCTCAGATATTGGAACACTGCTATCATGTCTCCCCTAGTCAGTGGTGGGATTCAATTTTTTTTGCTACGTGTTCTGTGGGCGTGGCTTGGTAAGCGTAGCAGGGGAAGGATACTGTAAAATCTCCATTCCATTCCCTCCCCACCCCACCCCACTAGCCTGTTGGGGTTAGCCGGCAGCAGGTGTGGACGGTGGAGGAAAGCGAGGACTCGGATGAGGGGCCGGGTCCATCAGGGAGTGGACTGCTGCCTTCAGGGATTGAGAGGGCTGGCAGCAGTGATGAGGAGGTTCCCAAGGAGCCTGTGCTAAGTGCACGTGAGTGCAGGATGATTTGTAGAAGAGAACAGCTGGAGCAGCACAGGCGACTCAGGAGGAAGGATACAACTTAATGGCCCCTCCCTCCAGGGAATATAAGCCTGGTTTCAAAAGGGTTTTGCCTTTGCAGAAGGCAAAAACGCTCTAAGGACCCAGCATTGTGTGTGGAGACTCCGGCTTATCTGAATAATTCTGTCAAGGCTTTTCTGGTTGGACTAATTGGCTGCAAGCCATCTTTTATCTACAGAGAAGTTTATTTGTAGATTAAAGCTGTGAAGGTTTGAGTTGCGTTTGTTTGAGATTTTCCTGCTGGTAACAGGATTGGGTCAGAACTTAACCTGCTTTCCAGCTCCGTTCTCCTGTGCAGGATAACCCAAGAAGACCCAGCCAATCAGCTGGGACTCGGGAGTCAGAGAAGAGATGGGGGCGGGGACAGTCAGAGGTGGCATTTGCTGGTTCTCCAAACCACTCAAAATTTCCACTACTGGTTCTCCAGAACTGGTCAGAACCTGCTGAATGCCACCTCTGCCCCTAGTCCTTCTTTTCATTAAACTAGACATACCCAGTTCCTGCAACCATTCTTCATATGTTTTAGCCTCCAGTCCCCTAATCATCTTTGTTGCTCTTCTCTGCATTCTTTCTACAGTCTCCACTTTATTGTCTCTCTACTTTATTGTCATTGCACCCCGTACAACAAAATCAAACTCCATCTTCAGTGCACATCATGACCATGACCATGACAATAAACACAAACACACATCCTTCACCTTTCTCTAGATATGGGAACAGTGCTATCATGTCGCCCCCTAGTCCAAACTAAGTTACTACTTTGTAACTTCAAAAAGTCACTAAATAAGCTGTATAAGTCGAGGACTACCTGTACTTTATATTCTGTATTCTAAGCGCAACATGGAAAGCTCAAAGGCAATCTGCTGTTTATGTGAGTCATTCCAAGATGCACACAAGAGCATCTCCGCCTCCCCAGAAGAACGCTCCGTTGACACTTGTGTACACATTTGCAAGAGGGAGAAACATCTGGGCAGGAAGAAGCCTGACAATCTGCATTCCCTCCGTGGGTGGAAGCGAAGAGAAGTTTTTCATGGGCAAAAGAAAAAAAAATCCTTTTAAAGAAAATAGCCCAATGAAGGAAGTTCTTTTTGTCTCACTTTATAGCCCAGTCAAATAGTTATATACCACTTCACAGTGCTTTACAGTCCTCTCTAAGTGTTTTACAGAGTCAGCCTGTTGCCCCCATCAATCTGGGTCCTCATTTTACTAACCTTGGGAATAAGTTCAGTAATAACAATAGCACTTAGACTTATATACCGCTCCACAGTGCTTTAAAGCTCTCTCTAAGCGGTTTACAAAGTCAGCCTGTTGTTCCCCCAACAATCTGGGTCCTCATTTTACCCACCTCGGAAGGATGGAAGGCTGAGTCAACCTTGAACCTGGTGAGATTCAAACTGCCAAATTGCAAGCAGCCGGCAGTCAGAAGAAGTAGCCTGCAATACCGCACTCTAACCATTGCGCCACCATGGCTCAGTAAACTGGGAAAAGATGATCCTTCAGATAATCTGGTCCCAAGTCACATGTGGCTTTAAAGGTGACGATTGGTACCTTGAATTGAACCCACATTAAATTGGATTTGTTTCAGGATCCATTTTGTTCAAATCAGAAGAATGAAAAACTTGTACTGATATCTGGAATTAAGCAAGAAAAGTGGTTAGAGTGCAGTATTGCAGGCTACTTCTTCTGACTGCCAGCTGCCTGCAATTTGGCAGTTTGAATCTCACCAGGTTCAAGGTTGACTCAGCCTTCCATCCTTCCGAGGTGGGTAAAATGAGGACCCAGATTGTTGGGGGAACAATAGAGATAGACTAACTGAGGATCACCATTATACAGTCAGGGAAGTCCACAAATTTAAGAGTCAGAACAGCAAGTTGGCATCAGGATCTGAGTGAAACAAATACATGGAAAAACTTGGATTATTTTGAGGAGTGGCAGGTAGACATCAGATAATAAGATCTACTGTCCCGATTTGGCTGGAGACCTTCAGGACATGGAATGGGTCTTCAAACTTGACAACTTCAAGATTTGTGGACTTCAACTCCCAGAATTCCTCCTCCAGTCATGTTAGCTCAGGAATTCTGGGAATTGAAGTCCACAAGTCTTGCCAAGTTTGAAGACCCTTGGACTAGAGCTTAAGGACCCTTCATTGCTACCACTGATAGGCAAAACACAATAACAGCAAGAACTTCAGATAGTGAAGAGAGCTGTCTTCTCAGCAAATGACCAAAAGCAACAAGCTATAATACCAGCTAGGGCAGTGTTACTCAACTTTGACTATGTTAAGATGTATGGACTTCAACACCCACAACCTCTCAATCAGCGTGATATTGATTCATATGTGGTTGTGGTTCTGCTTCATCAATAAAGGGAACCTTTCTTTCCAATCAGCCTCCACCCTCCATTTTATCTCCAGCGTCTTTCTCCGGGCTCAGAACTGGACCTGGATATTTCTTCCAATATTAGTAATAGCAATAAGACTTATCTACCGGTTTACAGTGGTTTACAGCCCTCCTTAAATGTTTTACAGAGTCAGCATATTGCCCCCCACAACAATCTGGAACCTCATTTTACTGACCTCAGGGCCTTGTGAAAGAATGTCAGAAGGATGGGGAGCCTTGAGTCAACCTTGGGCCAGTCAGAATTGAACTGTGGGCAGTCGGCAGAATCAGCCTGCAATACTGCATTCTAACCACTGTGCCACCACGGCTCTTAAAGTGAACTATTGAACGTGAACTGTAAAGGAATGAACTGGAGCAACATTTCCCAGCGTTGGTGACTTTCAGTTGCATGGACTACAGCTCCCAAAATTCTCCTGCCAAACATGGCCAGTGCTGAGAATTCTGGAAACCAACAAAAACCAAGTCTATTTGCATTTTGAAAAAAGCACCTTTGGGAACGACTGGGTAAATAATTTATGTAGTATGATGGTTGGAGGGCAGAGAAGATTCTGTCTAAGGAACAATCAGATAAAAGAGGGTGTAGCCTGTAGCTACGAAATGGGTGGACAAACAGCCTCAGAAGGGATTCTTCCGAGTTTCTTGGGGAGTAAAGGAGATGGGGGCGGGAGGAGGATTGTACTTTGCAGATTTGCAAAATTCTGTCAATGTAGCTTCACAGTAGAGTAGAATTAGCTCATCTGGTTGTGATTCCTATCTGGTTTACCCTACAAAACTGACAGTAATTGCCTTGGCGGTTGCATTGTTTACAATTAAGTAAGCAATCTCTCTTTAGAGACTTCCACTCATTTCAAATAATCACTCTCCTCCCACTGAGGTACTAATACCACCGTATAAAGACTCAGTAAGACGAAACCTTGAGTATTGCATCCAGTTTCGGTCACCCCACTATAAAAAAAGATGTTGAGACTCTAGAAAAAGTACAGAGAAGAACAATCAGGATGATTAGGGGACTGGAGACTAAAACATATGAAGAACAGTTGCAGGAACTGGTCATGGCTACTCTAGTGAAGAGAAGGAGCAGGGAAGACATGATAGCAGTTTTCCAATATTTGAGGGGCTGCCACAGAGAGGAAGGGGTCAAGCTATTTTCTAAAGCACCCGAAGGCCAGACAAGGAATAATGGATGGAAACTGAACAAAGAGAGATTTAACCTGGAAATAAGGAGAAATTTTCTGACAGTGAGAACAATCAACCAATGGAACAGAAGTTGCCTTTGGAAGTTGTGGGAGTGTCATTACTGGAGGCTTTCAAGAAGAGATTGGACTCTGTCAGAAATGGTGTAGGGTCTCCTGCTTGGGCAGGGGGTTGGACTAGATCAGGGGTCGCCAACCTTTTGGACCTCAGGGACTACCAAACTCATAATTTTAAATCCCAGGGACCACTAACCAGTTCTGTGGGCATGGCCTAATTTGTGGGTGTGGCTTGGTCATGTGACTGGCTGGGCATGGCTTGTATGTAAATATTATAAATGTTTATATAAATATTGAATTTTTTATAAAGAGTTACTTTTACCCAAAATCAGGCAAAGCAGGCAGGCAGATCGAGTTGCTTACAGAATCATAGATTGATTTGGAGGTCTATCTATCTGCCATAGGCTAGCTCAGTCTGTCACATAAAATTTTCTTGCAAGCAAACTCACAAAATTAACTCACAACACACCATGTATGTAAATATTGAATTTTTATTTTAAAAAGAGCAACTTTTACCCCAAATCAGGCAAAGCAGGCAGGCAGATTGAGCTGCTCACAGAATCACAGATTCATTCAGAGATCTATCTGCCAACGGCTACCTGAGTCTGTCACATAAAATTTGCTTGTCGTGAGTTGGCATTGAATAATAGAACCTTCAGTCCTAAGGGAGGTTTGACTGTGCTTAAAAGCAGAGCCGAAGATTAAAGACTAGTTAGAAAGCATCATAGCTGATGGTCAGAAAAAGGAAAAATAGCAATTTAGCAGGCAAGTTTGACAGGTAAGGACTGAGTGGGCAGGGAACGTTCTTGCAGGCCAGGTGGGTGGTGCAGCCTTGTGTTTCTGCACAGCCTGGATTAATTGCTTTGTGGGGGAGATTTCTCTGCGGCCCACCAAAATTTTCTTGCAGCCCACCAGTGGGCCGCAGCCTATCAGTTGAAGACCACTGGACTAGATGACCTACAAGGTCCCTTCCAACTCTGACTACCTGTTATCTGTTAATTTTTCCTGAGGACAAAGGTTCTTATGGGAATGGCAGGGAAATTTGTCTTTCCTTTTTCCCCATGAAGTATATGTTTATTGCATTTGTAACCATAACAGAAGGAAAAAGGCATTTTCCAAAAACAAACAAACAAAACCTTTTTACAATTTTGTTATATAACTCAAAAGAGTACATGGAAGAACAATGATGAAAACAAACAAACATCCGCACTGGCATTATCTGTACTCTAACAATAGTAAACCACAATTGCACACCAGAGTTTCCTTAATGCTACTTTGAGAGGCTGGGAACTTGGCTGATTTTCTGCATGAAAAAACAGGTGCTTTACCGCTGTGCTGCAACTTTCACTCTGCATCTGGGAGGCCTCCATAGCTGTGGGCTTTGGGAGGAGTAAAAAGAAATGCAGATGATGACCACAACATGCATAAAACAAGGCAGGGCTTCGATCGTGCAGTGGCAGATGCTGCCTTGATATTTCTGACACCCTTTGTGGATGCTCCTGACCTTATGTTAAACACTTTTATCAGTCATAATCCCTGCCATGTAGGCATCTCCAAGGGATGCGACTAAATAAATATCAAGGTGATGGCTGCAATGGTGCAATTTATTATTTATTAAATAAATTTATATGGACACTCAACACATATCAATGACTTTGGGCAGCTTATATTATTTATGTCTGCATCCCCTCTCCTTGACAGCAACAATGCAATCCAATCACCTACTTGATTGGCTCCATCTCTATTTGGGGTCCCCAGGCTTGCAGACAAAATCAAGTTTTTAAGGCCTTTAGGAAAAGCCAGAGGGTGGGAGCCAACAATACCTCTGGGAGAATGGTGTTCCATAGAGAAAGGGTCCCACCACTGAAAAGAACCTTTTTATGGCCCCACCAGACATACATCCCTAAACAATGGGACCTGTAGCAAACACTTTCTTCCCAACCTAAGGGCCCAGGTGATGTAATAGGGGAGAAGACAGTCCTTCAAATAGTCTGACCCCAAGCCAGGCAGGACTTTAAACATGATAAGCAGAAGCTTCAATTGTAAGCAGATGGTCAGCCAGTGTCTGTAGGAGATGACCAGGCTGAGCCTAGGGTTGGGCTCAAATCAGGGGTGGACTGCTGGGGGCTCCCGGGGCCTCAGGAGAGCCCCTAGCTAAGACTCTGCAGAACTCAGAGAGCCCCTAATAACCTCAGAAAGACAAGCAGCAAGGGAAAGCTCTTAATAGGCTTAATTGAACTTCTGGGCATTCAGCCAAGAGCATTTCACACCCCTTAAAAGTGTTGCAAGCTAGATTAACAATCCACTCAGTACTTGCGAGGGACAGCCATTGACAAACTCAGATAACATAGCCACTAGCCTCCGAGGGGATTAATTCCCAAGTAATAAGAATCACGTAACTCCACTAAAACGTTCCTGAGAGCACCTACTTCTTTTGGGTTCACTAGTCAGACTGTTGACAGTATCATTAGTTTGGAGTTGCAACACTCCAAACTAATGATAGATCTAAGTTAAACCCCCCAATGAATTTCACTGGCTTTTATTTAGCACCAATTTGCCTTGAACGTTAGTAGATCAGGTTCTTGTGGATAGGTAACATGAAATAAATTCATAGTACTTTCGAGCTCTATCTGGTTCCTGATTTTTCTGCATTTGACAGGGTCATATATAAAAGAGATGGAGCTCTAATTTTACCATTATGGCCAACATCTTGATTTTTTAAAATCATACCACTGTCCTTTCTTCTTCTTTGTTTAATCATCTTTGGTCGTAGCTAACTGAAAATTCAGACTTAGAGAATTGCTGGTGATTCTTCCCTCCGTCCAACACCATATAAATTAAGTCAAATGGATTGTTGCCTGATAATTGCTCTGTCTGCAAATAACATAAATTTTGAGTAATGATTCATACCCAGATTTTCTTGAACTTTCCCTTTTTAAACAAGGTCCTCTATGTTTGAATTCTTCTAAATCAACCTATCCTCTTTAAAAAGTTTTTTTTTTAAAAAAGAGATGCAATGATTATAAAAGCGACATAATTTTTCCACTAAAATAACCTGCGAACACTTTAAAAAAAAAAAAAATCAAGCAACATTTCATGTCGATCTCAAATTTGGAAATTTCATTCCAGCTGAAGAAAGAGATGACAACACCCTTAAAAATAACATTTACTAAAATATTTAGTAAAGTGTTTAGAAAAGGACATGCATGTCCTGTTTTTTCCCACCTTCAGGGTTTGAGAACACAGCTGTCTCCATCTGAGTGATGCTTTAGCCACGAGGAAGAAAGTATAACAGCAATAAAATGCTACTTTGTCAGAGCAAATGGATTTCTAAATTGAATTTTTATCAAATTAACCATTCATCAAGATCAGGCAATATTGCACAAATAAATTTTGCCAGACAATCTACTTTGTTGAAGCCACTGGAAAAAAAGGCAAATCCTAATGTGATTACCCAGCTAGTCTATCAGTAAATGGCATAGGATTCACTGAATGGTGCCATGAACTTGAATTTGAGTAAACTCTGAGACACAGTGGAGAATGGGGATGCTGGCATATGGTTGTGACAGGAGGAGGAGGAAGAGGAGGAGAAGAAGGAGAAGAAGAAGAGGAGGAGAGGAGGGGAAGGGGGAAGGAGGAGGAGGAGGAAGAAGAATGCCATGTCATTATAGCCACATGGTCATTTCGAGAACTGCTAAAAAAGATGCAGCCATTAAAAAGGAAAAAAAAAACATGTGCTCCTATGAGAATGTCTACCATTTTCCTGTGGGAAAACAGAAGTCCCAGAATGTTCTTACATCTTCAAAAACTAGTTAAACCTCCTCTATCCCTAAATAGACCAATGATTATTTTTTTCTAGGCAATTAATAAAAAAATGAAAACATAAATCTGCTGGAGCAGATTTTTGTAATGCAAGCTGAATTCAACTTACACCAATAAAATAGATTTATACTGATAAAGTGGATCTTAGACCAATAAAACTGATTAGATTTATACTAATCTATGCATTGCTAATCAGCATTGTAGGGAATTGCTTTGTTCCAGAGTTTGAATAATGGGGCTTCCTTCCTATAGGGATGAATTAAATATCCAGTTTTGCTATTTCCTACCTTCCATCTTTAAAAAAATTAAATTTTGATCCCCTCCCCCTGTCCTACTTATGAAGAAATATGGAATTTTATTTTAATTTGTAACAGAAGGCAGAAGCACTCAATTCTTATTCATGTACACCAACCAAATTTAACTCCTATATCTAATTTCAGGCTGTGATACTTGCGCACAAAATAGTTCTTAAAGATGAGATGCCCTTCAGCATAAATAAACTCAGTCTACCTACCCATCATAATTGTATGATTAAAAGTCTTTATAGATTCTCAGTCATCCAGGTCATGGCTGTCCCAAAGATGCTTTTTCAGGAGGCAATTGGGCTTTGTTTTTTCTTTGGAAGAGGTTTCGCTTCTCATCCAAGAACAGCACTAGCACTTAGACTTACACACTGCTTCACAGTGCTTTACAGCCCTCTAAGCAGTTTACAGAGTCAGCATATTGGCCCCCAACAATCTGGGTCCTCATTTTACCCATCTCGGAAGGATGGAAGGCTGAGTCAACCCTGAGCCTGGTGAGATTCAATCTGCCAAACTGCAGTCAGCCAGCAGTCAGCAGAAATAGCCTGCAGTACTGCATTCTAACCACTGCATTACCGTAGCTCACACTGAAGCTTCTTCAGCTCTGACAGGATAGTGGGGAATGGCAGAATAGACTTTTAGCTATGCAATTTGGGATGAACATCCTTTGAAAGGTGTGGAAGTAGGAATGGATTTCCAGAGGAAAAATTGCAGGCTACAGGAACCAGGAGCACTACTCAGGTGACCCTGAGGACGCAGATAAACCTCAAAGTGCTTCAATGATCCTCTAAAAAGATGCAAATGACCAGCTGTCTGCAAGGAGCATGAATCCTTCCATTCCCCATTATCTTGTCAGAGCTGAAGAAGCTTCTTGGATGAGAAGTGAAATGTCTTCAAAGAGAAAACAAGAAAGTCCACTTGTCTCCTGGAAAAAAGCACCTTTGGGACAACCATGATCTGGATGACTGAGAATTTCTACAGATTTTCATCCTTCCCCATCTATATAAAACCAGATACAGTCATAGGGATATGACCGAAAAAGTCAAGAAAGCAGTTGTGTTGGTGAGATCAGCGTTCCATCCATTTTAAAATATGCAATGCACATTAGCAAGTGAGCAGAGATTGAAGTATAATGTTATGGATGCCATCTCGACTTCTTTGACCTCTGCACCCAACTCTCCTTGATAATTCTGCAACTTCCACTGCCTTATAATAGAGTGGGCTCTTACGCAACCCACCCCTTTTTTTTTTTAATTTTTTTTGCTTTTTCCATAAAATATTCATTCTTTGTGGTGAGTGGTGCAGTGGCGTAGAGGTGGACCTCTCACCCCATCAGGAGGCTGTGAGTTCCATCTTAGTCAGCAGCGAATGTTACTCCATCTGGGTGCAATGAGTAATTGTCTGCTGTGAACTCTGCATAGGCGTCAGGAAAGGCATCCGGCCAGTAAAAGCTCGAGCTCCGCTCAGTCACCCCCATCCTACCCCAATGCAAGGGACGACAGGATCTTTAAAAATAAATAAAAAAGCCCATTCCTTGCGACAAACCACATAATAAACACCAGCTCTCTACCTGTATGGGCAGATTTTAAAATCCACCTGCGATTTGCAAAGTGCTCCCGTTCTACTTTTAAAAATCTCTTCCAAACCCCTTAAAAATTTTATATTCAGACCATTGGAATTGGATGGAGGGTGGAGGTAGAATGACTGATGTGTTACTGATGTGTGGGGAACAGTGGGATCTTAAGGATGGAAATAGAATTGGTTTGCTTTCCATTCCCTCACCGACTTTTATTTTGGAAATAAGTAATAGGTTAAGCTGGTTGTGTGAATGCAGCCATTGTGTGAGAGGGTGCGGGTGTTGTTGTTTTGTTTTCTGATGGATAGATTAACTCCAACCCCTTGGCCACTTCTATTATCCAGCAACAAAGATATATGACAGCTGGAAAGCAATTTTGGATGCCTTCCCGAATAATAAAATAGTAACATATTTGACAAACTATTTCAGTGCGCGCAGTAAGAGAGATGATAATTAGCCAAGTGCTTTATGCCCAAATGCTCTTGACTGCCAGAAAAGAAAATGCAATATTTTCAGTCATGATAATTGAAAAGATTATTAGGTTTATCTAAAATAACTTCTCCTCAATACCTCCCTCCTCCACACAAGCTTCAGCACATCCATTACATGCATTTGTATACAGATGTACAAATCTGATTACCTGATTCAATTCTCATGTTCACTGTTAGGGAAAGGCAAGACGGGGATACAAGGGCATGAGTGTGTGTGTGCGTGTGTTGTGTGAAGCTTGCTTTCAGTCCAGGCTGATACTTTTTTTGAGCTGCACAAATCTAAATGATCATGAGGTGGCAGTAAAGAAATATAGAAGAACTATCTGTTGTCATCTAGTGGTCAGTTAGATTTTTGCAATCCAGACCTTTAGATTCTCTATCAATCCAGAAAGATTATTTATCAAACCAAGGTTGAAAGATGATTATAGTCTACATCAGTCTAGGTTAGGGATGGACAACCTGTGACTCTAGGATTGCATGCAGTCCCTTCCTTCCTTCCTTCCTTCCTTCCTTCCTTCCCTCCCTCCCTCCCTCCCTCCCTCCCTCCCAAACTGTAGCTGGCTGGAGAATTTTGGGAGTTGAAGCCTACACATCTTCAAGTTGCTACGGCTAAGGAACACTTAGTTAAACTTAATCCTGACAGTCAAATGGCTGAATTATTATGAGTTGCATTATACCTGCTTCTTCAAACTTTGACAGGTCATATGATGAACATACTTCAGATTTTGAAAGAATGTTGAATAAATGTGCTTTATGGACAAAAGGCCACTACAACCAGCCAGGGGTAAATCTTTGTAGGCACAAAGGACATTGATAATCATCTCACAGATGCTTTTTCAAAAGGCAACTGGACTACGATTTTTCCTTGAGGAAGAAAAGACATTTCGCTTCCTATCCAAGAAGCTTCATGGGTTCTGGCGGGTGGGGGTGATGGAACGATTAATTCTGACAGGATGGGGAAGGGGTTGGAAGCAGTATTGGGATCCGACCTTAGTTGCTACCGGTTCGGTGGTGATCGTGCATGCACACACACGCGCGCACCCCTAACACATGCACCCCTAACAAGCCAATCAGCTGAGAGGATGAAGAACCAAAAGCTAGTAGCGACTCTCCCACTCTCCCATGCGCTTTTCGTTCTTTTATCCTCTTCCTCTCCGCTGATCAGAAGCTTTTTTTTTTTACTACTGGTTCAGGTGAACTGGTCTGGACCGATAGCATACCACCACTGGTTGGAAGATAAAAGAGGCCATTGATGTTAACATTGCGTGGCCCTCTTTTAACAGAGTGGGATGAAGTAGATACCATCTATTTCTTGTCTACCATAGGATTTTTTCAGCAGTTCCGAGAAGACACTTCTTTTGCACTTTGATACAGATGACCCTGATGCTACAGGTGGTGTCAAGAGCTCTCAGGGAGAGCGCTAACAACCGGATGATTGCAAAGAAATATGATCTTTCCAACTCCCACCCTTCAGAACTCATCCTTCTGTCGCCCCCACCATCCTACCACAACAGATGAAGCTTCACAGCGGCTTAGAAGCATAGCAGCAAAATGTCGTCTTCTTCCTTAACGGGGAAAAACAAACAAACCAACCAGACCTGTTGTCTTTTGAAAAAGCATCTTTTAGACAACTATGACCTGGATCAGTGGTCGCCAACCAATAGGCCGGGGACCACTGGTGGTCCGTGAGAAAATTTTGGTGGTCTGCAAAGAAATGTCACCCCCAAACACCCCCCAAAGCAATTTATCCAGGCTGCATGGGAACACAAGGCTGCGCTGCCCACATGGCCCATGGGAACACAAGGCTTGCATCGTTTGCACTGCGAACAACACGAGGAGGTGAGGGGAGGGGGGAAAGGGTGGAGGGGGGGAACTTGCCCCACTCACCTGGCCTGGCCACCAGGCTGCTTCTTTTGCTTCTTTCTTCTTCTGCTTTTGGCTGCACACAAGGAAATCAGCCAAAGTCTTTCTTTCTCTCCCCCAAACTCCATCAGAAATGAGTCTTTGGGACCCTGCAAGGCCTCCTGTTCCAAGAGGCTGAGTCGGTGTGACAAGTCTCACAAAGACTCATTTCTGGCAGAATTTTGGGGAGAGAAAGAAAGACTTCTGCTGCTTCTGCTGCTTTCCTTGCATGAAACCAAAAGTCTTTCTCTCTTCTCTGAGAATGGAGCTGGAGACGGTATTCTGCAATCCCAAATAAAGAATGATTGATCATTAGGAAAATGGAGTGGGGAATTTTCCTGCAGACTTTTTTGGGGGGATTTTCCCAGAGTCTCTGGTCTGCAGGATTTAAAATTATGCGTTTGGTGGTCCCTGAGGTCCAAGAGGTTGGCAACCCCTGACGTGGATGACTGAGAATCTTCACAGACACCACTAACCCTACCCCTAGGCTGTAACAATCTTCATAACCCCTAAATGGCAACCAAAAGCTACTTTCAGAGAGAAAAATAGCTGTTACTGGTATAAATGGGATGCTGAATTACATTATAAAAATACGGAATTTGACATTTTATGAAGAACGGTTGAGCTTAAGGATTGGCTAAGAGAATCACCTCATAAAAGCAAAAAGAAAACACTCCAAATGTCAAACAGTGGATTCAAGAGGCTCTTTAACGATGGTTGAAATGGCCTTATATTGTAGAAGTAAAATGGTTTACCGGGATGTTTCCTGAGGGTCCAGATTTAATACCATGTTAAAAGATCGGACTAGTTGCATGATAAGGACTTTTCCCCCTCCTTTTTAAAGTTTTAAAATTTTGATTTTATCACATATCTTTGTTTTTAATTGTACCGGCACCAACATATCAGTTTTATCATTGTTATCCTTTCCTAATTACAATAAGGGGAAAACACACTAAAAACCGAAAAGAAATGCTGTTTGCTCTCATTTTGCTGGAGAGAAACTGGTGAGGCACAGAACAAGTGGGCAGTGTGTATTTGTCTGTCTGTCTGTCTGTCTGTCTGTCTCTCTCTCTCTCTCTCTCTCTCTCTCTGTGTGTGTGTGTGTAAAAGTCAAAGTGCTAGTTTGAACTATACAACTGAACTTTTACCCTTTTTGATATTTGTTGCATGTACAAAACATGCAAACAAGAGTAGAAGCTGATTGTGTGGTTGTGAATATCATCTTTAGTTTTTTTTTTAACTCTCCCTCCCTCCATCTGTATCTATCTCTATATCTCTATGTAATCTACATCTATAATCATCTCTTTCTCTATCTCTAAATTTATCTATATCTATTTATAGAGATGGATAGATAGATAGATAGATAGATGATAGATAGGTAGGTGATAGATTATAGATAGATAGGGATGGATGGAGACAGATAGATAGATAGAGATAGATAGCTCTAGATAGTTATATAGCTATACATATACTATACATATACACACACACACACGTGTGTGTGTGTGTGTGTGTGTGTGTGTGTGTATGTATATATATTACTCTGAGAAGCACAGAGCCGGAGACAGAAGCCTGAAGATGATGAATGAGACTTCATCGAAACGTTGCCTAGATACTTCAATCTTACGCGGAGAAAACCTGAACAACCAAAGATCCACATATATATATATATATATATATATATATATATTCAGTTGAAACGGCTGTGATAGTCTGACTCACAGACGAACACAATACAGAAGCCTGATGATGGCAGATGAGATGGCACTGAAAAAGAGTGACATGACCTTTTTTCACATAATATGAGGACCGTTGCAGCAACCCCATGGTAGTGTAATCAAAATTCAGATGCTTGGCAACAAAGGCTCATATTATGACGGTTGCAGTGTCCCGGGGTCCTGTGATCCCCATTTTGCAATCTTCTGACAAGCAAAATCAACTTAGAAGCCAGGTTCACTTAACAATCATGTTACAAACTTAAGAAACTGCAATGTTTCTATCAGAGGTGGGATTCAGCAGATTCTGACAAGTTCTGGAGAACTAGTAGTGGAAATTTTGAGTAGTTTGGAGAACCGGCAAATATCACCCCTGACTGGCCTCACCCCCATCTATTCTCTGCCTCCCGAGTCCCAGCTGATCGGCTGGCTCTTCTTTGATTGCCCTGCACAGGAGAACGGAGCTGGAAAGCAGGTTAGTGGGGTGGGGAGGGAAGGGGGATTTTATAATATCCTTCCTCTGCCACACCCACCAAGCCACGCCCACAGAACCGGTAGTAAATTTTTTTGAATCCCACCACTGGTTTCAATAAACCACTGTGTCAAGAAAGATTGTAAAACGGGGCAAAATTCACTTACCAAATGTCTCGCTTAGCAACCAATATGTTCAACTCCATCATAGTTACAATTCGAGGACTACCTGTACAAACTAATATAAAGTCAGAAAAAGTAAAAGTAAAATAAAAGGGAAATCAAAAGGAAAGACAACGGTGCAAGAAAGAAAAAAAAAATAAAATGGAAAACAAGGAAAAAAGATACGAGTGCAATTGCTTTCTGGTTTTAATTTCTTGCTAGCCATCCAGACTCGCAGTACCAAGATGGTGGCTGTAGAAACTGTTTAAATAAATTAAGTGAATAAATGAATTCAAGCTGCCGGCTGTTTCACATAAACCCTAGTTAAGGCTTGTACCAAGCCAGCTTTCTCCAACTCAAATCAACCTCGCTCAATCATTTGACCTGGGAGAAACTCCAGCTAATTCCTCATTCCCATGAAGTACACAGAAAAAGGAGCATGATAGGAGTTGTTGTTTTTGTGTGACAGTGCTAATCTTTTACAGCTATTTAATTTTAATGTTTACCATGGAGGCTTTGCTTTTATGTTTTTATGCCTATAAACTGCCAAAAGTCTTGGGACTCAGGCAGGTAATAAATCCAACAGATGAATAAATTTCCAGGCTTCTGACTCAACATGACTTGCAAAGGTGGACTGGGAGTTTTGAAGATTTAGATCCGACCTACCGAGAAAGCAGCTGAACCTGGGAAGGTTGACTTTTATGTTAAGATGGATCGCTAGATTAAAAGCATCTAAGAGGGCGGCGAAGCTTGGGAGAGGTTTGCAATGTAAACTTTGGACTTCAAACCAGCCCAGCAGCTTTCTGCTGTTCTTTAAAGTAGGGCCTCTTTTTGAGGTGTCTGTATCAAAAAATAAGCACAACAAAATCCGAGATGCAAAGGACTTTGGAATAATGTTTGAAATTTGCATCATTGCAATATGTGGCATGGAGCTGATTCAAAAAGACATTTACTTTATAGGAATATAAATATAGAATTTGGATAGGAATCATCATGAACCAACGGGAGACTTAAAATTCTTCCTCCCATTGGTTTTCTTTTGGAATTGCGCCTAACTGTGTATAATTATAATAAATCAATCCTCCTTCCTTCCTTCCTTCCTTCCTTCCTTCCTTCCTTCCTTCCTTCCTTCCTTCCTTCCTTCCTTCCTTCCTTCCTTAAAGAAAGGCAAATTGATTAAGAAATAAATTACTAAAATAAAATCAATCAATCATGTGGCAATGTCCTTCTCTAATTAGAGAAAAACAATGTCTACATTTCTGGTTGATTGGAAGCTATAGAATTTTTGTATGAAACAGAA
Source organism: Pseudonaja textilis (assembly GCF_049901715.1). Taxonomy (NCBI): domain Eukaryota; kingdom Metazoa; phylum Chordata; class Lepidosauria; order Squamata; family Elapidae; genus Pseudonaja; species Pseudonaja textilis. The sequence continues at coordinate 12,227,063 of NC_141990.1, forward strand.
AAAAATGCATTTATGACCTGTGGCTTTTGATGATTAGAAAACATGGATAATAGAAAAAGTGTCTTTTATTATACTCATAAAATACTGTAAAAGATAACTTTGTAACTATACCTCTATTTTTCTGCAAAGAAAATCAGAAGTTTTCTTCCTGTTTCTTTTTATTGTTTTTCCCCTGCATCCTTCCTTCCCTTCCTTCCTTCCGTTCCCTTTCCTTTCCTTTCCTTCCTTCCTTCCTTCCCTTCCTTCCTTCCTTCCTTCCTTCCTTCCCTTTCTTCCTTTCCCTTCCCTTCCCTTTTCCTTTCTCCTTTCCCTTCCGCCTGCCCTGCCCTGCCTTTCCCCCATTATTTTATATTAGTTTTTATGTTCTCTTTAAAATTTTTTAGTAAAATTTATATTTAAAAAAAGGCTGAGCCTGAACGTGCTTTGCTTTTTAAAATAATCTCCAGCCTATTGAATGAACCACACCCAGTGGGACATTTTGTAAACATAGTAGATCCCTATTCTAGGAACAAAACCAGGGATGGGATTCTCCCGGTTTGGCTGAATCGGTAGCTCCGAAGATCATCTGGGAGCAAACCCGGTTCGCTCCGACAATCTGCTGTTGGGCCCACCTGCCCACTCAGGCTTCATACTGACCTTTATTTCCTGCTTTTGAACTGCAGCTGCTTCACGCAGCACAGCAGATTGCCACGCATCAGCTGTTTCGGACACAGGGAGAGTGAAGGATTGCAGGAGAAGCTCAGTAGGAAAGCCTCTGCACATGCGCAAAGTGTGCGATTGGCGCATGTGCATGCAAAGCATGTGCGCGCACACAACACCCATCCACCGAACCAATGGTAACACATTTTGAATCCCACCACTGAACAAAACCCCATACCAGAAAATTCCAGATTTAGAAAGGATCAACTGTGCTGCTGGGTGCAGAGCAGAGGAGCATAAGAAGACGCTTCATGCAAGGTCAAATGATTGATCTACCTAGCTGGTTCAATATTGTTCATCTAGAACAGCGTCCTATTGCCATGCTTTATTGAACAGGTGAAGTGGTGGATTTCATACATGACCTATGTTTTAGAAGTTACAAAGGGCTGGGTTCAGAATTCCTCTGAAGCCAGAACTGAATCCATCATTAAACAACTTGGGGTAATATGTGAACTCAACCTGCTATTGATTTTCTGTGTTCCAGGCAGGAATGGGTTCACCTTCATCTGGAGATCCATAGGGGAGAGGGTGTCAAGCAACAGTTTCTCCTTTAAAGCAGATCTTCTACCACTGAGCTATAGCTGCTCTTTATCATTTTCAGTGAAATAAATAAATATATATATATATATATATATATATATATATTCATGTTTCATGTGTTCATGTTTGCTCTCTGACATCTCTAGGGAAAAGTATCTTGAGAAGCAAGGCTGAGAAAGATTTCTGCTGAATGGAATGGAATAGAATGGAATGGAAATAAGAATGGAATAGAATGGATTAGAATAGAATAAAATAGAGTAGAATAGGGTAGGGTAGGGCATGGCAGGGCAGAGCAGGACAGGAATTTAATGGACAGAGTAAAGTAGAATAGAATGGATTAGAATAGGATAGGATAGGATAGGGTAGGGTGGGGTGGGGTAGGGTAGGGCAGGAATGGAATGGAATGGATGGAATGGAATGGACATAGTACAATAGAGTAAATTAGAGTAGAGTAGAATAGGGTAGGGTAGGGTAGGGCAGGACAGGACAGGAATGGAATGAGTAGAGTAGAATAGAATAGAGTAGAATAGAATAGAATAGAATAGAGTAGAGTAGGGTAGGGTAGGGTAGGGTAGGGTAGGGTAGGGTAGGGCAGGAATGGAATGGAATGGGTAGAGTAGAGTAAAGTAGAGTAGAGTAGAGTAGAGTAGAGTAGAATTGAACAGAACAGAACAGAACAGAACAGAACAGAACAGAACAGAACAGAATAGAATAGCTTTATTTGGCTATGTGTTATTAGGAAAGAATTTTTCCCCAGTGCAGAAGCTCTCAGTGTACATGCAAAACAACAATAATTACATAATAATGATACCAAATGAGAGAAGGTAGTAGAAAAGATAAAAAGGATAAAAGTAATATAGCCATACTACATGGGTAAACATATTTAGACTAGGACAGTACTGTGGGAATTAGATGTTCAGCAGAGTGATGGCATGAGAGGGGAAAAACTACACCTCTGTCTAGTCATTTTGGCGTGTAATGCCCTACTGTGCCATCCCAAGGGGAGGAGTTGAAACAGTTTATATCCAGGATGTGAGGGGTCTGCAGATATTTTCTCATCCCTCCTTCTGACCTGTGCAATGTACAGGTCCTCTATGGAAGACAGGGTGGTTGCAATTATTTTTTTCTGCAGACTTAACTATCCATTGAAGTCTGTTTCTGTCTTGTTTGGTTGCTGTACCAAACCAGATACTTATAGAAGTACAAATGACATTTGGTCTAATGGAGAATGGACTCAAAGCTTTATCAGGGGACTGATTAATGTAAAGATCTGGATGGCAGATTTTGCATAGTAAAGTGTGCATGCATGTTATCAACAGAACCCAGTCAACTATAGCCATTAATCTACCTGCCAGCTTCTTGGGACAACTAGAGGCATTGTTATGTCCTGAGAACTCTTGGAGTTCTCACTCAGGTCCATGCACTTTGCGTGGGCGTTCTTCCCTTCACTCATTGGTTGGTTCTCCCCAGCAGCCAGCTATAAAAGCGGGCTGCGGGGTCCAACCAGTTGCTGATTGCTGCGAGCCAGTTCCAGGCGTGGCAAGCACGGTCAGCCCTTTATTGTTATAATAAAGTATTTGTTGCACTCATGCTCTGGTTCAGCCTCTCTTTTCCCAAACTTAACACTGGCGACGAGGATGGGATGGCTACCAGAAGCACCATGCAACCGCTGAGTCACTAGCCACCGATCCGCAGCCAGAGAGAGCGATCGGCCGGCGATAAGAGCAAATGCTGATCCGCAGCCAGAGAGAGCGGTCAGTAAACAAAAAGAGCAAAACAAAAAGAGCAAACGCTGATCCGCTGACAGAGAAAGCGGCCAGCAAGCGATAAGAAGCGAACGCTGATCCGCAGCCAGAGAGAGCGGTCAGAATCGAAAGTTAGAAGCGTCTGTAGCCGCTTGTTAGCCCAGCTACAGGGAAAGTGAAGCGCTGCGAGCCGCAGCCGCTCAGTATTAGGCGCAAAATTCAAACGGTTGTCATTTGAATTTCAAACCTAAAGATACAGCATAGCGCTGTAGTCCAGTCACTGACGCCCACACAGGCGCGAATCCAACGCCGCCAACGGCTAACAGCCAAACGTGGTTAACCCAGAGAGAAAGAGAGGATTGCGAAAAGCCTCTCCCGAGCTGAAATCACTTGCCTGCCACAGGCACTAAAACATTGTCTGCTGCCCCAGAGAGATTTTTCCACAGGTTGTTCTACTGGTCCCAGCGCCATGAGTTCCAATCCAGTCTTCCCAGCGTTCAAACCAGACGAGGAGAAGTGGGAATCGTATAAGAACCGCTTTAATCATTATATCGATGCAGTTGGCCTGGCGGATGCTGGAGAGCATCGGAAAAAATCGTATTTCCTAATCTACTGTGGAGCCACCGTCTACGATACTGCCACGGCACTCGTGGCTCCACGTGAGTTGAAAAACGTTCCGTGGTCTGAGTTACTTGAAATCCTCACTAACCACTATTCTCCCAGGCCCTCACAGATTGCCAGGAGGTTCACCTTCCGTATGAGGAAGCAATCGGGCAAGGAGACCATCAATCAGTATATGGCCGCTCTCAGAACAGCAGCACTGCATTGTGGGTTTGGAACCTACCTGGAGGACATGCTCCTCGATCAACTAGTCTGCGGGGTCAAGGACCTCCACCTGCAAAGGCGCCTTCTCGCCAAAAAAGACCTCAACCTCGCACAAGCAGTCGAGGAGGCCTTGGCAGCTGAGCTGGCAGCGAACTCAGCCACCGAAATCCAGGGCCCAAGTGCCAAGCTGACATCACTTCCAGTCCACTCCGAGGAGGTGGTAGCAGAGGAAACCATCAGTGATGAAAACGACATCCACCGCCTCTCCAACGACAGACGGCCGCAGGTAGGAGCCAAACAAGAAAACATCGGTCCACCCAAGCACATCACCCTGTGCCTATCCTGTGGTGGATCTCATCCGAGGGCCACCTGCAAATTCAAAGGAGCCACCTGCAACATCTGCCACAAAAAGGGGCACATCGCGAGAGTCTGTCAAGCCTCTCACAACTCGGCACAAAGGCACCCTTCCTTCTCACATTCTGGACCTCAGAGGCAAGTATTGAACTGTCGCACTCACCACCATGCCAAGCACACTTGCCATACCATTAGTAAAATCTCTCTCTCCGTTTTGTTAGAAGGTAAACCTTGTCGCATGAAGGTTGACACAGGGTCAGCGCTCTCAATTATCTCGTGGAGCACCCTCAAGAGGCTACAGCCCAGTCTATCAAGAAGCCGGCTCCAGAAGTGCCAGTTTAGCCTGAAGGACTACCAGGGGAAGGACATTCCTGTAATCGGCAGAGGCAAGTTCCTTGTCAATTTTAAAGCTTTCAAAGGTCACCTACCTCTAGTGGTAGTTAACGGCAACCTCCCCACACTCTTGGGACTCGATTGGTTTCCCCATCTCGGCCTAGGGCTAACAGGAGTCCATGCTGTCTCAACCTCTGACACTGACTCCTTATTCGCTGATTACTCAGATGTATTCAGCGATGAGCTGGGGTGTTATAACGGTACCCTATCTCATTCTCAGTCGACCCCAGGAAGTCCCAATCAGGCTAAAACCGCGTGAGAGTCCCATTCGCTATTCGGCCTAAATTAGATGCGGAATTGGATAAATTATTAAAACAAGGGGTCATTGAGCCAACAGATTTCGCCAAATGGGAGATGCCCATTGTCACACCCCTCAAAAAAGACGGTAGCCTGAGAATTTGCTTGGACTACAAGACCACAATTAATAAGTTTTTACAAGTTAGCGCTTACCCAGTGCCCGTCATTCAGCATTTATTACACACTTTTGAACCTGGCAGCATTTTTGCCAAATTGGACATGTCTCAAGCGTATCAACAGTTCCCTGTTGACAACCAAACAGCAGAACTCAGACCATTGTCACCCACAGGGGTGCTTTCCGGTGCAAGCGTCTCCAATTTGGCGTAAGTGTTGCCCCAGGCATCTTTCAATCCCTCATGGAGCGGATTTTGCAGGGCCTCCCTGGTGTAGTACCCTACTTGACGACATCTTAGTCTCGGCCAGGGACAGACCCCAACTCTTCCAGAGAGTTCGAGCGGTGTTAGAGAGGTTCAGACAGCATGGCCTCAAATTAAAAAAAGAAAATGTGCCATTGCCACTAGACAGGTGGACTTTCTGGGTTATAAAATTGACGCCTCAGGCATTCACCCCTGGAGTCCAAGGTTAAGGCAATTCACGAGGCACCCACTCCAACCTCCAAAACTGAACTGCAGGCCTTCTTGGGGCTATTGAACTTTTACGCGTCCTTCCTGCCCCATAAAGCATCAGTGGCAGAACCCCTGCACAGACTGTTGGATAAAAAATCGCCTTGGCACTGGGGTCACAAAGAAGACTCCGCTTTCGCGCACAAATCACTACTCACGTCAGAGGCGGTACTTATTCAATTCGACCCCAACCTTCCTTTAGTGCTGGCAGCAGACGCGTCCCCTTTTGGAATTGGGGCGGTCTTAAGTCACAGGCTTCCCAATGGCACCGAGGCTCCCATCGCCTTTTTCTCAAGGACGCTCTCTGCCACGGAGCGCAATTACAGCCAGATCGATAAGGAAGCCCTAGCAGCTGTTGCAGCCGTGAAAAAATTTCACGAATTTCTCTTTGGCCATTTTTTTGAACTGGTCACGGACCACAAGCCCCTCCTGGGCCTGCTGGCCGGGGACAAACAGACCCCTCAAGTCCTTTCCCCTAGGATGACAAGGTGGACCCTCTTCCTAGCAGCCTACTCCTACAGACTTATACACCGCCCGGGCAAAACACTGTCCCACGCTGACGCTCTCAGTCGCTGCCCCTTACCCGCTCCGGCTGAAGACCCTGCTCCTGTCCACGCTATTTTCGAGATCACCCAGTTGGACCTACCCATCACTGCCCTTGACATTGCTGCTAAAACCAAGGCAGACCAAACGCTCGCCCAGGTGCTCGACTGGGTGAGGAGGGGGGTGGCCGGGTGGCAATGTTGAAAACAAATTCACACCTTTCAAGACTCGCATGCAGGAGTTGTCCAGTTTGCAGGGCTGTCTACTATGGGGCACTCGAGTGGTCATTCCGACCTCACTGCGTGCCCGTGTGCTGGAGGCGTTGCACCGAGGGACACCCTGGCATCGTGAGAATGAAGGCATTAGCACGCAGCTACGTGTGGTGGCCGGGTCTCGGCGAGGACGTTGTCAATCGGGTAAGTTCCTGCAGCATTTGCCAGGAATCCCGTCCTGCTCCCCCATTGCCACCCCTACTAGATGGGAAAGCGCCAGCGCTCCTTGGTCCAGAATTCACATCGACCTGGCCGGCCCCTTGCATGGGAAGATGTTCCTAGTGGTCGTGGACGCCTATTCTAAATGGATTGACGTAGCACAGCTATCCACGACCACCACACTAGCAATCACCAACGTGTTAACACGCCTGTTCGTAACGCACGGACTACCCGACTCCATTGTCTCCGATAATGGCCCACAGTTCGCATCGACCGAGTTCAGCCGTTTCGCTGCCAACCTGGGTATCCGCCACATTTTCACAGCCCCATTTCATCCTGCCAGTAACGGATTGGCTGAAAGGGCCGTCAGGACCACTAAAGAAGCCCTGGCTAGGTTCAGCAAGGATGACTGGCACCACAAACTCTCGCGGTTCCTGATGAGCCAGCACTCAACTCCTTGTTCAGTCACCAATAAGTCCCCAGCGGAGCTCCTGATGGGCCGGCGTCTG